>NC_142584.1:119717762-120019845 GCF_965207765.1 Zootoca vivipara
CCCCCCAATTCTTTAACAGTTGCACAATACCATCCAATTGTATTTCCACATTTCAACCCTCTTCCATTTTTTGTTCCCCTCAAACTCTGTCCCCAGCATGCATCCTGCCCCCACCCTCTCACTGGGCGGGCATCATTCCATGCTGGTTCCTCTTTGAAGGTCTTTTGGATCAAACATGGATCCTGTCTCCCCCCCCCCCTGGAGGAACAATGATCCATGCCTCTTCTCCTTCTTAAAGTATTTCATGATTCAAGTCTGATGTTATTTCAACTTTGTTCTCTTCATTCTCTGTTGGGATTGGTACTTTTCCATTGTGCTTACGCATCTCATCTCTAAAGTCCAAAAGTAATTCCAAAAATAGTTTTTCAAAGTCAACAAAGTCAGATGTTGTGTCTTCCATCTTACTGGTCATCTCAAATTTCATGGGAGTAACAGAGCAGGAAATGGTGCTGACTGTATTTCCAATCCTTAATACTTAAAGTCACGTCCGGTCTGGTTTCTAACTCTCATTTTTTAATCTTCTTCATAACTTAAAAGTCTTTAATCCAGCGCTGAGAAAAGCCTTTCAGAAATTTACAACATATTGTAGTCTCTCTTCAGTGTTGACAGCTCTCAGCCTCCAAGAGGAAACAAATTCCTTTCTATTGTGATGTCATAATGGTGGCTCGTTGATCGTTGGCGCATGATTTCTGTTCTCATCCTGAGGTAAAGTTCTCTACCCGAGGTACGACTTCCAGATTAGCGGAGTTTGTAACCTGAAGGGTTTGCAACCCAAGGTGTTTATAACTAGAGGTACCACAGAAAATAACTTTTGGAAAACCTCTGAAGGCAGCCCTGTTCAGGGAGTTGTTTTGTTTGACATTTTCTTATCTTTTATATTATGCTGGAAGTAATATATGGGTGTGGTAACAAGAAGAAGAAGAAGAAGAAGAAGAAGAAGAAGAAGAAGAAGAAGAAGAAGAAGAAGAAGAAGAAGAAGAACAACAACAACAACAACAACAACAACAACAACAACAACAACAACATGTCCCTTCTTCATTAAACACAACAACAACATGTCCCTTTGTCATTAAACCCAGGTTGGCACAATTCATTCATTCTGCCAGGGCTCCAGTTAGAGATGTAAAACTTTCGGAAATTTTGAAGCTCGGAAACCCCCACGGGGGGGGGGAGATTTTTGGAAAAATTGGAAGAAGAAAAATGCTACATTAGCACTTCTTTTTTCTTTTCCAGATTGAAAGTCATTCTGTTACTTTAGAAACATAAAATATAACTATGGACAATTTTAATGGGCATAAAATTATCACAACGAGCATATTAAAAAAATATAAACTGAAATTTAACTTGGCATTCATCACTGTTTGCTATGCAACATGCTTACTCCACCTCCCATGTTTTGTCCATGAGACCTTCTGTATTTCCTCACACTGATGTGTGTGGTCTGTTAACCACTTTAGCTACTACTATATGCTTAAATTAGTTTATTTCACTTTTTAAAGACTGTCTTACAGCATTTAATGTTTAAAATATTTTCATTTCTTTTTTCTTTCATAACACTTATCTGATTGCCACAACAGCACATACACTTGAAGGCCCTATATCTTCTTCCAGTGCTTTGAGGCCTAGTGAAGAGGAACAGAACCAATGCATACCACACGAATGCAAAAACAAAAAAAACTGAAACCTTTTTCTTTTCTGGTGACAACAGCATAAAGGAAGAAATGTATCTTTTTATTGCATTGGAGAGTTCAGTTTGTAACCTAGGACTTGCTTGTCCTCACAGAAATTAGAATAATCTGATACCTTACATATTTTTTAAAAAATGATTTATAAAATATTTGAACCCCTTATTTAAAATATTTTATTCATCATGTTAAAATAAAACATTCCATAATCTATTTTTTATTTTTCCAATTTTTCAAAAAACAAACAAACAAAAAGGCTTCAGGAAAAAAAACAGTTTTTTCCCCCTGAATTTTTCCGGGGGGTTTTCCAGGCCTTCACATCCCCAGTTCCAGTTCATTGTCAGCAAGATTAAACAGATGCATGTTGGGCCAAAAAAAATTATTAATTTCACATAGAGGCTGAGGATAGGAGGGGAGGGACCAGGAGCGCGACCTTGGGGTCATGTTAGGTAACTCAGGGAAAATGTTGACCCCGTGTGCAGAGGCTCAGAAAAATGCAAATCCCATGCTGGGGATGTTTAAGGAAGGGATTCGAAATACACTGTATGGATCTGATAGGGAGTGATCTGATAGGGAGATCTGGCTCTGCATTCCAATGTTCTATTCCAGGGGTCAGCAAACTTTTTCAGCAGGGGGCCGGTCCACTGTCCCTCAGACCTTGGGAGGGGGGCGGACTATATTTTGGGGGAAAATATGAACGAATTCCTATGTCCCACAAATAACCCAGAGATTTATTTTAAATAAAAGGACACATTCTACTCATGTAAAAACACCAGGCAGGCCGCACAAATAACCCAGAGATGCATTTTAAATAAAAGGACACCTTCTACTCATGTAAAAACATGCTGATTCCCGGACCGTCCGCGGGCCGGATTTAGAAGGCGATTGGGCCACATCCGGCCCCCGGGCCTTAGTTTGGGGACCCCTGTTCTATTCCTTATAAACAGTCTTTGATGTGTTATCTATGCACTGCTCAGTAAAAGCCTGAGGTGTATGGCCTGCCTTTTACCCTTTGATGCAGAGTGGCCTAGCTAAGCCTGTCTTGCCATAAAACATGAGCACAGCCTGTATATAATATCTATATTTTTAGCATGGCAATAAGGAGTTTGCATCTCAAGCTACCTGGGGGTAGAAAGGGCCGAAGTGACCCCCAGGTAGCTTGAGATGGGAACATATATTTTTCTTGCTGCTCAGAAGAATTTTTGTAAAACGTCTCACTCACTTGCGCTTGTATTGCTTCTGAATCTAATAAAAGAACCATTTTGCATTTAGCAAAACATACACCTGCTACTATCCTAATGGTCTCATGCAGATCTAGGGTGTGAACACATTTGGAGTACTGGGCACAGTTCAGTATTTGGGACCTTTTAGATTGGAGAGAAGACGAGAAAAGAGTGACTGACTAATCAGATAGCATGGAGAAAGAGGATAGAGAAAAGTCCCCCCCCTTTCATAAAACTAGAACTCATGGAATCCAATGAAGCAGGAATGGTGGAAGATTTAGGAGAGCGAAAAGAGGGGTCTCCCCCCTCCTCTGCATCCAGCCAGTCCATGATGGCAACAGCAACAATAAGATAATTACATCAATAATACACATTGTGCTCTGCTGCCAGGAGGACTCTGTCGGATCATGTCCTGTTTCAAAGGTGGAGGGAGGCTTTCCACCCTCTGGGCCCAGAGGTGGCTCCTGCCTTGGGGCAGCTGGTGGATTTGGAGGAAGTTGACCCTTAGCACTCTCGGTTTGGGACCAGCCTGAACCTCCTTCCACATTATACTCATCCATATTGTTTCTCCCCGTGTCATTTTGGGGACAGTATTCTACACACACTTGTGTCACCGTGCCCCCCCCCCGCAGCACATTGCTTTGAGATGCTCTGGTACGGCCCCTTCTTCCCTGTACCCCCTTCCCTCCTCATGAAAGACGTGCAACTGGGAACAGAACCTTTCCTGGTTAGGCCACTAAATACCCCTTTTATTTCTCCTGTCACCAAATATATCTATACACAATATATCTATAAATCAAAAGAAAAGGTGAGGATTTCAAGATGACCGTCGGCATATAAGTAGGTGCTTTCAGTTTTTTATGTGTCTTCATGGTTCCATTATTGCAATTATAACAGTGGGAGTGATGCTGCTGTTCCTATAATATTAATCTAACTCTGCTTCCAAATCAACACCCCCAGTCTCAACCCCACTTTGTGCAACTCTCCATTCCCAGATACAAACATTTCCACCTCCCTCCACCAAACACCAGAACCAGCTCACTCTCACTCCATCCTCATTCAGAAGCAACACTCCAGAGACTAACACACTCCTCCTCCCTATATAACAAAACATTAAATATTATATTATGCTTACTATTGTGAAAAGTTTCCTTCACTACTTTAAATACATGTCTAGACAATGTTACATACAAACAACAGAAACTCACATACGCTGCATGCATTTACCCCTCAGAGTCTTTTGATGGTTTCTAAGAATTTCCTCTTCATGGATCAATGCCTTGTCGTGGCGAAGGGGCTTGAATAACTCAGAGAAGCTATGAGCTATGCCATGCAGGGCCACCCAAGATGGACAGGTCATAGTGGAGAGTTTTGACTAAACGTGATCCACCTGGAGAAGGAACTGGCAAGCCACTCCAGTATCCCTGCCAAGAAAACTCCATGGACAAAGACAACAGGCATATAAAAATTATGACGCTGGAAGATGAGCCCCTCAGGTCGGAAGGCGTCCAACATGCTACTGAGGAAGAGCGGAGGACAAGTACAAGTAGATTCAGAGCTGATGAAGCGGCTGGGCCAAAGCCGAAAGGTCGCTCAGTTGTGGATATGCCTGGAAGCGAAAGGAAAGTCCGGTGCTGTAAAGAAAAATATTGCATAGGAAGCTGGAATGTAAGAACCATGGATAATGGTAAGCTGGATGTGGTCAAAAATGAGATGGCAAGAATAAATATTGACATCCTGGGCATCAGTGAACTAAAATGGAAGGGAATGGGCGAATTCAGTTCAGATGACTATCATATCTACTACTGTGGGCAAGAATCCTGTAGAAGAAATAGAGTGGCCCTCATAGTCAACAAAAGAGTGGCAAAAGCTGTAATGGGATGCAATCTCAAAAATGACAGAATGATCTCGATACGAATCCAAGGCAGACCTTTTAACATCACAGTAATCCAAGTTTATGCACCAACTACCGGTGCTGAAGAAAGTGAAATTGACCAATTCTATGAAGACTTACAACACCTTCTAGAAATGACTCCAAAGAAGGATGTTCTTCTCATTACAGGGGATTGGAATGCTAAAGTAGGGAATCAAGAGATAAAAGGAACAACTAGCAAGTTTGGCCTTGGAGTTCAAAATGAAGCAGGGCAAAGGCTAATAGAGTTCTGTCAAGAGAACAAGCTGGTCATCACAAACACTCTTTTCCAACAACACAAGAGACGACTCTACACATGGATATCACCAAATGGGCAGCATCGAAATCAGATTGATTATATTCTCTGCAGCCAAAGATGGAGAAGCTCTATACAGTCAGCAAAAACAAGACCTGGAGCTGACTGTAACTCAGATCATCAGCTTCTTATAGCAAAATTCCAGCTTAAACTGAAGAAAGTAGGAAAAACCACTGGGCCAGTAAGATACAATCTAAATCAAATCCCTTATGAATACACAGTGGAAGTGAGGAACAGGTTTCAGGATTTAGATTTGGTGGACAGAGTGCCTGAAGAACTATGGATGGAGGCTTGTAACATTATACAGGAGGCAGCAACGAAAACCATCCCAAGGAAAAGGAAATGCAAGAAAGCATAATGGCTGTCCAACGAGGCCTTACAAATAGCGGAGGAGAGGAGGCAAGCAAAATGCAAGGGAGATAGGGAAAGATACAGGAAACTGAATGCAGATTTCCAAAAACAGCAAGGAGAGACACGAGGGTCTTCTTCAATGAGCAATGCAAAGAAATAGAGGAAAACAATAGAATGGGGAAAACCAGAGATCTGTTCAAGAAAATTGGAGATATGAAAGGAACATTTCGTACAAAGATTACCATAATAAAGGACAAAAGTGGTAAGGACCTAACAAAAGCAGAAGACATCAAGAAGATGTGGCAAGAATACACAGAGGAATTATACCAGAAATATATGGAGGTCTCGTACACCCCAGGTAGTGTGGTTGCTGACCTTGAGCCAGACATCTAGGAGAGTGAAGTCAAATGGGCCTTAGAAAGCACTGCTAATAACAAGGCCAGTGGAAGTGATGATATTCCAGCTGAACTATTTAAAATTTTAAAAGATGATGCTGTTAAGGTGCTACACCCAATATGCCAGCAAGTTTGGAAAACTCAGCAATGGCCAGAGGATTGGAGAAGATCAGTCTACATCCCAATTCCAAAGAAGGGCAGTGCCAAAGAATGCTCCAACTAGCACACAATTGCGCTCATTTCACACGCTAGCAAATTTAAAATTCTACAAGGCAGACTTAGGCAGTATGTGGACCGAGAACTCCCAGAAGTGCAAGCTGGATTTTGAAGGGGCAGAGGAACCAGAGACCAAATAGCAAACATGCGCTGGGTTATGGAGAAAGCTAGAGAGTTCCAGAAAAACGTCTACTTCTGCTTCATTGACTATGCAAAAGCCTTTGACTGTGTCGACCACAGCAAACTATGGCAAGTTCTTAAAGAAATGGGAGTGCCTGATCACCTCATCTGTCTCCTGAGAAATCTCTATGTGGGACAAGAAACTACAGTTAGAACTGGATATGGAACAACTGGATATGGAATTGATGCTTTTGAATTATGGTGCTGGAGGAGACTCTTGAGAGTCCCATGGACTGCAAGAACATCAAACCTGTCACAGTGGCCGGAGCAGGCTACTTCAGAGTAACGACGCTACGCAGCTCTGCATTTTATTCTTTTATTGGTGCTGCGTATTTACAGTGCTGAAGTCATTGCTATTTACACGGAACGATGGGGTCATTACGTTGCAGAACCTCCGAATGGCTTTTGGCGCGTCTTTCCCCAACACAAAAGCCTTGGAAGACCCATCCTCTTTCCCCTCCTCTTTCTCCGTAATTCCGGAGTTGGGGGGATGGGTCTCCCCCCCTTATTTGCCCCTTCCTGTCCCACCTGGGACCCTGGCTCTGCTACCCTGCCTGAGCCTCGGACACGACTTCCTGCTTCCTCACTGGAATCGGAGCTCCCTCTGCTTTCCCCTGTGCTCGGGGATGGGCTTGAACTCAGGAGGGGAGGGACTTCGCGATATCCCCTGTCCCTCACATCCACCCCCCTCCCAAGCTCTCCTTCTCCCCTCCCCAAGTCCCCCCCAGGTGGCGGGGACGACTCGAAGCCTAAGAACTCCGTACTTTCCGAGCCCGTTGGTGTGAACACCTCCCCCCAGTCCTGCGAGCCCCCCCCCTTCCGCCTGGGAGGACTGGAATCCCAAAAAGTCCGTGGCGTCCGAGCTAGTGGGGGTAAAAATGTGCTGCCAATCTGCTTCTGCCTCTGACTGGGTGGATCTCGGTGACACCCATACCTCGTCTTCTGGTTCCTCAAACTCCGCTTCCCAACGCCATGGTGAACTGCTCTCCCGTGCTTCCTCCTCCTCCCCCTCCCCTTCCATGTGCCAGGGCTTGGGTCTGTGGGGAAAGAGGGCGTGAAATTCTTCCACCAAGAATTCCTCCTGTATCTGAGTGGCTGGGACCCATTCATTCTGGGACGGTGGAGCATCCTCCCATGCCATGAGGTACTCCAGGCCCCCCACCCCCCTCCGTGAATCCAGGATGGCCGTGGCCTCATTGAGTTGCTCCCTGCCTCCCCACTCCCCCCCTCCCTCGGGGGTTTGTTCGCTGCCTCGGAGCCTGCTGCTTTCCCTGTACGGCGACAGCAGCGATCTATGAAACACTGGATGCACCCTCATGTCCTCTGGCAGTGCCAGTCTGAAGGCCACCGGGTTGACCTGTTGCGTGACCGTGAAGGGGCCCAACCTTCTGGGCGCCAGCTTTTTGCACCTCCCTCTGATGGGAAGGCCCTCCGAGGACAACCAAACCTTGTCCCCCACCCTGATGACCTCCCCTTGTCGCCTGTGGCGATCTGCCCCCTTCTTGTACGCTTCCTTGGCTCTCTCCAAGTGTTCTATGAGCTGCTGGTGCACCGTCTCCAGTTCCTCTGCCCAATCCTCAGCCTGCGGGCCCTCCTCCTCCTCCTCCCCCTCCCCCTCCCTCTCTGGGAAAGATCTGAGGTCGCGCCCATAATTGGCCTTAAAGGGCGACACCCCTGTGGAGACGTGCACTGCATTATTGTAGGCAAATTCTGCCAGTGGCAGGCGATCCACCCAGTCTGTTTGCCTCTGGCTGACGTAGCATCTGAGGTACTGCTGCAGGATGGCGTTGACCCTCTCCGCCTGTCCATTAGTCTGCGGGTGTCTAGCCGTCGACAAGCTGACTTCCACCTGCAGGAGGTTCATGAGCCGCCGCCAGAACCTGGAAACAAATTGGCGGCCTCTATCCGAAATAACTCTTAAGGGCAATCCATGCAGTCTGAAGACGTGGTCAACAAACAGTTTGGCTGTTTCTTCTGCGGAGACCGCCCTGGCACACGGTATAAAATGGCACATTTTGGACATAAGGTCCACCACCACCAACACTGCGGTCTTGCCTCTGGAAGAAGGCAGATCTGTGATGAAGTCCATGGACACCACTTCCCACGGCCTATGTGGTGTGGCTAAGGGCTCCAGCAATCCTGCTGGCGGTGCTCTGACCACCTTTGCCCGCTGGCAGGTGTCACAGCCCCGTACATAGTCTCGAACATCTTCCCGCACCCCTGGCCACCAGAAGTGTCTCATGACTAGGTGAGTGGTTTTGTCCCTTCCAAAATGACCCGCCGTTGGGTTGTCGTGCATCTGCTTGAGGACCTTACGTCTAAGCTGGGTGGTGGGCAGGTACAGTGCACCCTTGTAGAAAAGCAGCCCACTGCGTTCTGCAAAGTCTTTCGCCTGCTCCCTCCCCCCTCTCAGTTCTCTGAAGATGCGGTTGGCAAATTCATCCGCTGCTGTCAGTGCTGTGAGTTCTGCCTCGCTCACCACTGCTGCTCCGCAGGACCATGCTGACGGGGGGGAAATGTGCCTGGGTGCCGGTGGCGCCTCCTCCTCCATGTACTCCGGTTTGCGGGAGAGGGCATCCGCCCTGACATTCTGCTCCCCCGGGATGTAGTGGATGGAGAAGTTGAAGTTCGAGAAGAACTCTGCCCACCGTATCTGCCGCTGGTTGAGCACCCTGGCAGTTCTCCAGAACTCCAGGTTCTTGTGGTCTGTGCACACCTGGATGGGGTGCTTGGCGCCCACCAGGAAGTGTCTCCAATGCTGGAACGCAGCGTGGATCGCAAGAAGTTCCCTATCAAACACCGTGTAGTTGCGCTCTGGCTGGGTCAGCTTCCTGGAGCAGAAGGCACAGGGTCTCCACTCTCTGTTGGCGTCCAGTTGCAACAAAATGGCGCCCAGAGCTCTATCAGAAGCATCTGTCTCCACGCGAAGGGGCGCATCCTGAACCACGTGGAACAGGTTCTGGTCTGAGGCGAACACCCTCTTGAGGCTTTCGAACGCTGCTTGCGCCTCTGGTGTCCACCTGAACTTCTGCTTGCCTCTCAGGCAGTCAGTGATGGGAGCCGTAACGCGAGAGAAGTTCTTGATGAACTTCCTGTAGAAGTTGGCGAAGCCTAGTAGGCGTTGGGCATCCTTGCGCGTCCTGGGGCTGTGCCAGTCCAGGATGGCCTGCACCTTGTCCTTGTCCATCGCCAGCCCCTTGTCTGACAGCTTGTAGCCCAGGAAGTCCACCTCTTTGGTGTGAAACTTGCACTTCTCCAGCTTCACATACAGGTGGTTCTTCAGGCGCTGCAACACCTCCCTGACGTCTTTCACATGCTGCACTGGGTCATTGGAATAGATAAGGATGTCATCTAGGAAGACCAAGCAGTTCTTGAAAAGGAGGGACCCCAGGACGTGGTGCATGAAGGCCTGGAAGCATGCTGAGCCCCCTTGCAACCCGAAGGGCATCACCAGATATTCAAAAGAGCCCAGAGGCGTGAACATCGTGGTTTTCCATTCATCGCCTTCCCGGATCCTGATCAAGTTGTACGCCCCCCTCAGGTCTAGCTTGGTGAAAATCTTGCCCCTGCGTGCCGCTGTCAGGAGATCATCCACTCTGGGCATGGGGAAAGCCACTGGCTCTGTCACTGAATTCAGCCGTCTAAAATCCACCACAAGACGGCGCTGTTGCGTGTCTTTCTTGTCCACCCAGAAGACCGGGCTGCCCCCTGCTGCCTTGCTTTCTCTGATGAACCCCCGCTTGAGGTTCTTGTCGATGAAAGCGCGCAGATCCTCCAGTTCCTGGTCTGACATGGCGTACAGCTTGGCTGGGGGTATAGTTGCCCCTGGCACCAGGTTGATCTGGCAGTCAAAAGGCCTGTGCGGGGGTAGGTGGTCGGACTCCGCTTCGCTGAAGACCTCCTGCAGGTCCCAGTACGGCTTGGGTATCGCCTCACCCCCTTTGACGTGCATGGTGGCCACCGTGGCTATCGGAGGCCCCTCCCCTGGTTGGTGCTGCATGCAATGTTCCAGACAAAAGTCCGACCCAAACGTGATGCATCTCTGGTGCCAACTGATGGAGGGGTCGTGGCGCGCCAGCCAGCTCATGCCCAAGACGATGGGGGGGTCTGAGATGGTGGTGACGTTGAATGCCAGTGTCTCTGAGTGCCTTCCCACCGTCATTCTCATGGGGGGGGGTTTGATGAGTGATGGCCCCTCCCAGCAACTCTCTGCCGTCAATGGTTGCCACGTGCAGAGGAAAATCCAGCTGCAGAAGCTGGATCTGGTGCTCTTCTGCAAAGTTTCTCGAGAAGAAGTTGGCTGAGGCACCACTGTCAATTAAGGCGAGGACTGTCAGGGGATAGCCATTTGGGAGCGTTAGCGTCACTTCTAGAACCACTCCTGCTCTGGGAGGGGTGGGCTGGCTCTGCTCCTCTCTCTGCGGGTGGGCGGGCTGGGGCTGTTGTCTGCTGACTGTGCCTGGCTGCTGCCCCTTGTCTCCTGCAGCCAGGCTTTCCCGTTTCCCTGCTGTGGTGCTGCGTCAGTGGGGGAGGGCATAACCGTTCCCGCCTTTCCTTGCCACTCCCTGCGATGTGGGCAGTCTCTGACGAGATGCTGGGGGGAGTTGCAGAGAAAGCAATTCCCGCCCCTTCCCTCCTTGCGTCTTGGCGCCGCTGGGGTTTGAAAAGCCCGCGCGCGCGCGCTATCAATCTGCATGGGTTCCTGGTCCTGGCTGGCCCCAGGCGTGGCTTGAAAGGGTTGTTGGAGGAGTGGCTTCTCCTGCGACCGTGGGAACCAAGCCCGCTTTGCGCGCGTTGCTTGCTTGTCGCTCCACCGGGATTCCTGTCTCACCCCCACCGCCAGAGCCGCTTTGCTCAGCTGATCCATATTACTGGGCTTTGGACCTCTCGAGAGCTCATCCTTCACCTCCTCATGCAAACCCAAGTAGAACGCCGCTTGCATTGGGCCTGACTCTAGTTCCCACCCCAGTCTGTGCACCAGCATGGTGAATTTCGCCCAATATTCGCGAACTGTCATTTTTCCTTGGCGTAAATTATGAAGTTCCTCCTTAGTCTGGTCCATATGACTATCGGACGAATACATCGTTTTCAAACCTTCTAGAAATAGTTTGACATTCTTCATGCAAGGATTCTTTGTTGCGATTAACGGTCTTAGCCACTCCCTGGCTGCCCCGGTAAGGTGCTCCACAATAAACGCTACCCTGTGCTCATCATCAGGGAACTCATTATGGTGCAGCTCAAGAGCATACACAATCTCAGTCTCAAAGCCATGATATTCCCTCGGGTCTCCATTGAACTTGCTTACTAGGGTCCCGGCTCTCCTTCCTGGCAGCACTTGGACTTGGGGTGCCCCTCCCGCCTTGTTTTTCTCTGCATCCAGCTTGTTTTGGAGGTCTACCGCCACCGCCCTTAATTGCTGCTCTCTTTCCTGGAGCGCTCTCACCTGTTCCGCAAGTTGTAGCCAGTCGTCCTGGACCTTCTTGGTTTCTTCTTTAGCTGCCTTTAATTCCCCCTGCGCCTGCTGCGCCAACTGCTGCAGGTCTTGCTGGGCTTTCTCCGCGATCTGCCGCCATTTCTCCGCCTCTGACACACTCATCCCGGCAACTCCAAAGTAGCCCAAAAAAAGATTCGGAGGTTGCTGTCACAGTGGCCGGAGCAGGCTACTTCAGAGTAACGACGCTACGCAGCTCTGCATTTTATTCTTTTATTGGTGCTGCGTATTTACAGTGCTGAAGTCATTGCTATTTACACGGAACGATGGGGTCATTACGTTGCAGAACCTCCGAATGGCTTTTGGCGCGTCTTTCCCCAACACAAAAGCCTTGGAAGACCCATCCTCTTTCCCCTCCTCTTTCTCCGTAATTCCGGAGTTGGGGGGATGGGTCTCCCCCCCTTATTTGCCCCTTCCTGTCCCACCTGGGACCCTGGCTCCGCTACCCTGCCTGAGCCTCGGACACGACTTCCTGCTTCCTCACTGGAATCGGAGCTCCCTCTGCTTTCCCCTGTGCTCGGGGATGGGCTTGAACTCAGGAGGGGAGGGACTTCGCGATATCCCCTGTCCCTCACAAAACCTATCGATTCTTAAGGAAATCAGCCCTGAGTGCTCACTGGAAGGACAAATCGTGAAGCTGAGGCTCCAATACTTTGGCCACCTCATGAGAAGAGAAGAATCCTTGGAAAAGACCCTGATGTTGGGAAAGATTGAGGGCACAAGGAGAAGGGGACGACAGAGGACGAGATGGTTGGACAGTGTTCTCGAAGCTACCAACATGAGTTTGACCAAACTGCGGGAGGCAGTGGAAGACAGGAGTGCCTGGCGTGCTATGGTCCATGGGGTCATGAAGAGTTGGACACGACTAAACGACTAAACAACAACAACAAAACTTCCACTACAACTGAACCTCTATAGACTTCCCTAGCACTTATATGGCTTCTCCCCTGTATGAGTTTGTTGATGAATTCTAAGCTTTCCACTGACAGTGAAGCTCTTTCCGCACTCCATGCATTTAAATGGTTTTTCCCCAGTGTGGGTCTGTTGATGGTTTCTAAGGTTTCCACTCTGTCTGAAGCTCTTTCCACGCTCCATGCATTTAAATGGTTTCTCTCCTGAGTGAATCTGTTGATGCTTTCTAAGGTTTCCACTCTGACTGAAGCTCTTTCCACACTCCATGCATTTAAATGGTTTCTCTCCTGAGTGAATCTGTTGATGGTTTCTAAGGTGTGCACTCCGACTGAAGCTCCTTCCACACTCCATGCATTTAAATGGTTTCTCTCCTGTGTGAATCCGTTGATGGTTTCTAAGGTCTCCATTCCGACTGAAGCTCTTTCCACACTCCATGCATTTAAATGGTTTCTCTCCTGTGTGAATCCGTTGATGGTTTCTAAGGTGTCCACTCTGAATGAAGCTCTTTCCACACTCCATGCATTTAAACGGTTTCTCTCCTGAGTGAATCCGTTGATGGTTTCTAAGGTGTTCACTCCGACTGAAACTCTTTCCACACACTATGCATTTAAATGGTTTCTCTCCTGTGTGAATCCGTTGATGAATTCTAAGTGTTCCACTGTGACTGAAGCTCTTTCCACACACCATGCATTTAAATGGCTTCTCCCCCATATGAGTCCGTTGATGTGTTCTAAGGTGTCCACTAATAGTGAAGCTCTTTCCACACTCCATGCATTTAAATGGTTTCTCTCCTGTGTGAATCCGTTTATGCATTCTAAGGCACCCACTGTGACTGAAGCTCTTTCCACACTCCATACATTTAAATGGTTTCTCTCCTGTGTGAATCCGTTGATGCTTTCTAAGGTCTCCACTCTGACTGAAGCTCTTTCCACACTCTATGCATTTAAATGGTTTCTCTCCTGTGTGAATCCGTTGATGAATTCTAAGTGCTCCACTGTCACTGAAGCTCTTTCCACACTCTATACATTTAAATTGTTTCTCTCCTATGTGACTCCGTTGATGAATTCTAAGTGTTCCACTGTGACTGAAGCTCTTTCCACACTCCATGCATTTAAATGGTTTCTCTCCGGTGTGTGTCCGTTGATGAATTCTAAGGTGTACACGCTGACTGAAGCTCTTTCCACACTCCATGCATTTATATGGTTTCTCTCCTGTGTGAGTCCGTTGATGAATTCTAAGGTGTCCACTCTGACTGAAGCTCTTTCCACACTCTATGCATTTAAATGGTTTCTCTCCTGTGTGATTTCGATGATGTGAATTCAGGTCTCCACTCTGACTGAAGTTCTTTCCACACTCCATACATTTAAATGGTTTCTCTCCTGTGTGAGTGCGTTGATGAATTCTAAGTTTTCCAGTCTGACTGAAGCTCTTTCCACACTCCATACATTTAAATGGTTTCTCTCCTATGTGACTCCGTTGATGAATTCTAAGTGTTCCACTGTGACTGAAGCTCTTTCCACACTCCATGCATTTAAATGGTTTCTCTCCTGTGTGAATCCGTTGATGGTTTCTAAGGCCTCCACTCTGACTGAAGCTCTTTCCACACTCCATACATTTAAATGGTTTCTCCCCCGTGTGACTCCGTTGATGAATTCTAAGGTTTCCACTGTCACTGAAGCTCTTTCCACACTCTATGCATTTAAATGGTTTCTCTCCTATGTGACTCCGTTGATGAATTCTAAGTGTTCCACTGTGACTGAAGCTCTTTCCACACTCCATGCATTTAAATGGTTTCTCTCCTGTGTGAGTCCGTTGATGAATTCTAAGTTGTCCAGTCTGTCTGAAGCTCTTTCCACACTCCATGCATTTAAATAGTTTCTCTCCTATGTGACTCCGTTGATGAATTCTAAGGTTTCCACTGTCACTGAAGCTCTTTCCACACTCTATGCATTTAAATGGTTTCTCTCCTATGTGACTCCGTTGATGAATTCTAAGTGTTCCACTGTGACTGAAGCTCTTTCCACACTCCATACATTTAAATGGTTTCTCTCCTGTGT
The DNA here is from genome assembly GCF_965207765.1 of Zootoca vivipara. Taxonomy (NCBI): domain Eukaryota; kingdom Metazoa; phylum Chordata; class Lepidosauria; order Squamata; family Lacertidae; genus Zootoca; species Zootoca vivipara. The sequence continues at coordinate 119,732,501 of NC_142584.1, forward strand.
GAGTCCGTTGATGAATTCTAAGTTGTCCAGTCTGACTGAAGCTCTTTCCACACTCCATGCATTTAAATGGTTTCTCTCCTGTGTGAGTCCGTTGATGAATTCTAAGGTGTCCACTCTGACTGAAGCTCTTTCCACACTCTATGCATTTAAATGGTTTCTCTCCTGTGTGAATCTGTTGATGGTTTCTAAGGTGTCCACTCTTTCTGAAGCTCTTTCCACACTCTATGCATTTAAATGGTTTCTGTCCTGTGTGAGTTCGATGATGTGAATTCAGGTCTCCACTCTGTCTGAAGCTCTTTCCACACTCCATACATTTATATGGTTTCTCTCCTGTGTGAATCCGTTGATGGTTTCTAAGGTGTCCACTCTGACTGAAGCTCTTTCCACAATCTATGCATTTAAATGGTTTCTCTCCTATGTGACTCCGTTGATGAATTCTAAATGTTCCACTGTGACTGAAGCTCTTCCCACACTCCATACTTTCAAATTGTTTCTCCTTTCTCTTTCCACACTCCATGTATTTAAATGGCTTCTTCGTTATTCACATTGAACATGGCCCCACAGAATTCTGACTGCCTTCTTCATTGTCTGGTTTGGAGGGCGAAGTGGGGAGGAAATCCGATTTGTTTTCTACAAGGAGAAGAAAGGAATATTAGCACCTGCTCTTATTTTAACATCTCATATATTCTATCCTGTCCCCCCTATGTTCCACATTTTTGGGAAATGGAAAGGAACTAATGTGAAATAATGGTAGTGCATCATCAACCTTTCATAACCCTTAATCTTCGTTAATGAAGCAGCATTATCTCAGAATATGGTTGAACTGTGGTATTTACTTTTTAAATAATGAGGTTTCTCACAGGAAAGGGAGCTGCTCTGAACTTCCGGTTGACTGCGCCATCTTCTCCAGTCGGAGGTCCATTCAGCGGAGCGGATCTCAGTGCTTCAGAGGTGGGCAGAACCACTCGAGCACAGCCGACCCCCCCCAAAAAAACCCAATCAAGCGTTTTGGGGGCTGAATGTCCGGCGGGCACCATTTACGGGCTCCCTCCTCCCCGGTTCAGCTCTGTTTTGAGCCCCCGAGAGTGAGGACGTAGAGCTGCGGTACATGGACAAAGACCGCTAACTCTGATGGAAAGGAATAATAAAATATTGGAGGACAAGGAAGATGGATTGGAAATACAAGAAATTACAGTGAAGAAAAGAAAAAAGGAAGAATTAGTTCCTGGGGACAAGGTGAAAGATTTTTAAGGAAAAAAAGAAGGAAGGCTCCAAGATGGAGAGAAAATCTACAAAGTAGTATCATGGAACTTTGTTAACCCAGGGACGGAAGAACAAGAACCATTATTGGGACTTAAGGAAAATGTTATGACTAATGACTGGCAAGGGAGTCTTTATGGTATCAGGGGGGCAGAGGGAGGGGAGGAAAACAGGGCTAAAAACAGGTCAGAACGAGATTAATATTAAATATTTCTAGGTAAAATATTTCTGGGCTAAAAACGGGAGTCGGATGAAGAAAAAAAGGAAATTGTCGTTTTGTAGGATTGGATAAAAATGGTTTTGAATTTGGGCTATATTATGGAACTTGCTGTATCGATTGAGGAAGACGAGACCGGGGGGAGGAAGAGGCTGAAGTTGAAGGAAAAAATGTAGATGATATACGTGAAATTAAAAGGAATGATTAATTGTAGGATCTTTTTTTTATTTATTTTTTATTCCTTGAAGGAGATTTAGGCTAGGGAGGGAAAATATGATAATGTAATGTGTGAATTGAGAAACAGGTTTAGCATAGTTAAATAGCAATGGTAGGGAATTAGATAGTTGAGCGGATTTCTGCTTCTGTTCCTCTTTCTGCCCTGGAGCCTCTTGGTGGCAGGGGGAGGCTCGGGGGGGGGCTCTGGAGGGGGTGGTAGGGAGAAGCTTAACTTTAAAAAAGGACCACCTCCAACTGTCCGTTCACCCTGGGACCTCGTGGCAGGAGGAGGACCAGGGATGGGGGGATAGGAGGAGGTGGATAAAAAGTGAAAAAGAAATAAGAGAGGAAAGTTTTAGAAATATAATTAGTTTGAAATAATGTTTTGTTTCTAGGATAAGGGTTGAAGTTTTGATATATGAAAACTGCTAAGGATAAAAACAATGAAAATCAGAAGGATGGGATTTGAGGAAGTCCACAAAACAATGTTAAATAAAAATGAGGGTAAAACAATTGATACTGTATTTTTCGCTCCATGGGATGCACTTTTTTTCCTCCTCAAGAGTAAGGGAAAATCTCTGTCCGCCCTATGGAGCGAAGGCGTGGTCCCTGGAGCCAAATTCCTCAGGGGCGAAAAGCACATTGTATTTTTTTTTAAAGAAAAATGAATGGGGTGTTAAAGGAAGCCGCTCAGCAGCTGATCGGCAAGATCGGGAGAGAGATTAGGCGGGGCCAAAGCCGTGAGGCTGCTTCCTTGCCCTCTTCTTGGCGGTGGCAGTCACTCCCTCTCCTTCTCCTGCGGAGGGCTGGTAAGGGCAAGCATGGCCGTGGCCCTGGTGTCACCGCCACCACCCCAATGCTGAGCAACGCCCCCTCCCACCGCCGCACTGGGCTCACTCCCCCACCTGCCTGAGACTGCCCAGCCCTTTCCTTCCCAACCTCAGCCTGGAGCGCTGAGGGCAGAAAGCTGGCGGGAGGCGGTCGAGAGGGCTGCTTTGTGCCTGCCTCCGAAGCACACTTTGTTCCCTCAGCTCTGCCTCAGAAGCTCTCTCTGGAACATTTAAAAGTAACCCCGTTTCCCGATGAAAACACCTGGGAGCCTTCTGGTGAGGCTGTTTAGCCAAGCCAGCTCTCCTCAATAATAGGCGGTCAGGGAGAGAGCGAGGGAAGGTGGCGACATTATTTCGCAAGAGGAACTAATGGGTTTTTAAAGGACAAGCGAGCTAATCCGGGGACAGAAGAAGAAAGTGGTAGAAGCAGCAGCAGAGGGCAGAAGGGAGGGGGCAGGCCTCGCTTCCCTTCACAACATTCCAAATTTATAACTTCTATCATATCTACTTTAATACATTATCCTAGATCGACCCTCCCTCCCCTAGAGTCCGGTTCCCCAGATGCACCGACTAACTCCTTAAAACATTCCAGTTTCAGACCTTTTTAATCCGTCCCCTCATTAATCATAAACACTTTTCATCCCACACCTGCTCTGGTCCACTCCAATCCATACCACCCTCTCACCCTCCCATTCTGCTGTTCTAGTTCTTTAACCCAAATCCCACACCGTTCTTCTTTTTTCACACTTTCATCCCCCCAGATATCTTGTCCACTGCCTGGATTGTGCTCCCCCTCTCTCACTAGGGGAGCACAATTCCATGTACAGTCTTTTTCTTTTGCCCAAGCATAATAGTCCCTGTGTCGTCGGCTCGGAGCTTCACACTGCTGAGGTAGCGAATTGACCCAAGTCTCCGTCTCCACTCTGCCTGCTCTCGGGGCTCTTAAAAGAGCTTACCGGGCAGCGAGGGAGACTTCACGGAACACTGCTGGGTCTCCACGTCCCCAGAAAGCCCGATCTGGGGTTTTCCCGAGGGGTCACAGCGCGCCTGTGACACCACCTCCTCTACAGCGCTGGGGGCCTCGGAGACCGAGGTTACCCCCCGCCGCTCGGCAATGGCAGCAAACCGGAAGTCCTAAAAGGATGTCATATAAAGGAGGGAGAAAGGTTGTTTTCTGCTGCTCCAGAGAAGAGGAGATGGAGCAGTGGATTCAAGCTACAAGAAAGAAGATTCCACCTAAACATTAGGAAGAATTTCCTGACAGTAAGAGCTGTTTGACAGTGGAATTTACTTCCAAGGAGTGTGGTGGAGTCTCCTTTTTTGGAGATCTTTAAGCGGAGGCTTGACAGCCATCGGTCCTGTATACTTGAAGGAGCATCTCCACCCCCATCATTCAGCCACTGAGATCCAGCACCGAGGGCCTTCTGGCGGTTCCATCATTGCGAGAAGTGAGGTTACAGGGAACCAGACAGAGGGCCTTCTCGGTAGTGGCACCCGCCCTGTGGAATGCCCTCTCAGCAGATGTCAAGGCAATAAGCAGCCATTTTACTTTTAAAAAACAACTGAAGATGGCCCTGTTTAGGGACGTTTTTAATGTTTGATGCTGTATTGTTTTTAATATTTGGTTGGAAGCCTCACAGAGTGGCTGGGGCAACCCAGCCAGATGGGCAGGGTATCAATAAATATATTATTATTATTATTATTATTATTATTATTATTATTATTATTATTATTATTATTATGATGTCAGGAATGCTTTGATGGTGTTTTCTGATTGGCAGGGGGTTGGACTTGATGGCCCTTGTGGTCTCTTCCAACTCTATGGTTCTGAGTGAAGAGGATTTAGCCAGCATGGAGGCTGAAGAATAGTAAAGCCAGAACCATCATTTTAGATTGGCTCCATGATGAGTAGTTATCCATTATTGACTGCAAGAGATGATGCGTCTCAAATCTTATAGGATTTAGAGCACATGTATGGAGACACTAATTATGCTTCTAAACAGATTGCAAAGACCAGAGACACACCCAGAAAAATTGTGTGCTTTAATTGTAACAAAGAAGACCAGACTGCAAGAAACTGTAAGGCTCCAAAGGCAATTAAACCCCATCCTTATAAACAAGGTAAGGAAAAGAAGGGGAGATCTGAACGCACTTGGTACTATAAAAAAAGAATTTGATTGTTCAGAATCAATGGGGATGAGTACTGCTCACATGAAATGCAAACTCTCCTGGCGAAGGAGGGAATTGAACATGTAACCACAATTCCCTACACACCACAACAAAACTCCATAGCTGAGAGAAAGTTTAGGTCTATCATGGAGACAACTAGATTCCTGTTAAAATATGCATCCCTACCCCAGAAAGCTGTGGGCGGATGCAGCAAGTCCTGCAGTATATCTCTAGAACAGATTGCCAGCCAAAGGAGCTAAATGCTTTGATGAGCACAACAAGGATGAGACGAAAAAATAGTCTTGTGGATTTATGTGAGGAGTCAGAAAAAGTCCCAAATCTTGTGCACTTTCTTCATTAACCTTACCACGTCCAGAGCTGTCTTCCAAGGTCACAGCCCCCTCCACAGGCGATGCAAAAGGAGAGGAGGCAGAGGACCAGACTCCTAGCGGTACCAGAGATGAAGAGGAGGATCCGTATGGAGACATGCCAGCACTGGAGGAGGATGAGGAAGCTGATGCAGTCCTGGAACCACAGGTTAGATGCTCATCCAGAACCAACAGAGGTGTCCCACCCGTATGACTCTCCTACTTCACAGGGTCGCCGTCACCTCAAGAACCTTCTACATGGGAGGAGATGCAAACTGCAGAAGCCTCTCTCTGGAGGAAGGCCGCACAAGAGATGGATGCACTGCATCAAAATAAGACATGGACCCTTACTGACCTACCTCCCGGTAAGAAGGCCATACAAAGTAAGTGGCTGTTTAAGATTAAGAAAGGGGCAAAAGAATAAGTGCAGCGCAAGGCTTTTCTCAACGCTATGGCAAAGATTATGAGGTATGGCTGTGAGGTACAGCAGCATAAGAATGCCTTTGAGCATTGCAGCCGCCAAGCAAATGGAAATTAGGTACATTGACATTGCAATTGCCTTTCTTCATGGTCAAATTTCAGAAGCAACCTTAAGGTTTTATTAAACCACATGAGGGACCTTTAGTGAGCCAACTGCAAATGGGACTTTATAGACTTAAGCAGACTGCTAGGGCCTGGAATCAGAAACTGCACAAAATGCTGATGCAGCTTGGGTACAAGCAAGGCCATGCCGACAAGTGCCTGCACAGCAAGTCAAGTGATGGACCATTTTTCATACGTTTTAGCGTTTGTTGAGGACTTGATTCTTGCCACAGCAAATGACAGACACTATGTACAGGCTGTGAAACACCTAAGCAAAGAGGTTGAGGTCAAGGAACTGGGAAAGATCCAGAACTACCTCAGAATCCAAGTTGAAAGAGAAGAAGATGGGTCATTTCTTCTAAATCAACGGCAAAAGATTCATGACCTTATCCAGAATTTGCAAATGCAAGATGCACACCCAGTTCCAACGCCCATGGCTACTGACTTCTTAAGGAATCAGCAGGATTTGAAACCATTGCCTGACAACATAGAATACAGGTCAGCAATTGGTAGACTTTTGTATCTTGTTACCACTTGTAGACCTGTTTTAGCTAATGCTGTGGGAATTCTTAGTGGGAAGGTAAATGCCCCCACTGAACAGGACTGTGCGGGTGTGAAAAGGGGGGGTACGGTATTTGAAGGGCACAATGAATTGTAAATGGAGGTTGCCAGCTGTTAGTAATCCTGAAAAGTTTGGGTATACTGATGCAGATTGGGCTGGACGTACCACTGACTATAAATCCACAGGTGGATAGAGTATGTATTTATGTTTGGGGAGGGGTTCAATAAATAAATAACAATAACAATCTATATATATAAATGTAAAAATCGTGAAACTGCGTTTGACACTTTTCTCCGTAACCGCTTGACCGATCGTCCTGAAATTTTGACACAACGATCCAGGCCACTCCCAGAGCGTTGTTGGGGGCAAAAATCCCTCAAATCGCACAGCTGCGCAGGTACAGACCTGCTTTCCCACCAACTCAAACAGCGCCCTCAAGTGGCGTAATACCCTCCTCCACCCCCTCCCTTCCTGTGAAATATAAGCCACACCCACAAACCAAATGACATCATCATCAACCAAGCAAATGAAATCAGCAAGGCAGCCATTATCACAGGCCGCAGCACGGCCTCTGTTTATGTAGGCCCCCACTAGGCCCGAGGGGGGGGATAACCGACAGCAACGCACTTGGGGGCACGGCAAGGGGTTTTTACTTTACAATTTAGCAGCAATACCCCCCCCAATAAATACCATCCTTCAAAACGTCATGAGATACGCTGGTCACGGGGGGGGGGGACAGAATAGATCATGGATCGGGACACGTGGGGCCAATCACAGGGATTAGCCACAACAATGCACCACACCCACAAACCCCGCCTCCGCCACAATATCCTGTAAAACAGGGGGACTCTGAGGCTCAGGGGGATCTGAAGGGGGTCTATTACCAGACAACCCACAGAGTCAGGCCAGGGCCAAGGAATGGAGATGCAGGGCGGAGGCCTCGGGTCACATTTAAATACTAGCCCAAGCCAAGGGCTCGCTTCTACTTTACAGCCTAAAGACTAGGCCTAGGCTCCATTTTACGGACTAGGCCTCAGCTCTATAACCCTTTAAATACTATCCCGAAAGGAGCCCTGGGTGGGAGGAGGAGCCCAAATAGGTCATGGGCTGACGTAGGGTGGGGGGGGCAACTGTCCAACAGCCACTAAAACAGCCATTCCACCCCAAGCCCAACCAAAACCTGTCCCGGCGGCTGCATTAATAAACGCCTGACAGCATTAGGCAGTTGTTCATAATTTCTCCTAACACGCACTTGGGGGCACAGTGAGGGTTTTTCGCTTTATAATTTAGTGACCGTTGTGTCACATGCGAGGCTATGGCGGCCATTTTAAGTAAGGGCAGTTGTTCCCCTTTTAACCTAGACTTTACCGTGTTTCTCCGAAAATAAGACACTGTCTTATATTTATTATTCCTTAAAAAAAACCCCACATTGGCTTATTTTTAGGGGATGTCTTATTTATTATTACGTGTCCAGCCTTGCCTCTTCCTTGGGGCCCTCCAGAACTGCGCCTATCACTATGTCTTATTTTTGGGGTATGGCTTATATTGCGCAAATGCTTAGAAATCCTGCTATGGCTTATTTTATGGGTATGTCTTATTTTAGGAGAAACAACTGATTGTAAGCCTCTGTGTCTTTTTTTAAAAAAAACACACAACCATGCACTTTCTCTCCCCAGTTTAAGTCCTCAGATATTTCCAGTGGCTACCCCCCCCCCATTTACAATCCCCTACCTTCCCCTTGCCACTTCCTGGGTTTTTTATGGAACTGAACAACTCAGGTACTTCAGAACGCGCCTTCTGCTGCCAGGCCCTTGCAGCATAGCTGCCAAGTTATCCCTTTTTTTCAGGGAAATTTCATTATGCTGAATAGGCTTCCTCGTGAGAAAAAGGAAAACTTGGCAGCTATGCCCTTGCAGGGCCAGACAGAGGCCTGGGCCAGGTAGATAAGATAATGTGGCCCTGTTTTTAACCCTTTTGTTACTTTTTCCATTTTACTGATTGTGAATATGCAGACCGAGACCCCCTTTAGATTTGGAGGCCCGCGCCAGGTGGCCCATATGACCCCCCTCCATCTGTCTGGGCCTGTCTGTTGCTACGGAGCTATGGGGCTTCGCTATTTGACACCCCCCCTCGGGATTTTTTAAGTAGTTCTCTGCCTCCCAGGGCACATTATCACCCCCGATCCTTAATCTAAATATATAGAAATGCTCACGATGCGTGCGCATGGGCCAATGTATGGAGATACAGGGGGGAGGGGACAACAGAGGGCTCAGACAAAAGTAAATACTGGGAAATGGAACCCAGAAACTGACAGCTCCTTCTCCAAGGCTGGGGGCCAATGTAGGAAGATACCGGGGGTAGGGGCCAACACTCCCCAGGGACAACAGAGGGCTCAGACAAAAGTAAATACTGGGAAATAAAACCCAGAACCTAACAGTTCCTTCTCCAAGGGTGGGGGCCAAGGTATGGAGATACATGGGGGAGGGGCCAACACTCCCCAGGGACAACAGAGGGAAGGATATCCTACCGAAACACAGGGATGAGCCGGGGTGGAGGGAGGAGGGGCAGGATACGTCATGGATCGGGACAGGGGGGGGGATCACAGAAAAGAACCACAGCAACGCGTGGCCGGGTCAGCTAGTTGTAATGATAAATACACATGCTGGGGAGGAACCCCACCCATTTCCATAACAATCTTCCCAATCCCTTAAATCCCACAGATGTGAGAACTGATATAGTGGGAATAATGGAAACCTGGTGGAATGGAGAGGAGTGGGGCACAGGTATCTCTGGGTAGGAACCCTTTAGGGCCGCAGGTGGTGCTGTGGGTTAAACCACAGAGCCTAGGGCTTGCCAATCAGAAGGTTGGCGGTTCAGATCCCTGCGATGGGGTGAGCTCCTGTTGCTCGGTCCCAGCTCCTGCCAACTTAGCAGTTCAAAAGCACCTCAAAGTGCAAGTAGATAAATAGGTACCGCTCCGGCGGGAAGGTAAATGGTGTTTCCATGTGCTGCTGTGGTTCGCCAGAAGCGGCTTTGTCAAGCTGGCCACATGACCTGGAAGCTGTACGCTGGCTCCCTCGGCCAATAATGCGAGATGAGCGCTTCAACCCAGAGTCAGTCACGACTGGACCTAATGGTCAGGGGTCACTTTACCTTTACCTTTAGGAACCCTTTAGATGTTTCTCCACAGAGACACAGGCATGTGGGAGAGACTGTAGTTGACAAGACAAAAGCCTCAAAGGGCGGAAATAATAAAGTGGGCTTCCTCCCTTTCCTCTTTCCTCCAATGGTTGGACTCGCTATAACAGCCCCCAGCGCCCCATGCAGGAGCTGACCTGGGACTTATGGCAGGGCAAGGACTGAGCTTCATGGGAGGAGAGGGTGGGTTGGATCAGGCCTCCTGTTCAAGGATCTCTCCCTGGTCGACTTGAAGTCATGGCAGATTCCTGGGCAGGTGGGAGAAGTCAAGGCAGGCAGCCCCCAAATCTATCTCTCTTTCTCCAATATGGCTTTGATTCCTCCCCCATAGATGCTTCCTTTCCTCCCTCAGCCCCCTAACTTCCTCTGCCCTCCTCCCTCCGCCCCTGAGGGTCCCCTTTGCAAGAGGACCCCCTGGCAGACTCACCATTCGTGCCAAATTGCTCCCAAGCCCTCCCACCTCTCCATCCAGAGGGGCCTAGCAAGAAGAGCAAGGAGGGGGCAGAGGAGGGAGAGGGGGGTCTCTATCCAGCCCTATCTTGCCTCCATTAACCCTTCCATGGACTCCCTCTCTCTGGACCAGGCATGTCCAAAGTGCGTTTGGAGGACCTAATCTATCTGCATACTTGCCTTGGTACCCGGGCAGAGCCAGGAGCGCCCCAGGAATTCCTGCCAGGGGGAACCCAGAACATGCAGAGGGGAACGGAATTGAGGCCTCAGTTTGGGGGTGGGGGGACCCCCTTGGCGGGCCTCCCATTTCTATTCCCTAAAAGGGGTCCGGGGGCAGGGGAGCTGAGCATCTTGCAATGCAAACCCTGCCGGTGCTCCCTCTGCAGTGAGGCCCCCCTGCACCCCCACCCCGCTGCATTTCCCATAGTAAAAGGCAGGAAGGCTGATTTCTTTTTGGGGGTGGGGCTTGCAATGCGAACCCTGCGAATGGAGGGTCCCCGATCTGCAGCCGGATTGCATGGATCGGGGCCTCTGCAGATAGCGCCCAGGAAGAAGTGAGTTGTTCTTGGGTGGGGGTCTCTGCCCCTTTCTCTCCCCGCCCATCGCCCCCTTCCCCGCCCTGCAGCTCTACCTCTTTGTCCTCTCTGCTCCCCCTCCCTTGCTAGCTATTCTACTCCCATTTCCTTTCCCGCCGCAATATATAAAGGGCTGGGGGCTCTCCAAGGATGCGCCCCCTCTGGGGGAGGGGTTCCTTTATCCCAGCAGGGCCTAAATCAGCCCCTCCCCCGCTCGACTGATCCACAGAAAGAAGGGGGAGGGGGAGCACTCCCTTACTTCCTCTCATCCCCCCCCCTCGCCCAAAAGTCTGCCCTCCCTTCCCAGCTGCCCTGTTTGCAGATTCGGGGGGGGGAGCGCGTCCTTCTCCCCCTCCCCACAACCCCAAATCTCCCCCCAACCAAAAAAAAATTTCGCACCTTTTTTCCTCCTCCTCTGCAGACCTGCTCCTCTTCTGGGAATGTGAATGGCGGCCCCTCCCCCTCCAACCTTGGGCCCCCCCTCCCCCCTCCAATCCTTCCTGCCTCTCTAGGAAGCGGAGCTCACTGACCCATGGGGAGGAATGAGTGACGCCTCCCTCCCAGAAGACACAAATCCTCCTCCCTCCAAACAAGCTCTGAATATCCTGTTTCTTTCCTATAATCTCCCAGGTTCGATCCCCGGAGGCGGCAGGGAAAGAGACCCCCCCCCCCACCTCCGAAAAAGTCCTCCGGGGCAGGAAGGTGGCACAGCTTACATTCCCCCTTCATCTCTTTTAATCCCTTGCCGGGAGGGAGTGATTGAGATGGGGATCCGGTCATTTTCACACCCATTTCCCAACGTGGCGTAGGGTGTCCCCGTTACAACAGCCCTGCAATGTAGAGTGGAGTTGTTATGCGCGTTTGAGGCTTGGAATAGTAATTTAGGACAACCCTAAATGGTGTTATCCCTTGACATTATATCGTACAGAACCATAGCATCACAGAATCTTAGAACTGGGAGGGACTGGAGAATCATCTAGACCAACCCCCTGCAAGGCAGGAATCTCAGCTAAAGCATCCAGGACAGATGGTCACCCAATCTCTGCTCAAAAACCTCCATGGAAGGAGAGCCCACCACCTCTCATGGGAGTCTGTTCCCCTGCCAAACAGCTCTTGCTGTCAGAGAGGCTTTCCAAATGTTTAGTCAGAATCTCCTTCCTTGCAACTTGAAGCCATTGGTTTCTGCAGCCTGTGGCAGCTAGACTGTCGATTGGGGTTACCCACTGAGACCATATAACCATTTAACCAGGCCTTTGGTTGATTTGATTGACATCCTGTGCCCTTTTAAAATGTTTATTATCGGGGGTGGGTGGGTATTGGGTTGTTTTTATTTTGCTTTTGTATTTTGTGGTTTTATATTTTGATTTTATTCTGTGAACCGCTCTGAGACCTCAAGGTATAGGGCAGTATATAAATTTGATTAATAATAATAATAATAATGGAATAGAGTTATATTTTCTTGTTGCTGCATCACCCTGTGGGCTCATGTTAAGCCAGTCCTTTTCACATGTCCTGCTAGTAAGCCAGGTGTCCCCCATCCTCTCTTTGTGCAGGTGGTTCTTCCTGCCTAAGTGCAGGACTTGACATTTCTCTCTGTTGAAATTCATTTTGTTATGCAAGGAGGTGCCCCAGCCGAGCTGCTATTCCTGTTACAGGAAACATCAGGGGAAAACTAATAGCGCAAGTTGCGCCCAAATTCTCGGTCCTCATTTTCCCAAGCGGTGGATCTATGGCTGGGCAGGATGTGTCCTGCCTCAGACTGCAGGGGAGGCAGCTCACAGGATGGACTGCTCTCCAGTGCACCCCTTTTCCCAAGGGAGGAGGGTCCTGGCTGACTTGGTTTGCTTCCTCAAGTGGTGGAATCAATGTGTCCCAGAAAACAGGGTCTTCCTTGCAGGCTGAAGTGGTGCAGTCCAGATACAAGCTAAACCCCTGGGGATGTGGAGGAGGCAGAGACTTTGGGCCTCTCCCTCCCTTCCCCACCCCTTTGAGAGCATACCAGGCCTCACTTGTGAATGATGGGTTCAACAGTTCCTGGAAAGAGCCCTGAGAAGTGGCCACACCAGGTCCATGTGCCCCGATGACGTTCAAAGGGAGCTTCCTGTCGGCCTCCAGGCAGTTTGTGGATTTGTAGAAAGTTGACCCTTAAGTTTGGGACCTGCCAAACGCACACTATAGACATCCATAGGGTTTCTCCCCTATGTGTGTTATCTTGGGGATAATTTGATATGAGCTTACAGTGAAGCATTGAACACACACTTAGGCCACCTCCCCATTGCATGGAGGTCTCTCTGGCACTGCCCACTAGGAGGCGAGTCCTTCCTGGTTATGCCACTAAACAGCCCATTTATTCCTGATGCCCTCAGAGATAATTTTTATCTGAACACTTCCTCCTTAACATAGCCAAGAATAAGGAGGTGTTGCAACACAATCTTTCTCTATATAAAAATGGTGAAGGTGCATGTGTGTTATTCCCCACTTTTCTCCCAAAAGCACCTACCCGATCGCCCTGAAATTTGGCCACAACTTCAGAGTCACATGAGAGCAGGTAAACATGAACTTACACTGACCAGCAGACACACCAAACACAGGAAAAAACCTGGATTTTTGGTTTTAAAACATTGCCCCCTCCAGTGGACATCCAACAAACAAGATCCAAAATAGTGGCAAAATCCCCCCACTCCCCATCCACCCCACCAAACAAAATCCTACATACACCCCAAATTCCCCCCACTCCTCATCCACCCCACCAAACAACATCCAACATACTGGCAAAATTACGGCCACTCTCTATTGACCCCACCAACGCGGGACACAGCCCACCCCGGAGACCAGACCTCTGCCAGAGACCAGCCCACCCCAACAGTACCCCAATTCCCAAGGACCCCCCCTCCTGCCATGGAGGTAACTACCCCAGAGACCCCCTATGGCGTTTCACCTCTAGGGGACCAGCAAGAGTTAAGTTGTAAGGGAGGTGAATAGCCAATAGGAGCTCTCCAGGCAGAAGCAGGGGGATATAAGGAGAAGCAGGCAGGGATGAGAGGAGTGGAGTGGAGTTGATGAGAGAGGTGGAGAGGATTTGAGATAGAGAGGGTTAGAGAAGCTAGTGAGGTGAGCTGTTGTGCTGAATCTGAGAGAGAATTAATAAGGGAACTACAGTCAGGGAGGAAAGTGGGGAACTTAACCTGAGTTAAGTCCGTTCTTAACCTGAGGTACCACTTTAGCTAATCGGGCCTCCCGCTTCTGCCATGCTGTTGGTGCATATTTTCTGTTCTTTATTTTCCAAATAATTTTTATTCATTTTCAAATAAAACAAAATACAAAAATACAAAACAGGAAAAAAGCAATAAAGAAAGAAAAAATACAGGACATAGAAAATAAAAGGGGGGAAATCATCTTAAATCTAGTTTCTTAACATTGTAGACTTCCTCACATCTCCCTCAGTGAGTTCAATTTTATAACCAAACTAAGCAGTTTTTATTTATATCTTGAATCATTCTAACATATTTTTTTTATAAACCTTAAACAATTTCTCATTATATCTTATGTCATTCAACATATTTTTTCCTTAACCTTGAACAATTTCGTAATGCATCTTAAACTATACTTAAATAATTTCTAATTTCATATTCACCTGCTAATATCATTCCCAGATTGATCAATTAACCTAATTCTAAAAAAACATAACAACTAATCCCTTTAACTTTTATTTCTCTCCAAAGCCCATATTTCATTCCCAAAAATATCCATATAAACAAATACTATTTCATCTAATCACAATTAAACATTTAAATCTAGTTCAGCCCCCCCCCCTCCCTTGGAATCTGTGTCTCCAGAAGCCTCAGCCAGCTCCTTAAATCGTTCCAGATTCGAACCATCTTAATCAATCAGAGAAAATCATATATTGAAAGCTTTCACCCCACTCCCACTCTGACCCATTCCAACCACTACTCTACTCTCTTCGTCCCCTGCTGTGTCCTCAATTCTTTAACAGTTGTACAATGCCATCCAATTGTATTTCCACATTTCAGCCCTCTTCCATTTTTTGTTCCCCTCAAACTCTGTCCCCAGCATGCATCCTGCCCCCACCCTCTCACTGGGCGGGCATCATTCCATGCTGGTTCCTCTTTGAAGGTCTTTTGGATCAAACATGGATCCTGTCTCCCCCCCCCCCCCTGGAGGAACAATGATCCATGCCTCTTCTCCTTCTTAAAGTATTTCATGATTCAAGTCTGATGTTATTTCAACTTTGTTCTCTTCATTCTCTGTTGGGATTGGTACTTTTCCATTGTGCTTACGCATCTCATCTCTAAAGTCCAAAAGTAATTCCAAAAATAGTTTTTCAAAGTCAACAAAGTCAGATGTTGTGTCTTCCATCTTACTGGTCATCTCAAATTTCATGGGAGTAACAGAGCAGGAAATGGTGCCGACTGTATTTCCAATCCTTAATACTTAAAGTCACGTCCGGTCTGGTTTCTAACTCTCATTTTTTAATCTTCTTCATAACTTAAAAGTCTTTAATCCAGCGCTGAGAAAAGCCTTTCATAAATTTACAACCTCATATTGTAGTCTCTCTTCAGTGTTGACAGCTCTCAGCCTCCAAGAGGAAACAAATTCCTTTCTATTGTGATGTCATAATGGTGGATCGTTGGCGCATGATTTCTGTTCTCATCCTGAGGTAGGACTTCCAGTTTGTAACCTGAAGGGTTTGCAACCCAAGGTGTTTATAACTAGAGGTACCACAGAACATAACTTTTGGAAGACCTCTGAAGGCAGCCCTGTTCAGGGAGTTTTTTGTTTGACATTTCATTAACTTTTATATTATGCTGGAAGTAATATATGGGTGTGGTAACAACAACAACAACAACAACAACAACAACATGTCCCTTTGTCATTAAACCCAGGTTGGCACAATCCATTCGTTCTGCCAGGGTTCCAGTTAGAGATGTAAAACTTTCAGAAATTTTGAAGCTCGGAACCCCCCCACCCCCCTGTTTTTGTTGCTTTATATTTTCTTCCAGTGCTTTGAGGCCTAGTGAAGAGGAACAGAACCAATGCATACCACACGAATGCAAAACCAAAAAACTGAAACCTTTTTCTTTTCTGGTGACAACAGCACCTCATAAAGGAAGAAATGTGTCTTGTTCTTGCATTGGAGAGTTCAGTTTGTAACCTAGGACTTGCTTGTCCTCACAGAAATTAGAATAATCTGATACCTTACATATTTTTAAAAAATGATTTATAAAATATTTGAACCCCTTATTTAAAATATTTTATTCATCATGTTAAAATAAAACATTCCATAATCTATTTTTTATTTTTCCAAAAAACAAACAAACAAAAAAGGCTTCAGGAAAAAAAATGGGGAATTTTTCGGGGGGGGGGGGGTTCCGGGCCTTCACATCTCTAGTTCCAGTTCAATGTCAGCAAGATTAAACAGATGCATGTTGGGCCAAAAAAAATCCTTAATTTCACATAGAGGCTGAGGATAGGAGGTGAGGGACCAGGAGCGCGACCTTGGGGTCATGTTAGGTAACTCAGGGAAAATGTTGACCCCGTGTGCAGAGGCTCAGAAAAACATCCACGCTGGGGATGTTTAAGGAAGGGATTCGAAATGCACTGTATGGATTAATTGTGGAAGATTTTTGTATTTTGAGGACAGGTATCTGAAGAAGTGTGCATGCACACGAAAGCTCATACCAAAATAAAAACTTAGTTGGTGCTACTGAAGGAATTTTTGTATTTTGAGGAGATAGTGATCTGATAGGGAGATCTGGCTCTGCATTCCTATGTTTTATTACTCTATCTCTATCCCTTATAAACAATGTTTGATGTGTTATCTATACACCGCTCAGTAAAAGCCTGAGATGTATGGCCTGGCTTTTACCCTTTGATGCAGAGTGGCCTAGCTAAGCCTGTCTGGCCATAAAACATGAGCACAGCCTGTATATAATATCTATATTTTTAGCATGGCAATAAGGAGTTTGCATCTCAAGCTACCTGGGGGTAGCAAGTGCCGAAGTGACCCCCAGGTAGCTTGAGATGGGAACATATATTTTACTTGCTGCTCAGAAAAAAATATGTAAAACGTCTCACTCACTCTGAATCTAATAAAAGAACCATTTTGCATTTAGCAAAACATACACCTGCCACTATCCTAATGGTCTCATGCAGATCTAGGGTGTGAACACATTAGGAGTACTGTGCACAGTTCAGTATTTGGGACCTTTTAGTTTAGAAAGAAGACAAGGAAGGAGTGACTGACCAGATAGCATGGAGAAAGAGGATAGAGAAAAGTCCCCCCCCCATAAAACGAGAACTCATGGAATCCAATGAAGCAGGAATGGTGGAAGATTTAGGAGAGTGAAAAGAGGGGTCTCTCCCCTCCTCTGCATCCAGCCATTCCATGATGGCAACAGCAACAATAAGATAATTAAATCAATAATACACATTGTGCTCTGCTGACAGGAGGACTCTGTCAGATCATGTCCTGTTTCAAAGGTGGAGGGAGGCTTTCCACCCTCTGGGCCCAGAGGTGGCTCCTGCCTTGGGGCAGCTGGTGGATTTGGAGGAAGTTGACCCTTAGCACTCTCGGTTTGGGACCTGCCTGAACCTCCTTCCACATTATACTCATCCATATTGTTTCTCCCCGTGTCATTCTGGGGACAGCATTCTACACACACTTGTGTCACCGTGCCCCCCCCCCCGCAGCACATTGCTTTGAGATGCTCTGGTACAGCCCCTTCTTCCCTGTGCCCCCTTCCCTCCTCATGCAAGACGTGCAGCTAGGAACAGAACCTTTCCTGCTTAGGCCACTAATTACCCTTTTTATTTCTCCTGTCACCAAATATATCTATACACAATATATCTATAAATCAAAAGAAAAGGTGAGGGTTTCAAGATTACCTTGGGCAAGTAAGTAGGTGCTTTCAGTCTTTCTGTGTCTTCATGGTTCCATTATTGCAATTATAACAGTGGGAGTGATGTTGCTGTTCCTATAATATTAATCTAACTCTGCTGCCAAATCAACACCCCCAGTCTCAGCCCCACTTTGTGCAACTCTCCATTCCCAGATACAAACATTTCCACCTCCCTCCACCAAACACCAAAACAAGCTCACTCTCAGTCCGTCCTCATTCAGAAGCAACACTCCAGACTCACACACTCCTCCTCCCTATATAACAATACATTAAATATTATATTATGCTTACTATTGTGAAATGTCCTCTTCATTACTTTAAATACATGTCTAGACAATGTTACATACAAACAACAGAAACTCACATATGCTGCATGCATTTAAGATTGTGAGCTGAGAGGGTTAATAGCTCAGCAATCGTCCTGTATCACGGGGGCCCTGTGATGTGTTCATATAAACAGGAAGTAGTACCTGTTGCTGTTGTATCTGTTATATACGACACTGTATGTTTTTATACTGTCTGTTCATGTCACAGCTTCCAGTCGAGATGGAGATGAACTCCCCTGGCTGAGCTGCTCTAAGCAATAAATCTTTGTTTTAACGAACAAGGGAGTGGATGTGATTATTTCACAGGCACAGAAATCTGGATAAAAGTTTCCGCTGCTACGGAATGTGATCTGAACTTGGGAGGAAAAGTTTCTGGAGTTTTAGAAACAGAGGCTCGACATTTGTGACGGAGCGTACTGGGCGAGTATTTTTGCAAGTGTCTAAAACACAGCTAAGAAGTTGTTCGTAGGCAGATAGATTTCTCTGCTATCTTTCTGTCTCACAAAGCTCTTTTATTGATAATTGCCAATTAGACAATTGGACAATTTAACAAAGATTGATTTCCTGTTATTGATGTGAAATAAAGTGTCAACTCAGAGAAACACATTCTACACTCTAAATGGTTCCACCCCATGGAAGTCAGTAGATGTTTTGGAAAAGCATTCCATAATAACCAAAGCAGATCCCACACTACTTCTATTTAAACCATTTCTCTTATTTGAGTTAATTGATGGCTTGTAGTTTCCAGCCTTACAACTCTTACCCCTCAGAGTCTTTTGATGGTTTCTAAGACTTCCACTACAACTGAACCTCTATAGACTTCCCTAGCACTTATATGGCTTCTCCCCTGTATGAGTTTGTTGATGAATTTTAAGCTTTCCACTGTCAGTGAAGCTCTTTCCACACTCCATGCATTTAAGCGGTTTCTCCCCAGTGTGGGTCCGTTGATGAATTCTAAGTGTTCCACTCTGACTGAAGCGCTTTCCACACTCCAGACATTTAAATGGTTTCTCTCCTGAGTGAATCCGTTGATGATTTCTAAGGTGTCCACTCCGACGGAAGCTCTTTCCACACTCTATGCATTTAAATGGTTTCTCTCCTATGTGACTCCGTAGATGAATTCTAAGGTTTCCACTGTCACTGAAGCTCTTTCCGCACTCCATGCATTTAAATTGTTTCTCTCCTATGTGACTCCGTTGATGAATTCTAAGTGTTCCACTCTGACTGAAGCTCTTTCCACACTCTATGCATTTAAATGGTTTCTCTCCTGTGTGAGTTCGATGATGTGAATTCAGGTCTCCACTCTGACTGAAGCTCTTTCCACACTCCATACATTTAAATGGTTTCTCTCCTGTGTGAATCCGTTGATGGTTTCTAAGGTATCCACTCTGACTGAAGCTCTTTCCACACTCCATACATTTAAATGGTTTCTCTCCTGTGTGAATCCGTTGATGAATTCTAAGGTTTCCACTGTCACTGAAGCTCTTTCCACACTCTATGCATTCAAATGGTTTCTCTCCTATGTGACTCCGTTGATGAATTCTAAGTGTTCCACTGTGACTGAAGCTCTTTCCACACTCCATGCATTTAAATGGTTTCTCTCCTGTGTGAGTCCGTTGATGAATTCTAAGTTGTCCAGTCTGATTGAAGCTCTTTCCACACTCCATGCACTTAAATGGTTTCTCTCCTATGTGAGTCCGTTGATGAATTCTAAGTGTTCCACTGTGACTGAAGCTCTTTCCACACTCCATGCATTTAAATGGTTTCTCTCCTGTGTGAGTCCGTTGATGAATTCTAAGGTTTCCACTCTGATTGAAGCTCTTTCCACACTCTATGCATGTAAATGGTTTCTCTCCTGTGTGAATCTGTTGATGTTTTCTAAGGTGTCCACTCTTTCTGAAGCTCTTTCCACACTCTATGCATTTAAATGGTTTCTGTCCTGTGTGAGTTAGATGATGACTTCCAAGTTTTCCGCTGTCACTGAAGCTCTTTCCACACTCCATACATTTAAATGGTTTCTCTCCTGTGTGAGTCCGTTGATGAATTCTAAGGTTTCCACTCTGATTGAAGCTCTTTCCACACTCTATGCATGTAAATGGTTTCTCTCCTGTGTGAATCTGTTGATGGTTTCTAAGGTGTGCACTCTGACTGAAGCTCTTTCCACAATCTATGCATTTAAATGGTTTCTCTCCTATATGACTCCGTTGATGAATTCTAAGTGTTCCACTGTGACTGAAGCTCTTCCCACACTCCATACTTTCAAATTGTTTCTCCTTTCTCTTTCCACACTCCATGTATTTAAATGGCTTCTTCGTTATTCACATTGAACATGGCCCCACAGAATTCTGACTGCCTTCTTTATTGTCTGGTTTGGAGGGCGAAGTGGGGAGGAAACCCGATTTGTTTTCTACGAGGAGAAGAAAGGAATATTAGCACCTGCTCTTATTTTAACATCTCATATATTCTATCATGTCCCCCGTATGTTCCACATTTTTGGGAAATGGAAGTGAACTAATGTGAAATAATGGTAATGCATCATAAACCTTTCATAACCCTTAATCATCGTTAATGAAGCAGCATTATCTCAGTATATGGTTGAACTGTGGAATTTACTTTTTAAATAATGAGGTTTCTCACAGGAAAGGGAGCTGCTCTGAACTTCCGATTGACCGCGCCATCTTCTCCAGTCGGACGTCCATTCAGCGGAGCAGATCTCAGTGCTTCAGAGGTGGTGGAACCACTCGAGCGCAGCAGACCACCCCCAAAAAACCCAATCAAGCGTTTTGGGGGCTGAATGTCTGGCGGGCACCATTTACGGGCTCCCTCCTCCCCGGTTCAGCTCTGTTTTGGGCCCCCGAGAGTGAGGACGTAGAGCTGCGGCACATGGACAGAGACCGCTAACTCTGATGTAAAGGAAGAATAAAATATTGGAGGACAAGGAAGATGGATTGGAAATACAAGAAATTACAGTGGAGAAAAGAAAAAATGAAGAATTAGCTCCTGGGGACAAGGTGAAAGATTTTAAAGGAAAAAAAGAAGGAAGGCTCCAAGATGGAAAGAAAATCTACAAAGTAGTATCATGGAACTTTGTTAATCCAGGGACGGAAGAACAAGAACCATTATTGGGACTTAATGAAAATGTTATGACTAATGACTGGCTAGGGAGTCTTTATGGTATCAGGGGGCAGAAGGAGGGGAGGAAAACAGGGCTAAAAACAGGTCAGAACGGGAGTCGGATGAAGAAAAAAAGGAAATTGTGGTTTTGTAGCATTGGATAAAAATGCTTTTGAATTTGGGCTATATTATGGAACTTGCTGTATCGATTGAGGAAGACGAGACCGGGGAGAGGAAGAGGCTGAAGTTGAAGAAAAAAATGTAGATGATATATGTGAAATTAAAAGGAATGATTAATTGTAGGATCTTTTATTTATTTTTTATTCTTTGAAGGAGATTTAGGCTAGGGAGGGAAAATATGATAATGTAATGTGTGAATTGAGAAACATGTTTAGCATAGTTAAATAGCAATTGTAAGGAATTAGATAGTTGAGCGGATTTCTGCTTCTGTTCCTCTTTCTGCTTTGGGGCCTCTTGGTGGCAGGGGGAGGCTTAACTTTAAAAAAGGACCACCTCCAAGTGTCCGTTCACCCTGGGACCTTCTCGTGGCTGGAGGAGGACCGGGGATGGGGGGATAGGAGGAGGTGGATAAAAAGTGAAAAAGAAATAAGAGAGGAAAGTTTTAGAAATATAATTAGTTTGAAGTAATGTTTTGTTTCTAGGATAAGGGTTGAAGTTTTGATATATGAAAACTGCAAAGGATAAAAACAATTTTGAAAATGAAAATCAGAAGGGTGGGATTTGAGGAAGTCCACAAAACAATGTTAAGTAAAAATGAGGGTAAAACAATTCCTCAAGAGTAAGGGGAAATCTCTGTGCGTCTTATGGAGCGAAGGCATGGTCCCTGGAGCCAAATTCCCCAGGGGTGAAGAGCACATTGTGTTTTTTTAAAAAAAAGAAAAATGAAGGGGGTGTTAAAGGAAGCCGCTCAGCAACTGATCGGCAAGATCGGGAGAGATTGGGGGGGCCGAAGCCATGAGGTTGCTTCCTTGCCCTCTTCTAGGTTGCGGAAATAGCTCCCTCTCCTTCTCCTGCGGAGGGCTGGTAAGGGCGAGCATGGCCGTGGCCCTGGTGTCACTCGCCGCCGCCACCACAAAGCTGAGCAATGCCCCCTCCCACCGCCAAACTGCGCTCACTCCCCCACCTGCCTGAGACTGCCCATCCCTTTCCTTCCTGACCTCAGCCTGGCGGGAGAGGGAAGGGGGTCGAGAGGGCTGCTTCGTGCCTGCCTGCCTTCCTGCCTGCGAAGCACACTTTGTCCCCTCAGCTCTGCCTCAGAAGCTCTCTCTGGAACATTTAAAAGTAACCCCGTTTCCCAGTGAAAACACCCGGGAGCCCTCTGGTGAGGCCGTTTAGCCAAGCCGGCTCTCCTCAATAATAGGAGGTAGGGCAGAGAGCGAGGCAAGGTGGCGACATTATTTCGTAAGAGGAACTAATGGGTTTTTAAAGGACAAGCGAGCTAATCCGGGGACAGAAGAAGAAAGTGGTAGAAGCAGCAGCAGCAGGCAGGAGGGAGGGGCGGGACTCGCTTCCCTTCAGCACATGACTATTTCGGGGTCCTGTGATTTTTGAGGGGGAAAAGAGAAAAGATAGTAAAAGAACCAACCAAACAAACAAAAAACCTCCTGCAATAAACAGCAAACACAACTTGACAATTTCGGGGTCCTGTGATGGTCTAGGGGAAAGAGAAAAGATAGCAGCACCTGTGCAAATCCTCGGAATCCTAGCCCAGAAGGTGGGAGGTCAAAGCGAGAGAGAGAAGAAAACTCTCGAGCAGCTTTTTAAACTTGTGGCAAATTAACAGAAACAAAAAACAAGCCTCCTGCAATAAACAGCAAACAAGAAACCATTTTAAAATCCTCCCCGGGTGAAACAGCAGTCCCTTTGAGCTGCAGGGCAGTTAAAATGAGCCCACAGGGACCGATTGCAAACAAACACAATGGGGGTGTTGAGTAAGGTTAAAGGCTGGCAGCACAGGGAAAGACAACACGTGGACCGAACGCCCGTGCTGTTTTTATTCCCTTCAGCTGTCGGCTCCTAAAAGGAGCCACAGTAATTCGACAACAGCAGCGAGGTGCTTGTGGCTTAAGGGGGGATGGGATCCACACAACAAGAGGGACAATTGGAACCACACACCCCAACCCTGCACGCACCAAGCTGACGCCTCCCCAGGGACAAAGAATATAGGAACAGAGACTTGGGTATCGGAGGATTGCAAGCTGCTTGTCTTAGCCACGGGCAGGGAATCACCCGAGAGAGGAAGAGGCTCACAAGCAGCAGCGGCAATATGGGCATGCGGGGAACCGGGACACAAAGAGTTAAAGGGGATCCAACGCAGGGGAGGAGAGAGGGTTAACTGAACATTTGCATGTAGATTTCCCATCCTCTCAACTTCTCTAGCTTTATTTGTTCAGTAATAAAATCCCTTTTCCTGTATCAGATCTGTGAGTTCTTATGTAAACAAATTAGGGTGGCCAGTTGGTGGGTGTACAGAGAAAGTTACAAAGACTAAACAGCAACACATACTGTGGGATAGAGAAGTTTAAAAAGTGGAATGAAGGGATACAGTGTCCAAGAATCAAGACAGAAATGCATACAGTTTATAACCCAAGCGTAACAAGTTTTCCTTGTGGTTCAGAGTTTTATTTATTTTCAGATCAATACGTTTGTATCCCCTTTCAGGCAAGATCTGCCAGCTCACTTTACCCTCTTGTTCTATCAGTTGCTAATGAGGGCATGAGGAGTTCTAGTGGCTGTTTAAAGAGGTGTGCAGACGTTCCATTTGGCTGAGGTGACTCTGCAAAGTTGCTACAAGGAATTGAAAAAGGAAAGGGGGGCGGGGCTGTAGCTTTGATAGGCACATTAATGTTTCCAAAAGTGGTGGTGTCCCCCTCTGCCCCTCCTCCCACTTCTCTGTGAACCAAGCAGAGAGCGAGAGAGAGCTGCTTACAGGGATCCTGTCCTCTACAGGGATCTCCTCCTGCTGCTCTGAAGTTCCAGCGTCACAGCATCACCCACAAATGTGAGTCCTCCCTCCCTCCCCTCCCCCTCCCTCTTCCAACTTTAATAAAATATTGGGGGGGGCAGGTAAGCCCCATCTCACATGCCCTCAACATGGGGGGTGACTTTCTCAAATACGGTATTTAATTGGCGGGGAGGGTGAAGGCACCTAGGCCTCTAGGAGTTGGCTGCTATGCCTAGGAGAATTCAAGGAAGCAAAATGATGTATATGCTATAATATATGTAATATCACTATATTTTCCTGCAGAAAACCTCCCCTATTCTGATAAGGATAATAAAGCAGAAAAGACTAGTGTATAAGATTCCTTTTAAATGTGTTGAAATATTATGCTGATATATGGTACCGGTTGTTTATTAAATAGTTTAGTACCACATTTGATTCAGAATATCCCCCCCCCCTGTTTTCCTCCTCTAAAAACTAAGCGCGTCCTATGGAGCAAAAAATACTGTATGTTTGTCTGTATTTTGTTAAATGTTTCTGTTATGTATTTGTTTAGTTTCTGTCTTTATTGTATTATGTCTTATTATAAAAGGAATAAAAATTTTTGGGGGGAGGGAGCTGCTCTATGTCCATGAACCTGTCCACTATTGATCAGGTTCCTAAGGTCACCATGAAGTTATTCATACTCTGCAGTATAATCCTCCACCCCTTGGGCCATATTTTGTCCCCTTTGACCTCTAGATCTTTATTAATCACCTGCACACTCCCCTTTGACCTCAGGAGGTGCATATTGACCATTTTGGGAGAACCATACAGTCATACCTCGGTTTACAACCACCTCCGTTTGCGAACGGCGCGGACCCATCTGGAATGGATTAATTCACTTTCCATTACTTTCAATGGGAAAGTTCACTTCAGGTTAAGTACGCTTCAGGTTAAGTACAGACTTCCAGAACCAATTACACTCATACTTCGGGTTAAGTACGCACAGATGTGAGAACTGATATAGTGGGAATAATGGAAACCTGGTGGAATTGAGAGGAGTGGGGCACAGGTATCTCTGGGTAGGAACCCTTTAGGGCACATGGGTGGTGCTGTGGGTTAAACCACAGAGCCTAGGGCTTGCCGATTAGAAGGTTGGCGGTTCGAATCCCGTTGCTTGGTCCCAGCTCCTGCCAATCTAGCAGTTCAAAAGCACCTCAAAGTGCAAGTATATAAATAGGTACCGCTCCGGCGGGAAGGTAAATGGTGTTTCCGTGTGCTGCTGTGGTTCGCCAGAAGCAGTTTTGTCATGACCTGGAAGCTGTACGCCGGCTCCCTCGGCCAATAATGCGAGATGAGCGCTGCAACCCCAGAGTCGGTCACGACTGGACCGAATGGTCAGGGGTCACTTTACCTTTACTTTTACCTTTAGGAACCCTTTAGATGTTTCTCCACAGAGACACAGGCATGCGGGTGAGACGTTAGTTGACAAGACAAAAGCCTCAAGGGACGGAAATAATAAAGTGGGCTTCCTCCCTTTCCTCTTTCCCCCCATGGTTAGACTCACTATAACAGCCCCCAGTGCCCCATGCAGGAGCTGACCTGGGACTTATGGCAGGGCAAAGACTGAGCTTCAAGGGAGGAGAGGGTGGGTGGATGAGGCCTCCTGTTCAGGGATCTCTCCCTGGTCTACTCGAAGGAGATTTCTGCAGCCGGATTGCATGGATCGGGGCCTCTGCAGATAGCGCCCAGGAAGTGAGATGTTCTCTGCCCCTTTCTCTCCCCGCCCAGCGCCCCCTTCCCCGCCCTGCAGCTCTACCTCTTTGTCCTCGGGGTCCCCGATCTGCAGCCGGATTGCATGGATCGGGGTCTCTGCAGATAGCGCCCAGGAAGAAGTGAGTTGTTCTTGGGTGGGGGTTTCTGCCCCTTTCTCTCCCCGCCCTGCAGCTCTACCTCTTTGTCCTCTCTGCTCCCCCCCCCGCTCGCTATTCTACTCCGATTTCCTTTCCCGCCGCAATCTAAAGGGCTGGGCGCTCTCCAAGGATGCGCCCCCTCTGGGGGAGGGGCTCCTTTATCCCAGCAGGGCCTAAATCAGCCCCTCCACCGCTCGACTGATCCACAGAAAGAAGGGGAGGGGGAGCACTTCCCTACTTTCCTTTCATCGCCCCCCGCCCAAAAGCCTGCCCTCCCTTCCCAGCTGCCCTGTTTGCTGATTCAGGGGGAGGAAAAGCGCGTCCTCCCCCTCCCCACAACCCCAAATCTCCCCCCAACCAAAAAAAAACCAAAAACATTTCGCACCTTTTTTCTTCCTCCTTTGCAGACCTGCTCCTCTTCTGGGAATGTGGATGGAGGCCCCTCCCCCCTCCAACCTTGGCTCCCCCCCCAACCTTCCTGCCTCTCTAGGAAGTGGAGCTCACTGACCCTTGGGAGGAATGAGTGACGCCTCCGGGGCACGAAGGTTACATTCCCCCTTCATCTCTTTTAATCCATTGTCGGGAGGGGGGGGGGATGAGGATCCGGTCATTTTCACACCCATTTCCCAACGTGGCGTAGGGTGTCCCCGTTACAACAGCCCTGCAATGTAGAGTGGAGTTGTTATACGCGTTTGAGGCTTGGAATAGTAATTTAGGACAACCCTAAATGGTGTTATCCCTTGACATTATATCGTACAGAACCATAGCATCACAGAATCTTAGAACTGGGAGGGCCTGGAGAGTCATCTAGACCAACCCCCTGCAAGGCAGGAATCTCAGCTAAAGCATCCAGGACAGATGGCCATCCAGCCTCTGCTTAAAAACCTCCATGGAAGGAGAGCCCACCACCTCTCATGGGAGTCTGTTCCCCTGCCAAACAGCTCTTGCTGTCAGAGAGGCTTTCCAAATGTTTAGTCAGAATCTCCTTCCTTGCAACTTGAAGCCATTGGTTTCTACAGCCTGTGGCAGCTAGACTGGTGATTGGGAGTAGCCGCTGAGACCATATAACCATTTAACTAGGTCTTTGGTTGATTTGATTGACATCCTGTGCCCTTTTAAAATGTTTTTTTAATGGAGGGGTATTGGGTTGTTGTTGTTTTTTTGCTTGTATATTTTGTGGTTTTATATTTTGATTTTATTCTGTGAACCGCTCTGAGACCTCAAGGTATAGGGCAGTATATAAATTTGATTAATAATAATAATAATAATGGAATAGAGTTATATTTTCTTGTTGCTGCATCACCCTGTGGGCTCATGTTAAGCCAGTCCTTTTCACATGTCCTGCTAGTAAGCCAGGTGTCCCCCATCCTCTCTTTGTGCAGGTGGTTCTTCCTGCCTAAGTGCAGGACCTGACATTTCTCCCTGTTGAAATTCATTTTTGTTATGCAAGGAGGTGCCCCAGCAGAGCTGCTATTCCTGTTACAGGAAATATCAGGGGGAAACTAATAGCGCAAGTTGCACCCAAATTTTCAGTCCTCATTTTCCCAAGTGGTGGATCTATGGCTGGGCAGGATCTGACCCGCCTCAGACTGCAGGGGAGGCAGCTCACAGGATGGACTGCTCTCCAGTGCACCCCTTTTCCCAAGGGAGGAGGGTCCTGACTGACTTGGTTTGCTTCCCCAAGTGGTGTAACCAATGTGTCCCAGAAAACAGGGTCTTCCTTGCAGGCTGAAGTGGTGCAGTCCAGATAAAAGCTAAACCCCTGGGGATGTGGAGGAGGCAGAGACTTTGTGCCTCTCCCTCCCTTCCCCACCCCTTTGAGAGCATACCAGGCCTCACTTGTATATGATGGGTTCAACCTTTCCTGAAAAGAGCCCTGAGAAGTGGCCACACCAGGTCCATGTGCCCCGATGACGTTCAAAGGAAGCTTCCTGTCGGCCTCCAGGCAGCTTGTGGATTTGTAGAAAGTTGACCTGCCAAACGCACACTATAGACATCCATAGGGTTTCTCCCCTATGTGTGTTATCTTGGGGATAATTTGATATGAGCTTACAGTGAAGCATTGAACACACACTTAGGCCACCTCCCCATTGCATCGAGGTCTCTCTGGCACTGCCCATTCCTTCTGCCAGGGTTCCAGTTAGAGATGTAAAACTTTTGGAAATTTTGAAGCTCGGAAAAAACCCGTGAAAAACCGGGGGGGGGGGGATTTTCGGAAAAATTGGGGAAAAAAGCTACATTAGCAGTTCTTTTGTCTTTTCCAGATTGAAAGTCATTCTGTTACTTTAGAAACATAAAATATAACTATGGACAATTTTAATGGGCATAAAATTATCACAAGTAGCATATTAAAAATATAAACTGAAATTTAACTTGTCATTCATCACTTTTTGCTATGCAACATGCTTTCTCCACCTCCCATGTTTTGCCCATGAGACCTTCTGTACTTCCTCACACTGATGTGTGTGGTCTGTTAACCACTTTAGCTACTACTATATGCTTAAATTAGTTTATTTCATTTTTTAAAGACTGTCTTACAGCATTTAATGTTTAAAATATTTTCATTTCTATTTTCCTTCATAACACTTCTCTGATTGCCACAACAGCACATACACTTGAAGGCCCTATATTTTCTTCCAGTGCTTTGAGGCCTAGTGAAGAAGAACAGAACCAATGCATTCCACATGAATGAAAAACAAAACTGAAACCTTTTTCTTTTCTGGTGACAACAGCACCTCATAAAGGAAGAAATGTATCTTGTTCTTGCATTGGAGAGTTCAGTTTGTAACCTAGGACTTGCTTGTCCTCACAGAAATCAGAATAATCTGATACCTTACATATTTTTAAAAAATGATTCATAAAATATTTGAACCCCTTATTTAAAATATTTTATTCATCATGTTAAAATAAAACATTCCATAATCTATTTTTTATTTTTCCAATTTTTCAAAAAACAAACAAACAAACAAACAAACAAACAAGGCTTAAGGAAAAAAACAGGGGGGAATGTTTTTTCCCTGAATTTTTCCGGGGGTGGGGTGGGGTTTCCGGGCCTTCACATCTCTACTTGGAGTTCATTGTCAGTAAGATTAAACAGATGCATGATGCTGGGCCAAAAAAATTAATTTCACATAGAGGCTGAGGATAGGAGGTAAGGGACCAGGAGCGAGACCTTGGGGTCATGTTAGGTAACTCAGGGAAGATGTTGACCCCGTGTACAGAGGCTCAGAAAAATGCAAATCCCACACTGGGGATGTTTAAGGAAGGGAATCGAAATACACTGTATAGATTAATTGCGGAAGATTTTTGTATTTTGAGGAGATAGTGATCTGATAGGGAAATCTGGCTCTGCATTCCAATGTTCTATGTCTAATAAACAGTCTTTGATGTGTTATCTATGCACCGCTCAGAAAAAGCCTGAGATGTATGGCCTGGCTTTTACCCTTTGATGCAGAGTGGCCAAGCTAAGCCTGTCTGGCCATAAAACATGAGCACAGCCTGTATATAAGGAGGACTCTGTCAGATCATGTCCAGTTTCAAAGGTGGAGGGAGGATTTCCACCCTCTGGGCCCAGAGGGGACTCCTGCCTTGGGGCAGCTGGTGGATTTGGAGGAGGTTGACCCTTAGCACTCTCGGTTTGGGACCTGCCTGAACCTCTTTCCACATTATACTCAAACATATTGTTTCTCCCCTGTGTCATTTTGGGGACAGCATTCTACACACACTTGAACCACTGTCCCAACCCCCCCCCCCCAGCACATTGCTTTGAGGTGCTCTGGTACGGCCCCTTCTTCCCTGTGCCCCCTTCCCTCCTCATGCAAGACGTGCAGCTAGGAACAGAACCTTTCCTGCTTAGGCCACTAATAACCCCTTTTATTTCTCCTGTCACCAAATATATCTATACACAATATATCTATAAATCAAAAGAAAAGGTGAGGTTTTCAAGATGACCGTCGGCATATAAGTAGGTGCTTTCAGTTTTTCTGTGTCTTCATGGTTCCATTATTGCAATTATAACAGTGGGAGTGATGCTGCTGTTCCTATAATATTAATCTAACTCTGCTGGCAAATCAACACCCCCAATCTCAGCTCCAGTTTGTGCAACTCTCCATTCCCAGATACAAACATTTCCACTTCCCTCCACCAAACACCAAAACCAGCTCACTCTGAGTCCATCCTCATTCAGAAGCAACACTCCAGACTCACACACTCCCCCTCCCTATCTAACAATACATTAATTATTATATTATGCTTACTATTGTGAAATGTCCTCTTCATTACTTTAAATACATGTCTAGACAATGTTACATACAAACAACAGAAACTCACATACGCTGCATGCATTTAAGATTGATTTCCTGTTGTTGATTTGAAATAAAAAAGTGTCAACTCAGAGAAACACGTTCTACACTCTAAATCACGGGTGTCAGACACAAGGCCCGCGGGCCAAATCCGGCCCGCCAACCCTCGTCATGTGGCCCGTGTAGCCACCGCCGGCCGCCAGACTGAGCTGGCGGCGCGCCTCCCCCCCCCCGCGCAGCCCTTTCATAACTGCGTCTGTTTGAGCCCTGGTGGCCACCAGGCTCCTTGAGCGAGGCAGGTTGGGCGAGGCGAGGCGGCAGCGAGGGGCTGCCTCCCCGCTTTCCTGCTCCTCACGGAGGCGCTGAGCTCGACGATGAAGCCATAGCAGGAGCGCTTGCCGCCGCCACCACACCCACCCAGTCAGCCAACCCGGCAAAAATGGAGCTGGGGGCTGCGCTCGGGCACCAGGCGCAGCAGCGTGCCCACCACCACCAGGCCCCATCGGCGGGAGGAGGAGGAGGAGGAGGCGGCCCCTGCGCGGCTTTCCGAGGTGGGCAGTTCGCCGTGGCGGCGGAGATCCTGAGCTCGCAGCTGGCCGAGCTGGCGTAGCCCGAACGGGGCCTTTGCCTCCGGCAAGGGGATGCGCTGGCCTGCGCGGGGCGCATGGCCGAGGCTCTGGATGTCCACAGCGCCGCCGCCAGGCTGGCCCGCCTGAGGCCCGAGGAGTTGTGCGAACTGGCAGAGAGCTTCACATTCAGCCTCCGTGACAAAGAGCTGCGCCTGCCGCCGTGGCGGGGTCCTGGTGGGAGCGGCGGGGCAGCTCCGGAGGGAGAAGACCCGCTGGCGGGCCCGAAGGAGAGGCAGGAGCTTGCGGCCGCCCTGGAGAAGTACAATCAGGCCCTGGATCTTGGTGAGTGCTCGCACACGCCTCCTCCCCACAGAAGAAAGCTTCCCACCCTGTTGCCTTTATAAGCAGCAAGGGCAAAAACCCTGTCAGTCACTGTGTTCGGCGACGCTGCGCCACAACCTCGACCCGTGTTGCTTTGGCTGGCTCGCAAGGGGACAAACAAGCCCAGTTGCGTTCCTCAGCTCCCTTCCTTATGTGGGAAG
Source organism: Zootoca vivipara (assembly GCF_965207765.1). Taxonomy (NCBI): domain Eukaryota; kingdom Metazoa; phylum Chordata; class Lepidosauria; order Squamata; family Lacertidae; genus Zootoca; species Zootoca vivipara. The sequence goes on from NC_142584.1 coordinate 119,763,557, forward strand.
TGGATTAGGGATTTCCCCACAGGGAGAAAGCGCAGTGAATGGGGGCCTTTTCCAGGAGTGGGTGTTTCTGCCAATGTAACACGACGCAAGGCAGCCAGGCCTTGCCTGATACATGGATGAGAAGGAATTTGGCAATAAGGGGCCCCTTCTGAACACCTGGGTGGAAAGTGCATTGTGGCGCTTTATGCACAGCCTGGTGTTTTTGCAAACTATATGTGAAGTGTAGAAAGTGGAAGTGTGTCACTTTCTAAAAAAAGAAACACCTCCCCCACCCTAACCTTGTGTTTCCTGGCACTGTGCTTTTGGGGATCCCACTATTCTGTTGGGAGCCTTTTGGTACTGTCTGTTACCAAAAAATTTTTTTCAATAAATTGTACAATAATTGTACATTTGAATATCTACTTGCCATTATTCTGACTATGTTTCTGCTTTCAGAGCTAGTTATTACTTACATTATTACAAAAAACAGTAATAATTGAATGCAGTTACAATAATTTATGATAATAAAGAGTGGACACATAGTCCTACAGATACAACTGGCCCTTTGAGGGTGACCAAACTGCTGATGCGGCCCCCGATGAATTTGAGTTTGACACCCCTGCTCTAAATGGTTCCACCCCATGGAAGTCAGTAGATGTTTTGGAAAAGCATTCCATAATAACCAAAACAGATCCCACACTACTTCTATTTAAACCATTTCTCTTATTTGAGTTAATTGATGGCTTGTAGAGTTTCCAGCCTTACAACTCTTACCCCTCAGAGTCTTTTGATGGTTTCTAAGACTTCCACTACAACTGAACCTCTATAGACTTCCCTAGCACTTATATGGCTTCTCCCCTGTATGAGTTTGTTGATGAATTCTAAGCTTTCCACTGTCAGTGAAGCTCTTTCCGCACTGTTGTTGTTGTTTAGTCGTTTAGTCGTGTCCGATTCTTTGTGACCCCATGGACCATAGCACACCAGGCACTCCTGTCTTGCACTGCCTCCCGCAGTTTAGTCAAACTCATGTTCGTAGCTTCGAGAACACTGTCCAACCATCTCGTCCTCTGTCGTCCCCTTCTCCTAGTGCCCTCCATCTTTCCCAACATCAGGGTCTTTACCAAGGATTCTTCTCTTCTTATGAGGTGGCCAAAGTATTGGAGCCTCAGCTTCACGATCTGTCCTTCCAGTGAGCACTCAGGGCTGATTTCCTTAAGAATGGATAGGTTTGATCTTCTTGCAGTCCATGGGACTCTCAAGAGTCTCCTCCAGCACCATAATTCAAAAGCATCAATTCTCCGGCGATCAGCCTTCTTTATGGTCCAGCTCTCACTTCCATACATCACTATTGGGAAAACCATAGCTTTAACTATACGGACCTTTGTAGGCAAGGTGATGTCTCTGCTTTTAAGATGCTGTCTAGGTTGATGCTGTCTTTCCGCACTACATGCATTTCAATTGTTTCTCTCCTATGTGACTCCGTTGATGGTTTCTAAGTGTTCCACTGTGACTGAAGCTCTTTCCACACTCCATGCATTTAAATGGCTTCTCCCCCATGTGAGTCCGTTGATGTGTTCTAAGGTTTCCACTAGCAGTGAAGCTCTTTCCACACTCCATGCATTTAAATGGTTTCTCTCCTGTGTGAATCCGTTTATGAATTCTAAGGTGCCAACTGTGACTGAAGCTCTTTCCACATTCTATGCATTTAAATGGTTTCTCTCCTGTGTGACTCTGTTGATGAATTCTAAGGTGTCTAAGGTGTGAACTCTAATTGTTCCACTGTGACTGAAGCTCTTCCCACACTCCATACTTTCAAATTGTTTCTCCTTTCTCTTTCCACACTCCATGTATTTAAATGGCTTCTTCGTTATTCACATTGAACATGGCCCCACAGTCTGGTTTGGAGGGCGAAGTGGGGAGGAAATCCGATTTGTTTTCTACGAGAAGAAAGGAATATTAGCACCTGCTCTTATTTTAACATCTCATATATTCTATCCTGTCCCCCCTATGTTCCACATTTTTGGGAAATGGAAATGAACTATTGTGAAATAATGGTAATGCATCATCAACCTTTCATAACCCTTAATCATCGTTAATGAAGCAGCATTGTCTCAGAATATGGTTGAACTGTGGTATTTAATTTTAAAATAAAGAGGTTTCTCACAGGAAAGGGAGCTGCTCTGAACTTCCGGTTGACTGCGCCATCTTCTCCAGTCGGAGGTCCGTTGATGATGATGATCCAGCCCTTTAGTGGTTGCTGGTTTGTTACTGCACCAAATGCAAGGTGTTACAAAAAACTGGAGCTTGGCACCAGTTGACTTGTGGAATTGCCTTACTTGTATATGTCCACTCAACTGATTCAGTTTGCAGAACTGGCGCTGTTGCTGGTGCCACATAATACTCCTTCTGTGCTGATAATAATTTAATTTGCCACTTGCTGCCTATTGAAATCTTTACTGGAGTCTCTCTCTTTTTTGTCCCTGGGGAAACAATTTTTATTCAGGGTTCAGATATGTAGAAGTTAGCATGTGCTTTTATCTATCTTTAGCTTCATTGTTTATTTTACAAGATTTTGAATATTAAAAAAACTGCTTTCAACATTGTCTTTTATTGAAAATTTATTACATGTTTGTTACTTTTTATAAACCACTTGGAGGGTCTATTTACAGTAAAGTGTTTTATAAATTTGACCTGATCTAGCATCAGTAAAGAAGAAGAAGAAGATATTGGATTTGATAGCGGCTAACATCCTCCTTTCCCTTTCTCCCCCACAACAGACACCCTGTGAGGTGAGTGGGGCTGAGAGACTTCAAAGAAGTGTGACTAGCCCAAGGTCACCCAGCAGCTGCATGTGGAGGAGCAGAGACGTGAACCCAGTTCACCAGATTACAAGACTACCGCTCTTAACCATAGCTGCCAAGTTTTCCCTTTTCTCGCGAGGAAGCCTATTCAGCATAAGGGAAAATCCCTTTTAAAAAGGGATAACTTGGCAGCTATGCTCTTAACCACTACACCACACTGGCTCTCAATAAAGATCAGCCAATCCATGAACCATGTTTCTTCCTCTTCTTCTTCTTCCTCTTCTTCTTCTTCTTCTTCTTCTTCTTCTTCTTCTTCTTCTTCTTCTGTGCAGCTGCTCCCATAAAGGATTCAGAGGAGATATTTATTCCCCTTGCATTTATCACAACCACAGTGATTTATTCTTATTCTCTGCAGAGTCCAAGAGATAGTTTCATACCCTGTCAGATATTGCCTTGGGGAACAATAATGTCAACTTCATAATTAAGGGCTGCAGAAGAAGAGGGAGTATAAAACCTAATCAGAAAATAGGAAGCTGCCTTCTAGCTCAGGACCATCTACTCATTGGTAGCATCTCTCCAGGTAGAGGACATCCTCAGCCCTACCTGTATCAGGTAGCAGAGATTGACACCTGACACCTTCTGGGTGGGGAAAATATGCTCCATCACTGAGATATGGCCCTTCCCTTCAATCCTATTTTGGGCAGAGCTGAACACCCCTTGTATTTGTCAAATTGCTGAAGCCTCTGTCTGGCAAATATTTGGGGTTTCTTCTAATTAGCTGCTTGTGTGGACAGGAACAGTCACAAGGAAAGAGTCGCAGGCAGACCCAAAATGATTATTGTTATTATAACGCTGCTTCTTTTGTTGCCTCTTGCAACCCATGGGATGCAGCAGAGGGCAAAATGTCCACTGAATCTGATCAAAGAGAGAAATCTAGCTGTTAATTATTACCAGGAAGGAGACCACCTCATTAGTGGAATCATATCTTCAAGATTAATTGGAAATCAACTTCCCTTGAGCTTTTCAAGCACCCCATTAAGCAATTTTGAGAAGTAAGTAATGGTGTGTTGATGTATTTCTGCTTTCCACCTGCTCTCCAAATTCCCCCATTTCAAGTGGAAACTCTGAGTAGGAGTATTGCTGGCATCCGTCTGTCTATTGGCAAACCCCACCTTTGCTCTTAAACCTGTGAGATGAAACTGACTGAAGCTAGGATGAATTTTTCCTGGCAGTCTAAACAATAATGCCATTGGATGGAGACCTGTTATTTGTTCCATTTGTTTATTAAAGTTTTCTGTACGTCACTTTACTTGGTGAAAAGAAGTGTATCAATGTGCTTTACACTATAATTTAAGTATTAAAAAAATAAGTCATGCTCTCTAAATTAAACTTGTTTTCTATAAGCTAGAAAAGCTGTGAGGTGTGTTTGAATTGTAGCTTTTCCGTAGCTGTCTCATTGTCTCTCATGAAATGTTGTGGAAAGTCAAATGCTCAGACCCATGGCCCTTGGCATGAATAATGGGAAGCTTCCTACTCTCAATCTGCAATAATCTTCTAGACGTTTATCCACAGAATTAGTGTCCTAGGTTTGACTCACTACCAATTTTTGCGAGATACATAATTTTTAGAGTGATCTTTTGATACAGTGGCAGCTAGTCCCAGGTTTGACTCGCTACCCTTGCCAGGAGAAGGCAGGCAGGCTGTTCCTTTATAGATTTGTGAAATGATAATTGGAGCAAACTATCTTCAGCAGGAACTGAACAATTCTTTCCCCCAGGCACAACATAACCAATGCAACTGCAATTGCCTGCTAACCTTAGACTACATATGTGTATGACCCCTGTTCCGCAGATTCATAGAATAATAGAATCATAGAGTTAGAAGAGACCACAAGGGCCATCCAGTCCAACCCCCTGCCAAGCAGGAAACACCATCAAAGCATTCTTGACATATGCCTGTCAAGCCTCTGCTTAAAGAGCTCCAAAGAAGGAGACTCCACCACACTCCTTGGCAGCAAATTCCACTGCCGAACAGCTCTTATTGTCAGGAAGTTCTTCCTAATGTTTAGGTGGAATCTTCTTTCTTGTAGTTTGAATCCATTGCTCCATGTCCGCTTCTCTGGAGCAGCAGAAAACAACCTTTCTCCCTCCTCTATATGCCATCCTTTTATATATTTGAACATGGCTATCATATCACCCCTTAACCTTCTATTCTCCAGGCTAAACATACCCAGCTCCCTAACCCGTTCCTCATAAGGCATTTTTTCCAGGCCTTTGACCATTTTGGTTGCCCTCCTCTGGACACGTTCCAGCTTGTCAGTATCCTTCTTGAACTGTGGTGCCCAGAACTGGACACAGTACTCCAGGTGAGGTCTGACCAGAGCAGAATACAGTGGTACTATTACTTCCCTTGATCTAGATGCTATACTCCTATTGATGCAGCCCAGAATTGCATTGGCTTTTTAAACTGCTGCATCACACTGTTGACTCATGTCAGGTTTGTGGTCTACAAACTTGTATACAAACAAGATTGTATACAAACACTAAGTTAAAAAACTGAAGAAGACCAAACCGAAACAGTATGATTACCTTGGATCACTGTCCCGCATGTCGTTATAGTTTATAAAGATAAACATAGATATATTTTGCCCGTTGGAATTGGTCGACGTGTTGCCTCTCTCTTTTTTTGGTATGCTAACCTTAGGCAGCTGAAATGTATCCTGTGGACTAAGATTGGCTCTGGGGACATTTTCTGAAGTGCTCAGCAGAGCTCAACATCCGTAAGTCTTTTTGGCTGGTGTGAGAGGTTGCTCTTCCCAAATCCCACCAGAAACATGCAGACCATTATTGGGGGACCAATTTTTGTGAGATATATAATGCCTAGAGTGATCTTTTGATACAGTGGCAGCTAGTAGCCACAGAACTGGTCAGATGACCAAGGAGGTTACCAGAACATGGGCCTCTATCCTCCTCCTTTGCAAAGATACTGCAGACACTATTACTGCTACACCTCAGCGCCACATTGTCCTACTTACTGGCCTCCTGTCACATTTGCCTTGATTTATACAAACAAGTACGCAACTCATTTTCACTGAATGGTGGGTGACTATGTGACACACCTTTTTGCAGCTGGATGGAAGGGAGAAACTGCCACGTTCTTTCCTTCTCACTTACCGTTCAGGAGATCAATCGTAACCCCAGGCTCTTACCCAACATCACCCTGGGCTACAGCATCTATGATACCTATTTTGATGGAAGAATAACTTCTGATGCCCTAACAGACCTGCTTGCTGGTGGGAAAATCAATCTTCCAAACTACAGCTGCGGAAGTCGGGGAAGCCTTCTAGCTACTATTGAAGGGGGTGAAACTGACATCTCCATGCACATTGCAAGCATGTTGGGCATCTACAAGATACCACAGGTAAGAACTGGGTTCAAGTCAAACATACCCAGCAACATTTGCCATTTCATAAGAAAAGCAAGGTATGCTTAAAGTAAAGTAAAGTTATGCATGACCGTTTGGACTCTGGTGTTGTGCACTCACCTCACTCTACAAGCCGGGGGAGCTGGTGTTTGTCTGCAGACAGCTTCTGGGTCATGTGGCCAGCATGACTAAGCTGCTTCTGGTGAACCAGAGCAGTGCACGGAAACACCGTTTACCTTCCCGCCGGAGCAGGTACCTATTTATCTACTTGCACTTTCACGTGCTTTTGAACTGCTAGGTGGGCAGGAGTTGGGACCGAACAATGGGAGCTCACCCCGTCGCAGGGATTCGAACCGCCAACCTTCTGATCGGCAAGCCCTGGGCTCTGTGGTTTAGACCACAGTGCCACCTGCTTAGCTTAGTGCAATTTATTTTATTGCTCCCTGCCCTCCAACCAGTTGCAGCCTCTGTAGCACATTGCTACATAAATTTTGCCCTGCCAGAAATCCGCAGTTCCATGCGACCGCCACCTCTTCTTATTAATAATTAAGAAATAATTAAGAAATTATTATTAAGCAACTATTTTACTTTTAAAGGACAACTGAAGGCAACCCTGTTTAGGGAAGTTTTAAATGTTTGATGCTGTATTGTTTTTAATATTCAGTTGGAAGTTGCCCAGAGTGGCTGGGGAAACCCAGCCAGATGGGCGGGGTAGAAATAAATAAATAAATAAATAAATAAATATTATAATTATAATTATTACTACTACTACTACTACTACTACAGCTCCAGGAACTATGAAACATAATTGTTTAATGTACAGTGGTACCTTGGATTAAGTACTTAATTGGTTCCGGGGTCCCATTCGCTCCCCGAAAAGTACTTAATCTGAGCACCGATAGCGCACGTGCGCGACGCGCTGATAGAGTACTTATGCGTGTGCGCGAAGCACACAGATCACTTCTGCACATGCGTGCGCTGCAGAACCCGGAAATAAACACTTCCAGGTCCGCTGAGTACTTAAACCGAAACTACTCAAACTGAAGTGGATGGAAACTGATCAAAATGTCAGTGTTGCCGAAGATCCTGTTTTTGTTTCAAATGTTACCTATCATAGGAAAGAAAGAAATTTTTGATTCGTGGAGAAAAGACCTAAGCAAGTTCATCTGGCTAGGGAAAAAAGCGAGAATACAATATAAATTATTAACAGACAGCAAGGAGAGAGGTGGCTGGGGGGTCCCGGATCTCAGACTATATTATGCCTCCGCATGTTTTTGCTGGATGAGGGAATGGATAGTACTAGAAAATTGTGAACTCTTGGAATTGGAAGGGTTTAGGAATAATAAAGGATGGCACGCGTACCTATTGCAAGAAAACAAAGGAAAAGATAAAAGTTTTATAGATCATATAATTAAAAAATCGGTATTTAAAATCTGGGAGGAATATAAAAACCTATTAGAAGCAAAGACGCCCTGGTGGGCGTCACCATTAGAAATGACAACGATGAGTGGCCGAGGTAAAAATAGAAAATGGCCAACCTACCAGGAATTAACAGTAAAAGAAGGGGATCAACTTATATTAAAGCCATATGAAGAAATTAAACATCATTGTACAAGTTGGCTACATTATTTACAAATACAAAGCTTATTTAAAAAACATAAAGAAATAGGATTCAATGAGGGCAAATCTAAATTACAGGAAATTTTGATTGATAATACGGCTAAACCACTGTCTAAGATGTATAAATTTTTATTAGAGTGGGAATTAAAAGATGAGGAGATAAAATCTGTAATGATAAAATGGGCTCAGGATGTAGGAAGACCAATCTATAAAGTGCAATGGGATAAATTGTGGAGATCGACAATGAGATTTACAGCGTGTTCAGGAATTAAAGAAAATATGATGAAGCTCGTATATAGATGGCACCTGACGCCAGAAAGGCTAGCTAAAATCTATAAGACAGAAACAAAAGAATGCTGGAAGTGCCAGGAAAAAACTGGTACGTATTTTCACTGTTGGTGGGAATGTAAGAAAATATATAAATTCTGGAGTGAGATATATGAAAAAATGAAGAAAATGATAAAAATTACGTTTGAAAAGAAACCTGAATATTTTCTATTAAGTTTAATCCCAGAAAGTATACCTAAAGATAGAATTAATATTTTCTTATATGCGTGTGCCGCGGCGAGATTAGTACTAGCTCAGAAATGGAAAGGAACAGAAACGCCAACAATCCAAGAGTGGCAAATTAAAGTAGTAGAGTTTATGAACTTAGCAAGAATGACGGCGGCAATTAGGAATATACCAAAACAGAGAATAATAACAGAATGGAGATACGTAGAAGAGTTTTTCAAAAAAGAAAATATCAAAACAGAGCTAGTGATTTGTCTGGAATAGAGAAAACATGTAGGAAAAACTTAGTTGGATTTAACAAGAGGGAAAGCAAACTAAAGAGGGAAATAATAGCAAGAGAAGCGATATGTTGGCGATTGGAAGCCAATTTTAATTTAAAATGAATGGATTTGATGGAGATAGGCCCATGTGTTAAGATCTAAGCTGGGGCTAATTTTCCTTCTTTTTTTTTTTTCTTTTTTCTTTTTTCCTTTTCCTTTTTTTTTCTTTCCCTTTTCGTTATGTTATGTTATGTTATATTATTATGTTATGTTATGTTATGTTATGTTATGTTATGCTATGTTATGTTATGTTATATTATGATAGGTTTGCCTAAGTTGATTTTGTATATTATTTGTAGTCTGATGGATTTAATTTATTTAGACCAACCTTGATTTGTTTACTTATGTTGATTAAGTTACGTTGGGTGGCTTAAATATGTAGTTATGTTATTTATATTACTTGATATACTATAGTATTTAAGTTGCCAAGTTATTTTATGTTATTAAGTTACTTTAAAAAATTTTTTTTTGGTGTCTGTACATCTTTTAAAATTTTCTAATAAAGTCTATTTTAAAATTTAAAAAAAAAAAAAAAAAAAAAAAAGGAAACTGAGGTATGACTGTACATTGAAATGAGAACTAAATTTGTAGTATGCCTGTATTGTATACCACGAGGCATGGTTAAAAATTTCCACTGAAGCTGAAGAAGAGCTTGCTAGGTTAATCATTATTGGGGTTGTATCATGGAACTGTACGTCTGCTGGTTCAGTCACATGAAAGAGATAGAATTAGAGGTCTATGCTTATGTTAATCTGGGAGACATCTATGTCTGGGTGTGTGCCCTTTGTTTGAAGCTACTGAAGAGAATGGATCTGTGAATCTGTCTCCAGCAAACAACCTCTGGCTAATGGAGACTGAAATGGCATGACATCAGCAATGAGCCGCATGGCACCACAACTGCCACCCACCAACAAGGTGAATGGAATTTTTCCAAACAGAGGGATGTTTAATGCAGAGTACCTCAAGAATTGGTATCAAGACTGATCTGGATTTAGGAGTGAAGAGTGAGATGGCCAAGTTTGCTGACCATACTAAATTGTTCTAGATTGTTAAACCAAAAACAGATTGTGAAGAGCTTCAAAAGAACTTCTCCAAATAAAAAGGCAAATGCAATTCAATATAAACAAGTGTGAATTTATGCATGGTGAGGGGGGAAACAACCTTAATTTCACATGTTTGCTCCTGGGTTCTGAACTGGCATTGACTGGACAGAAATGAGACCATGGTGTCTTGGTAGACAGGTCAGTGAAGATGTTGACTCAGTGCACAGCAGTCATGTAAAAGCAAATTCTATGCTAAGTAGACCATCAGGAAAGGAATTAAAAATAAAACTGTCAATCTCATAACATAGTTATACAAACCTATGGGGCCACTGCCTTTGGAAGGCTGTGTACATTGGTTTTTGACACACCTCAAACAGTGTACAGTGGTACCTCGACTTATGAAGACGATCTGTTCCGCAGCCGTCTTCGTAAGTCGAAGTCTTCGGTTCTCGAAGCGCATGTTCTGCAGATTTCGCGCTTCCGCGCAAGTGCCAAACGCACGCACCGCTTCTGCGCAGGCGCAGAACATGCACGCGGGGCAAAAAGACTTCCGGGCTTGTCGACTTCGGAAGTTGAAACCTTCGGAAGTCGAGTCGTTCGGTTGTCGAGGTACCACTGTATTATAGAATTGGGAAAAGTTCAGAAAAAAGGTGTTGGAGATGCAGTGGTCATATTCAAAAGGGACCATTGGAAAACAGTTCTAATGCTGCAGTCCATGCTGATAACACACAACTCTAATTTTTCAAAGGATTTCAATCTGGGGGAGTTGTGCATGATGTAGAAACCCCTCTGGGTGTAGTTGTGGACTGACCTCCCAGACCTATTGAAGGCTTCATTGTATTGCAGGATGCATTTTAATTGAAGTTTGCTTTTAAACTTTTGCATTCATAAGTTTGTTCTATTGTATTTTTCTAAACTGCTCAGAGTCTATTGCCATTAGGTGATAAATAAATTGCATATACATAAGATTCCAAAAAGCATTGAGGCTTATGCTAATTAAATATGTCATCATATTAATTCAATTCAATTCACACAGAGGTCTCCAATCTTTGTCCTGAGAAACACCAGTTTCCTTTCTTTAACAGCTCAGTTATGGCTTTGTTCTTCATGATAAAGTCCAGTCCCCTTTTATCTACCAGATGGTCTCAAAGGAAGAAACTCAGTACTTAGAATTGTGCATGCATACGAAAGCTTATACCCAGAACAAACTTACCAGTAGTTGGTCTCTAAGGTGCTACTCAACAATTTTTTTGTTTTTTTGTTTTTGTTTTTGTTTTTTTCGCCCATCTCTTCAGTAGATCAAGAGGACAGCATGAAAACAGCTGGCCTCAGGGTAGCACATTTAGTGACATATTTAGTCCATATTTCACAACTGTGCAACAAAGGAGCAGATGCCAAGGCAGCTGTGTGAGGATTTGTGTTATTGCTTCTCTTCATAGAAGTGCTTTATGATTGTAGTTTCCATGCTCCTGTTTGCTGTTACTGTCATCCTGGCATTGTAGTTTATTCAGTTACGTTGCAGTTACATCACTTTCCCCTTGATATTCCTTCTGTTTATGCCCAGAACACGCCTCGGTCAAGATGCACAGAGAGCTGTCGCCCTGGATATTCCAAGAAGGTTCAGGAAGGAAAACCAGTGTGCTGCTACGATTGTGCTCCCTGCTCAGAAGGGACAATCTCTACTCTGGAAGGTAGGAGAGGATCTCAGAGGAAATGGCCTTTGATGGGAGAATGGGGCAAATATTTGAGCCAGTCTGAACATGATCCTTGTAATGGCAACACATGGATGGAATGCCTCTCTAGTTTTTGGAGGTTCAAAGAGCAGCACTGGTAGGTGAAGGCAGTTTCTGCTGGATGGAAACAGCTTTCTACTTCTTAACCAATACATGCATACACCACCCACCAGCTGATGAGCAGATTGCAGCCTGCCTTGCATAAGTTCCCAATTGTTAAACCCCCGGCCTTTCCCATCACACAATTGGCATAAATGGCTACACCAAATGGAGAAACCAGCTGGGCCAAATCTGACCCAGTGGCCCAATGTTCCCCTCCCTGGTCTACTCTTAAGAGAAGCGGTTCCGTAATATCTCACAGACTCAGATTCTCTAGACATACTTCACAAGATCCTCTTTTGGGAAGGAAGCCATAGATCGAGAACTTTTATCTCTCTCCTGCCCAATAAAACAGTGTTCTTCCTGATCTTTCCCAATGTCCCCCTTGTCCCACAATTGCAGCAGCATTCACACTCCTGTAGGCTAATAATAATAATAATAATAATAATAATAATAATAATAATAATAATAATTTATTTATTTATACCCCGCCCATCTGGCTGGGTTTCCCCAGCCACTCTGGGCGGCTTACAACAGAAAAATGGGATAAAATAATCTATTAAACATTAAAAAGCCTCCCTGAACAGGGCTGCCTTCAGATGTCTTCTAAAAATCTGGTAGCTGTTTTTCTCTTTGACATCTGATGGGAGGGCGTTCCACAGGGCAGGCGCGACCACCGAGAAGGCCCTCTGCCTGGTTCCCTGCAACTTGGCTTCTCGCAACGAGGGAACCGTCAGAAGGCCCTCGGTACTGGACCTCAGTGTCCGGGCAGAACGATGGGGGTGGAGACGCTCCTTCTGATATTAGCATATGGATGTCTATTTTCCTCTATGCAGATACCAAAGAATGCACCACATGTCCAGAAGATCAGCATCCAAACAAGGAGCAAGATCAATGTGTTCCCAAAGTAGTCACCTTCCTGTCCTATGAAGAATCTCTGGGGAGCCTCCTGGCTTCCTTTGCCCTCTTCTTATCGTTCACCACAGCCATTGTGTTTGGAATCTTTGTTAAGTACAAGGAAACTCCTATAGTCAAAGCCAATAACAGGGATCTCTCCAACATCCTCATCATCTCCCTCCTTCTCTCATTTTTGACCTCCTTCCTCTTCATCGGACAACCAAGAACAATAACCTGCCTTCTGCGACAATCGGCCTTCAGCATCATCTTCTCAGTTGCTGTCTCTTCCCTCTTGGCAAAAACCATCACTGTGGTGCTGGCCTTCCTGGCCACCAAGCCAGGGAACAGGGTGAGGAGATGGCTTGGAGAAAGTTTGTCCAACTCCATTGTCATTTCCTGTTCCAGTGTACAAGTTGCTGTTTGTGCCATCTGGCTGGGATTTTCTCCACCCTTTCCAGAAGCTGACATTTACTCCCAACCTGGACAGATCATCCTGCAATGCAATGAAGGGTCTGTGGCCATGTTTTATGTTGCCCTTGGCTACATGGGCTTCCTGGCTGCCATCTGCTTCACAGTGGCTTTCCTAGCAAGAAAGCTTCCAGGGTCCTTCAATGAAGCCAAGCTGATCGCCTTCAGCATGCTGGTCTTCTGCAGTGTTTGGGTGTCCTTTGTGCCCACCTACCTGAGCACCAAGGGGAAATACATGGTAGCCGTGCAGGTCTTCTCCATCTTGACTTCCAGTGCTGGGCTTCTGGGCTGCATCTTCATTCCCAAGTGCTACATTATTATACTGAGGCCAGATCTGAACACGAAGAAGCACTTGAAAACAATAAGCTAAATATATTTATGGAATATTATGGAATAATATGGAATATTATTTCACAGGACTGTGGACTGAAACCACAGTCAGAAGAAATTTTTTCAGGGGTGGTGGAATGACAGATGGAAAAGGTGCTGCTGCACTCAGCTCTTGTTTATTGGCTTCCCTTGGGGGCATCTGGCTGGCCACAGTGAAAAGAGGATACCATAATGGGCCTTTGGCTTGACGCAGCTTCTGGACACTTCTTGACTTTGTTCTCAATGAAGTTCAGCCAAACCTGCCTTTCTTCTTTGGTGCATGTTAGTCTACTGAGTCAAATCCAGGAGTAGAAATCATATATCGAACAGATGAAAAGCTCTTTAATATGTGTAGGCTGAATGGAAAGAGTAAGATTACCATACTGTTGTTGTTGTTTAGTCATTTAGTCGTGTCCGACTCTTCGTGACTCCATGGACCAGAGCACGCCAGGCACTCCTGTCTTGCACTGCCTCCCGCAGTTTAGTCAAACGCGTGTTCGTAGCTTCGAGAACACTGTCCAACCATCTCATCCTCTGTCGTCCCCTTCTCCTAGTGCCCTCCATCTTTCCCAACATCAGGGTCTTTTCCAAGGATTCTTCTCTTCTCATGAGGTGGCCAAAGTATTGGAGCCTCAGCTTCACGATCTGTCCTTCCAGGGAGCACTCAGGGCTGATTTCCTTCAGAATGGATAGGTTTGATCTTCTTGCAGTCCATGGGACTCTCAAGAGTCTCCTCCAGCACCATAATTCAAAAGCATCAATTCTTCGGCGATCAGCCTTCTTTATGGTCCAGCTCTCATGTCACAGGCGCGTTGGTGGCTACTCTAGAGTAACGACTCCTCCAGGCGTTGTCTTTTCATGCTTTTATTTAGTGCTAATTATTTACAGTGCAGAGCAATGCTATGTACATGTTGTCAGTTAGGGGTCAGAACCTCCGAATGGAGATTCGCATATTTTCCTCCAGCAAAGCAGTCTAGGCATACTGAATCTCCGCCCCCGTCGTTTCCTTCTCAGTTCCGGGGTCGGTGGGACTGGTCTCCTTCCTTGGCCTCCCACTTCCCTTCCCACACTGGGCACGGGCTCCGCTACCTTGCCTGAGCCTCGGTCACCACTTCCTGAATCTCCGCTGGAGATCTCTCCCTCCCCATTCGCGCTTCCGCTGGGGGATGAGCTGCTGCTTAAGATGGGAGGGACCTGCCTGTAAGTTCTGTCCCTCACATCCAGCCCCCCTCCAGGCTCCCCTCCCCCCCTCCTTGATGGCTCAGAGAGAGCTGGGGACGACTGGAAACCAATGAAGTCCGTGGCATCGGAGCTGGTGGGGGTGAAAATTTTCCCCCAATCCTGGGAATCCCCCCCTTCTCCCTGGGAGGACGGAAAGTCCAAAAATTCCGTGGCGTCAGAGCTGGTGGGAGTGAAAATCTCCCCCCAGTCCTCTACTGACTCTGACGTTCCAGCCTCCTGGTAGAACCATACTTCCTCTTCTGGTTCCTCAAAACTAGCTTCCCATCTCCATGGGGAGCTGCTCTCGGATTCCCCTCCTGCGGGTTCCTCCCCCTCCCCTTCCCTGTCCCTTTGCCAGGGCTTGGGCTTGTGAGGGAAGAGAGCGTGGAACTCTTCCACTAAGAATTCCTCCTGTATCTCCGTGGCCTGCACCCATTCGTTTTGGGGCGGCGGAGTGTCTTCCCACGCTATGAGATACTCCAGACCTCTCTCCCCCCACCTGGAATCCAGAATTTCCGTGGCCTCATTGAGTTGCTGTGTGCCTCCCCGTTCCTCCCCACCCTCTGTGGGCTGGTTGCTGTCGGTGAACCTGGTGCTTTCCTTATAGGGCGACAGCAACAACCTGTGGAACACTGGGTGTACCCTCATGGATTCCGGTAACTCCAGCCTGAAAGCCACCGGATTGACTTGCTGCGTGACCGTAAAGGGTCCCAGATGTCTGGGTGCTAACCTCTTGCACCTCCCCCTGGTGGGAAGCCCCTCTGAGGACAGCCACACCTTGTCACCCACCCTGATGACCTCCCCTGGTCTCCGATGGCGATCCGCCCCCTCCTTGTACGCTGCCTTGGCCCTTTCCAAGTGTTCTCTGAGTTGCTGATGCACCGTCTCCAGTTCCTCCGCCCAATCCTCAGCTGCGGGACCCTCCTCCTCCTCCTCCCATTCCCTCCCCGGGAGCGACCTGAGGTCCCGCCCGTAATTGGCCTTGAAGGGCGACACCCCTGTGGAGACGTGCACTGCATTGTTGTAGGCGAATTCCGCCAGCGGTAGGCGATCTACCCAGTCTGTTTGTCGCTGGCTGACATAACACCTCAGGTACTGCTGAAGAATCACGTTGGCCCGCTCCGCCTGCCTGTTGGTCTGCGGGTGTCTTGCCATGGACAGGCTGACCTCCACTTGCAAGGAGGTTCATGAGCCTGCGCCAGAACCTGGAAACAAATTGGCGCCCCCTATCTGATATAACCCTCAAGGGCAATCCGTGCAACCGATTGGTGGGTGATGGCCCCTCCCAGCAACTCCCTGCCGTCAATGGTGGAGACGTGCAGGGGAAAGTCCAGCTGCAGAAGTTGGATTTGGTGTGCGTCTGCAAATTCCCTCGAAAAAAGTTGGCAGAGGCACCACTGTCGATTAGACCCAAAACCGTTAGTGGGTACCCATTTGGGAGCGTCAGAGTCACTTCTAGAACCACCCCTGCTCTGGGGGGTGGGTGGGCTGGCGCTGCTCCTCTGTGCACGGGTGGGTGGGTTGGGGCTGTCGGTCTGTGATTGTGCCTGGCCGCTGCCCCTTGTCTCCTGCAGCCAGGCTGTCTCGTTTCCCTGCAGCTGCGCTGACGCAGTTGGGGAGGGCATGACAGTTCCCGCCCTCCCTTGCCATTCCCTGCGGTGGGGGCAGCTTCTGACGAGGTGGTTGGGGGAGTTGCAGAGGAAGCAGTTCCCGCCCCTTCCTTCCTTGCGTTTTGGCGCCGCTGGGGTTTGAAAAGCCCGCGCGCGCGCTCCATCAATTTGCATCGGTTCCGGCTCTGGGACAACCCTGGGTGGGGCTTGGGGTGGGGCTTGGGGTGGGGGCTGATGATGCTGCCTCTCCTGCGAGCGTGGGAACCAAGGTCGAGCTGCGCGCGTTGCCTGTTTGTCGTTCCACCGGGATTCTTGCCTCACCCCCACCGCTAATGCCGCTTTACTCAATTGATCCATGTTTTGTGGCTTTGGCCCCCTCGAGAGTTCATCCTTCACGTCTGCATGCAAACCCAGGTAGAAGGCAGACTGCACTGGGTCACTATGCAAATCCCACCCAAGCTTGTGCACCAGCATGGTAAACTTCGCCCAGTATTCTCGGACCGTCATTTTCCCCTGCGTCAAATTGTGAAGCTCCTCCTTAGTCCCTTCCATCTCACTGTCGCTCGCATACATTACTTTTAAGGCTTCTAAGAACAATTTTACATTCTTCATGCATTGATTTTTTGATGCGATTAACGGCCTGACCCATTCTCTTGCGCCCCCCGTCAAGTGTTCCACGATATAAGAGACTCTGTGCGCATCATCCGGAAAGTCTGCGTCATGCAGTTCCAGCGCGTAGTTAATTTCAGTCTCAAATCCTAAGTACTCTTTGGGGTCTCCGTTAAACTTGGTTACTAGGGCTTGCCCCCTCCGCACTGGTAGTATTTGTGGTTGGGGCGCCCCCCCCACCTCTCGCTGCCTTCTCCGCGTCCAATTTGTTTTGCAGATCTGCTACCAGGACTCGCAGCTGCCTCTCGGTTTCGTCTTTCGCTCTCACCTGCTCCACTGCTTTCTGTAGCTCCTCCTGCGTTTTGCGCGATTCCTCTTTGGCGAGGGTCAGCTGCTGCTGAGCCTGCGCTGCCAGGGTCTGCAACTCCTGCTTCATCTTCTCGGCCTCCTGCCGCCAGTGTGCCGTCTCCTCCGCACTCATCGCAGCAACTCCAAAGTAGCCAGAAAGATTCGGAGGTTGCTGTCACAGGCGCGTTGGTGGCTACTCTAGAGCAGGGGTCCCCAGACTTACCGGCGTTTGGGCCGGTTCCCAAGTGCACCAGAAATGACTTCTTCTGGGTCGGGAGAGGCCCATACGCATGCGCAGAAAGGATTTTTGACGCTTTTTCCCCAACCCGGAAGAGCGCTGTTGCGCTGCGCGCCGCGAGAGCAGGCGGCGGGCGGCAGGGGTCGTCCCACATCCCACTTCCATACACCATACTGTAACTTCTGTTATAGAGCTTCAGTATGCTGATGACAACGTATTGTGTGCACATTCAGAGGATGACCTCACTCAACATCCAAAAAAACAAAGTGCTGCACCAACAAGCACAAAACAACTCAATGGTGTAACGTTGGAAAGTGTTGATCACTTAAACATTAGGAAGAACTTCCTGACAGTAAGAGCTGTTCAGCAGTGGAATTTGCTACCAAGGAGTGTGGTGGAGTCTCCTTGTTTGGAGGTCTTTAAGCAGAGGTTTGACAGGCATATGTCAAGAATGCTTTGATGGTGTTTCCTGCTTGGCAGGGGCTTGGACTGGATGGCCCTTGTGGTCTCTTCCAACTCTATGATTCTATGATTCACCTACTTGGGCAGTTATCTTTCCACAACGGCTGACATTGATGCTGAAATCCAGCATTGCCTGAACTCTGCGAGTGCAGCTTTCTCCTAATTGAAGTGCAGCGTGTTTGAGGACCAGGATATTCACAGGGAAACCAAAATGCTTGTTTGCAAAGCTATTGTACTACTAACCTTACTAGTTACAGGTAGGTAGCCGTGTTGGTCTGAGTCGAAGCAAAATAAAAAAATTCCTTCAGTAGCACCTTAAAGACCAACTAAGTTTATATTTTGGTATGAGCTTTCGTGTGCATGCACACTTCTTCAGGTATCTGAAGAAGTGTGCATGCACACGAAAGCTCATACCAAAATATAAACTTAGTTGGTCTTTAAGGTGCTACTGAAGGAATTTTTTTTATTTTACTAACCTTACTGTATGCTTGTGAAACATGGACCACTTATAAATGCAATTTCCAATTTCTTCAAAGTTTCCATCAACAGTGTCTCTGAAAAAATTACACATTATTATTATTATTATTATTATTATTATTATTATTATTATTATTATTATTAGGGTTCTGTCCTCTCCCCCATGCTTTTTAACAAGAAAGAAAATTCCACCTAAACATTAGGAAGAACTTCCTGACAGTAAGAGCTGTTCGGCAGTGGAATTTGCTGCCAAGGAGTGTGGTGGAGTCTCCTTCTTTGGAGGTCTTTAAGCAGAGGCTTGACAGCCATCTGTCAGGAATGCTTTGATGGTGTTTCCTGCTTGGCAGGGGGTTGGACTGGATGGCCCTTGTGGTCTCTTCCAACTCTATGATTCTATGATTCTATGATTCTATCTACATGCAGCCGCTGGGAGAGATCATCAGGGGGTTTGGGCTGGGTGTTCATCAGTATGCAGATGATACCCAGCTCTACCTCTCTTTCAAATCAGAACCAGTGAAGGCGGTGAAGGTCCTGTGTGAGTGTCTGGAGGCGGTTGGAGGATGGATGGCGGCTAACAGATTGAGATTGAATCCCGACAAGACAGAAGTACTGTTTGTGGGGGACAGGAGGCGGGCAGGTGTGGGGCATTCCCTGTTCCTGAATGGGGTAACTGTGCCCCTGAAGGACCAGGTGCGCAGCCTAGGAGTCATTTTGGACTCACAGCTGTCCATGGAGACACAGGTCAATTCTGTGTCCATGGCAGCTGTTTATCAGCTCCATCTGGTACGCAGGCTGAGTCCCTACCTGCCCGCGGACTGTCTCACTAGAGTGGTGCATGCTCTAGTTATCTCTTGCTTAGACTACTGCAATGCGCTCTATGTGGGGCTTCCTTTGAAGGTGACTCGGAAACTACAACTAACCCAGAATGTGGCAGCTAGACTGGTGACTGGGAGCAACCGCCGAGACCACATAACACCGGTCCTGAAAGACCTACATTGGCTCCCAGTACATTTCCGAGCACAATTCAAAGTGTTGGTGTTGACCTTTAAAGCCCTAAACAGCCTCGGTCCAGTATACCTGAAGGAGCGTCTCCACCCCCATCGTTCTGCCTGGACACTGAGGTCTAGCGCTGAGAGCCTTCTGGCGGTTCCCTCGCTACAAGAAGCCAAGTTACAGGGAACCAGGCAGAGGGCCTTCCTGCCCTGTGGAATGCCCTCCCACCAGATGTCAAAGAGAACAACAATTACCAGACCTTCAGAAGGCATCTCAAGGCAGCCTTGTTTAGGGAAGCTTTTAATGTTTGATGGATTTCTGTATTTTAATATTTTGTTGGAAGCCGCCCACAGTGGCTGGGGGAACCTGGCCAGATGGGCGGGGTATAAATAATAAATTGTTGTTCTTGTTCTTGTTCTTGTTGTTGTTGTTGTATAACTTATATAAATTATATAAATATAATTGAAATATTGAAATCTAAAGCAACAAAATGTATAATCAGAATAAAAACAACAAACCAATAACCCGCCCCCCCCAAAAACCCCACATTTCAAAAGGGCATAGGTTGTCAATCAAATCAAGCAAAGGCCTGGTTAAAAAGGCACGTTTTTGCCTGGCACCTAAAGGTGTATAATGAAGGTGCCTGGTGAGTCTCACTGGGGAGAGCATTCCACAGATGGGGAGCCACTGCAGAGAACACCTGTTCTCCTCTTGACACCATTCAGACCTCTTGAAGAGGAGGCACACAAAAAGGGCCTCAGAAGATGATCTCAGGGTCCGGGTAGGTTCATATGGAAAGAGGCAGTCCTTGGGGTATTGCGGTCCTAGCCATTTAAGGCTTTATACGTCAAAATGCTGAAAAGCATTTCCTAAGAAACACTCTCTGGAAACAACTATCCAAGTAGAACTTGAACCACCACAAAGCGCTGCCACCCACCCCTAGTTTGGAGAGTCGCTCCAGAAGGATACCATGGTCGATGGTATCGAACAGAATTAACAGGGACATGTTTCCCTTGTCTCCTTCTCAACAGAGGTCATCATACAAAACAGGCAGGGACCAACCCCTTTCCTAAAGAGGCATTGATCGCCTCCCTGGCCCAGCCAGCTGTTCCCTCCCTGCTCATTTTTATCACTTGGGAAGACAGGAGAACAAATGCCAGTGTACTGTAAGAAATGTTGAAGCAATGATTCTTTAACAACAACTTCGTTGGACTGGTCATGTTGTTCAAATGTCTTATCATCGTCTTCCAAAGCAAGTACTCTATACCCAACTTAAGAATGGAAAGTGTAATGATGGTGTTCAATAAAAGAGGTTTAACAATTCTAAAAATAAAGACTCTCTTAAGGCAAATCTTTTTTAAAAAATAAACACTGACAATTGGGAAACACTGGCCTGCGACCGTTCCAATTGGAGAACAGTCTTTACCAAAGATGTCATGGACTTTGAAGACACTCAAACTCAGGACGAAAGGGAGAAACATACTAAGAAGAAGGCATGTTTGGCAAACCTTCACCGTGACCAACCCCCACCTGGAAACCAATGCCCCCACTTTGGAAGGACATGTGGATTCAGAATTGACTGTGACAGACACTTATGGACTCACTGTTGAGACCGTGTTCATGGAAGACAATCTTACAAGGAAGAAGACTGAGTCAACATGTTTTCCCTCCTGCTCTGCACCTGCTCCCATAAAGTTTCAGAGGAGACCTTTCTTCCCTTTACAATTATCAGAACCACAAGGATCTAGTCTAATTCTTTCCAGCGTCCAAGGGATGCCCTCAGACCCTATTTCAATATTGCCTTTGGGAACAACAATCTAAACATCACTGGGCACTGGGAGGTTATTTATTCCGCTGTGACTGAAAAGTTTGATGTATAAAATATATTGTGTGCCACAGAGTCCTTGGGGCCAAGATGTAGGGCAGGCGAATGGCTGAGAGAATACTGTGTGCAGCTTAATCAGAACAAAGGAAGTGGCCTTCTAACACAGAACTGTCAACAGTTTGGCAGCAGCTCTCCAGCTAGGCGCATTTTCAGCCCTACCTTGAACAATTAGCAGAGATTCAGCTTAGCCCAATCTGGGTGCAAAACACACACTCTACCACTGAGCTGCGGCTATTCACCTCTCACTCTGAAGCCAGAATAGTCTTTGTCTAGCAACTGCAACCTCTGTCTTGCGGGGATTTTGAGGTTCGTCAGAATGATAACACTGCTTCTGTTGCTGCCTCTTGCAACCTATGTGATGCAGCAGAGGACAAAATGTCCACTGAATTTGATCCGGGATAAAAATTCTGCTGCGAATTTTTACAGCTCAGGACACCACCTCATTAGTGGAGTAATATCGCTGAGATTAATTGGAGAACAAAGTCCCTTCACCTTTTCCAACACTCCCTTAAGTGCGATTCACTTGTAAGTAATGGTGTATTGATGCTTCCTACCCACTCCTGATACTTGTTTTCTATAAGATAGAAAAACCTGTGAGGTGTGTTTGAACTGCTGCCGATCTTCAGTAACCAAAATGAAATTCATTCTCTCACTGTCTCTCGTGGAACATTTGGAAAGGTTGAATGCTCATACTATGTCCTTTGGCATGAAAATTGCAGGTTTGACACAATGCCCTTGCCTGGAGACAGAGGAGAGATTGGTTCTCTCACAGAGAAAAGTGAATAAAACAACTCTCTTTCTGCAGTGTAAGGCTGGCTCTTCCTTCATAGCTGGCTGCAATGATAGATGGAGATTACAATTTTCAACAGGAACTCCATAATCTATACAGCTGCAAACTTTAAATGTCTGCTATGCTTGTTGTTGTTTAGTCGTTTAGTCATGTCTGACTCTTCGTGACCCCATGGACCATAGCACGCCAGGCACTCCTGTCTTGCACTGCCTCCCGCAGTTTGCTCAAACTCATGTTCGTAGCTTCGAGAACACTGTCCAACCATCTCGTCCTCTGTCGTCCCCTTCTCCTAGTGCCCTCCATCTTTCCCAACATCAAGGTCTTTTCCAAGGATTCTTCTGTTCTCATGAGGTGGCCAAAGTATTGGAGCCTCAGCTTCACGACCTGTCCTTCCAGTGAGCACTCAGGGCTGATTTCCTTAAGAATGGATAGGTTTGATCTTCTTGCAGTCCATGGGACTCTCAAGAGTCTCCTCCAGCTTAGGCAGGTATAATGCAGTCTGTGGAATCCATTTGGCTCCCACAGCTTGACTTTGGTGCCCTCCATCCCTAAGTTTCTTGGCTGCTGTAAGGGGCTGTTCCTTCCATGCTCCCACCTGCCCACAGACTATCTTGCCAGGCTGTCTTATCTCCCGCTCAGACTACTACATGGGGCTACCTTTGAAGGTGACTTGGAAACTCCAACTAATCCAGAATGCAGCAGTGACTGGGAGCAGCTGCCAAGACCACATTAACACCAGTCTTGAAATACCTACATTGGCTCCTAGTACGTTTCCAAGCACAATTCAAAGTGTTGGTGCTGACCTTTGACGCTCTAAATGGCCTCATCCTAGTACATCTGTCTCCACCCCCATAATTCAGCCCAGACACAGAGATCTAGCTCTGAGGGCTCTCTGGAGGTTCCCTCACTGTGAGAAGTGAAGTTACAGGGAACCAGGCAGAAGGCCTTCTCGGTCGTGGCTGCTGGGGCAACCCAGTCAGATGGGCAGGTGGGCAGAGTGCAAATAATAAAACAGTGGTTGTTGTTGTTGTTGTTTTGTTATATACTATGTTGAGACTATTTTTTGGTGAGATATACAATCCATGGAGATGCAATGTCATCTCCTCAGATGCAAAGTCAGCTGTTAACCACTGGAACTGGTCAGATGGCCAAAGAGGTTACCAGAATATGGACCTCCATCTTCCTCCTTTCCAAAGATTACTGCTACACCTATGTCCCGCTTCCCCCTACTGACTGGCCTCATTTCGTATTTGCTTTGAATTATACAAAAATAAAAAAGAATGTAACTTTCATTTTTACTGAATTGTGGGTAACTATGTGTCACACTTTTTCCAGTCAAATGGATGGAAGGGACTGGCAAATTCTTTCCTACTTGCTTGCTACTCAGGATATCAATCGTAACCACAGGCTCTTACCCAACATCACCCTGGGCTACAGCATCTATGATACCTATTTTGATGGAAGAACAACTTCTGATGCCCTGACAGACCTCCTTGCTGGTGGGGAAATCAACATTCCCAACTACAGCTGTGGAAGACGGGGAAAACTGCTGGCATTTCTTGAAGGGAGTGAATCCAGCATCTCCACACACATTGCAAGCATGTTGGGCATCTACAAGATCCCACAGGTAAGAACTGGGTTCAGGTCAAGCACACTCAGAAACACTTGACATGCCATAGAAAAACAAATGATGCTTTAGGATAATGTAACTGGCTTTATTGCTTACCTTACATCAGACACCACTTTGAAACATTGCTTTCCATGAAGTGAAAAGCCATATAGATATATTTTTGTAAATTGACCCTGAGATCTTCTCCATGTGAAAAACCTGCTCCACCACTGAGTATTGACTGAAGCCTAATTTGCAAGGGGGTGAGCTATGGGGCTGTCGCTGGAAGAGGCCCTACCCCTCACTGATTTACAGCAGAAAACCTGGTGGACACTCAACTTCTGGGTGAGGTGGGGAGTTAAAAACAAAAAGATGGACAGCAAAACACATGACAAACAAGCTGGCTTGATGTGACTGACTCTTCTGGGTTGGCGATTTCTAGGCTAGGATGTGGGGTGTCACTCTCCAAGCTCGATAGGTGGGAGTATATTTTCAGGTTTTTGTCACTGTGCTGCCAATAGTGTTATCATTGTTGCGGGTGGCTGACACACACTCAAACACAATTTATGGAATGGTAATGTGGATTTGTCTCTGTGTTCTTTAGTGGAAGTCATTTGGAGTTCTGCTCGTTGAGAAGTGATTTCTACTTAAAGACTTTTTGAAAGACTAACGCTCTCAGCCGCTGCTGAAAAGTTTATCTGCACAGATTTAGTACATATTATCTGTGGTCTGATAGGTTTGTCATATTCTTCTTTGATTTTGCATGTTATATTCACCAAATCAGTTATTGTGTGTGTTACTACTATGGCGTTAACAGCTCCTATTCTGGAAATACGATGTTTGCTGTTTCTGCTACTAACAATTTAATAAATATTACATGTATATAAGGGAATAAGTATCCAATCTTTGTCCTGAAAAACAAATTTGTTTTTTCCCCCCTCAACAGCTCAGTTATGGTTTTGTTCTTCATGATAAAGCCCAGTCCCCTTTTGTCTACCAAATGGCTCCAAACCTAGAAACTCAGTACCTGGGAATTATCCAACTCCTCCTGCATTTCAGGTGGACATGGGTTGGCCTCTTTGCTCCAGACAATGACAATGGAGAAAGATTCCTGAGTATCTTGACACGTCTGATGATCAAAAGGGAAATCTGTGTTGCCTTCACAAAAAGAGTACTACGAAAAACTTGGCTGTGGTTACCTCATGAAGCTCCTGTTATGTGGATACAAGTTAATGTATTTGTTTTCTATACGGACGCTCAATATGAACTTCATGTAATCATTGAGGTACAATCCTTACTTGAAAGGATACAATGTGGGGGTAAAGTCTGGATAGCCACAGCTCTTGAGAACACAATCTTGTTCTATGAGAGGGAATTCTTCCGGTATGTCCATGGTTCTTTGTCCTTTGTAATGAAGACTAAAAAAAGGACAAAAAAGGACTACTCCGAACCAATATTCCCTGCTATTTTGCAGCTTTGGCATGAAGAATTTGAATGTGGATATTCAAAACATGCCTTGTCTGTGAGAGGTTGGACAAGATGCAGGGAGATGGAGAATCTGACTGTACTACCTCAGAAAGAAATTGATAGTGTCCTATCCCAAGACAGCTATGTTAACTACTTCAGTATCCTAGCGGTGGCTCAGGCCTTGAATGCAGCTTATTCATCCAGATCACAGTACATGTCATTGGGAGGAGGAGGAGGCAGGCTGGAACATCAAAGTCTACAGCCATGGCAGGTATGTCCTTTTCAAACTGGCAGTTCATTATCACAGCTCCGGAATCATCATGATAGGAACATAGGAAGGTACCTTATACCAATCAGAGGAATGCTCCATCTAGTTCAGTATTGTTTACGCTGACTAGGAGCAGAAACCTAGGAAGCTGCCATACACTGAGTCAGATCATTGATCTTGTCTACAGTGACCGACTGGTAGTGGTTCTCCAGAGTTTTTGGAAAGGAATCTTTCTCAGCCCTCCATGGAGTCACACTCCATCTCCTTTTTTAAAAAAAATCATTTTTATTGATTTTTCAATCAAATAAACATGTTACAAATAAAAATATTTCACATAAATTACAGTGTGTCGTTTCTTATTTACATCTCTTAACTCTTAACTCCAGAGAAGCGGACACGGAGCAACGGATTCAAACTACAAGAAAGAAAATTCCACCTAAACATTAGGAAGAACTTCCTGACAGTAAGAGCTGTTCGGCAGTGGAATTTGCTGCCAAGGAGTGTGGTGGAGTCTCCTTCTTTGGAGGTCTTTAAGCAGAGGCTTGACAGCCATCTGTCAGGAATGCTTTGATGGTGTTTCCTGCTTGGCAGGGGGTTGGTCTGGATGGCCCTTGTGGTCTCTTCCAACTCTATGATTCTATGATTCTATGATTCTTGTCCTCCTCTTATCAATTCCAAACATACATACTTGTTCTTCCGAACTTGACTTCCTCGTTCTTCTCTCTTGGTTTTCTACTCTAAACATACATATTGACAGGGCTAGATGTTTCTTATGTTGTATTTTTTTAAGTTAATCCTACTAGTGTTTTAACATTTTTACAAAATTCCTTTAGATAATCTCCAAATTTACCCCACTCTTCCTGAAACCTTTGCTCTTTCTGATCCCTTATTCTTCCTGTCAACCTTGCCAATTCTGAATATTCCATCATTTTCTCTCTCCAGTAATCCACAGTTGGAATTTCTGATGTTTTCCACCTTTCGGCTAATATCACTCTGGCTGCCGTAGTGGCATACATGAACAGTTTTTGGTCCTCCTTTCTAATTTCTCTTCCCATTAATCCCATCTCCAACTTCCTTATAATTTATGACTTCCAGGGTGACCAATACCACTGGATAACCATCTTTATATAGGTTCTTTTAGGACTGCTTGCTAGAGCAAAAGAGGATCCAGAAGTAGAAGATGACTCCATCAGTATAGAACTTAGACCTCTAATAACTACATCGTCATCGTTCTTCACATGCTTCCCCAAAATCTTAATCAACTTTCCTAATGAGTCCAGATGAGAAATGTACTGGTTCTTATTCAGATATTAGGATTCAGAATAATCAGGGATTGAATATCAAATGTGGTTGCATGCTCTCAGGATTCTGATGTTTCTTCTCTCATTCTAGCTTCATCGTTTTTTGAAAGAAGTCCAGTTCTACTCTAATGCTTCAGCTGAGGAGCAATACTTGGATGAGAATGGGGCACTGGCCATTGACTTCAATATCGTGAATTGGGTGCTGTTTCCTAATAACTCTCATGCCAGAGTGGAAGTTGGGAAAATAGAGAAAGAGGCATTCTCAAAACTGAAATTCACCATTAGCCCAGAAGCTATAGTGTGGCCCTTATTCTTTAACAAGGTATGGGGAAATTATATGCATGATTTTATTACCTATGACATCAGCTAACCTCTAGTACATTGTTGAATAGTGATATGAAGAAGACATTTGAAGGCAGCCCTAGTTTTGAATGTTTTATTGTATTTTTAATATTTTGTAGATACTTCCCTGGACCTAAGTCCCATTGAGCTTAATGGAGCTTAATCACTCTTGATTGATGAAGCATGTTTAAGTTTCCACAGTGGAATGGGAAACTTTTCAAAGCACAGTAGAACCTTCTCCAACATGATGCCCTCCAGGTATTTTGCCCTCTAGGACAAAAATATCTGATGGGCACCAGAGTATGCTAAGGTCTTTGCATCTCTTTGATAGCTCAAGAGGGCGGCATGAAAACAGTTCAGCTCAGGGTGGCTGAATGTCCCCGTGGAATATCAATCTTAAGGGGAAGAAGAAGAAACACAGAAGGGTATTTTCTGCCATGCTGCTCTTCAAACCAACCAACCAACCATTTCACCCTGAATTGGGCCCAGGTCATGTTGAGCCATTAGAAGCAAATATACCTTTTCCAGGACCTTTCCAAGACTCTATATTCCTTTTCCAAAGATCCCTAACAATTTCCCCGCGATGTTGCTTCTTCTCTTTCTAACTAGACCGTGCCTCGTTCAAGATGCACACAGAGCTGTCTCCCTGGATGTGCCAAGAAGATTCAGGAAGGGAAGCCGCCCTGCTGCTATGATTGCGCTCCTTGCTCAGAAGGAACAATCTCCACTCAGGAAGGTAGAATGTGTCTCTGGTTTTAGCAGGTCCAAAGAGCAGCACTGGGAGGCACAAATAGTTTCCGCTGGTTGGAAATAGCTCCCCCCCCACACACTTGACCAACACATACTAAACCACCAAGCCTCTTGGGCTTGCCAATCGTAAGGTGAGCAGTTCAAATCCACGCAACAGGGAGTTCCCGTTGCTCTGTCCCAGCACCTGCTAACCTAGCAGTTCAAAATCATACAAGCATGAGTAGGTAAACGGCATTTTTTGTGCACTCTGGCTTCCATCACGTGTCCCGTTGCGCCAAATGTGGTTTAGTCATTCTGACCACATGACCCAGAATAGGTGTCTGCTGACAAACGCTGGCTCCCCATAGTCAAATTTGATTGGACAACCATCCAGAGGTCCTTTACCTTTACCTTTACCTTTACATACCTGCACCCCCCATCACCTGATGGGCAGTTGAATTCTGCCTTGATGAACCACCCAACCATTCCCTTGAAGCTCTATTGTTACCCGTCACACAACTGAAAAAAACAGCTTCACCAAACTGAGTGACCTGTTGGGCTAATTCTGATGCAGTGGGCTGATCTCACAGGGAGAACTTTTCTAGCCTTGCTCCACAAGTTTCATTTTTGGGGGGGGGGAGCAATGGATTGAGACTTCTGTACCAGGGAAGTATGCATCTCTCCTTCCCAACACAGTGTTCTTTCCTGATGTCTCCCATATGCCTCCCCTTCCCCACAATTGTTACAACATTCCAACTGCTGTAGGTGTGTTACTGATGTAAGGTACCGAAAACTCTCTCCCGGTGCAGATGCCAAGGAATGCACCAAATGTCCAGAAGATCAGCATCCAAACAAGGAGCAAGATCAATGTGTCCCCAAAGGAATCACTTTCCTATCCTATGAAGAATATTTGGGGAGCCTCCTAACTTCCTTTGCCCTCTTCTTATCCTTAACCACTGTCCTTGTCTTCGGAATATTCATTAAATACAAGGAAACTCCAATAGTCAAAGCCAACAACCGGGATCTCTCCTACATCCTCCTTATCTCCCTCCTGCTCTCCTTTTTGTCCTCTTTCCTGTTCATTGGCCAGCCAAGGAAAGCAACCTGCCTTCTGCGACAAACAGTCTTCAGTATCATCTTCTCTATTGCTGTTTCTTCCATCTTGGCAAAAACCATCACTGTAGTATTGGCCTTCCTGGCCACTAAGCCAGGGAACACAGTGAGGAGATGGCTGGGGAAGAGTCTGGCCAACTCCATTGTCATATCTTGTTCCTGTGTCCAAGTTGCCATCTGCACCATCTGGCTGGGAACCTCTACACCATTCCCCGACTCAGACATGCACTCCCAGCCTGGAGAGATCATCCTGAAGTGCAATGAAGGGTCTGTTGCCATGTATTATTGCGCACTTGGCTACATGGGCTTCCTGGCTGCCACCTGTTTCACAGTGGCTTTCTTAGCCAGGAATCTGCCTGGGGCCTTCAATGAAGCCAAGCTGATCACCTTCAGCATGCTGGTCTTCTGCAGTGTTTGGGTGTCCTTTGTGCCCACCTACCTGAGCACCAAGGGGAAATACATGGTAGCCGTGCAGGTCTTCTCCATCTTGGCCTCCAGTGCTGGGCTCCTGGGCTGCATCTTCATTCCCAAGTGCTACATTATTTTACTGAAACCGCATCTGAACATGAAGGAGTACCTGACAACCAAAAAACCAAACATGGCATTTGGTAGGTAGCAGTGGGAACGCGGAAGATTTGTGCACAAAATAGACTGGAACTATGACTTCTAGTAGGGATTTAAAAACCAATTAAAGCTGCAAAAATGTGGGGCTGCCCTCGAGGCTGACCCAGAATCTGCAACTTGTACAAATTCTGGCAGATCAATGCTACAATATTGCACCACTACTGAGATAATTGCTACTGGTATAATATATTGACATACAAAGGTATCCACAGCTTGGGAGCATGTTACCTTAAAGTTAATCTCTGGCTTCTTTTGTGTAGAGTAAGACTTGACCTCAATCTCTTTCTAAATTCCAAACATCTATATAGCTTCTGTCCTGCTTGGGATCTTTGGTGGCTTGTAAGGTTTAGTTTCCAAATAAAACTCCTTCCACACCCAGAGTCTATTGTTACATGCCGCTCCAGTCTCCAACAGAGGTGCAAAATTCCAGGGATTTCAGCTTTGCTTTATTCAGGGTCTGTGTTTCCTTTTGCAAATGAGGCTCAGTGGAGACTGTGGCGTCTTTATGAAATATGGTTTATTTACACATATCTACAACCCGAGTCTATTGTGGAGGCAAGGCTCCAGCATTATGCTCCAAGGGCGTGCCTTCCTCCTCCTATAGGCACAGCAGGCTCGAGTCTATGAACATAGAAATCATCCATGCTGCCTCTTTCTTTGTTGTTATAGCCTGTCACAGTCAATCCCTGCCCCCTCCAAGGCCACAAAACAGACTGAAATCCTAAGCCCAGCCTGTTGCTCTGCTCATCAGCCCGTCATGAGCGGAACAGCCTCACACTCCTCTGCTGTCTGGCACAGAGTAACTTTTTTTGATAATTCCCCATTGTCTTCTTTTGTTCTAGATGATGGTTCTTTTCCACAGGGGGTTTTCTAGTCAGGAAAAACTGATTTAACCTGCATTTTTACACTGCTACACACAACATCTGGCACTCAATGTTTAGAATGTTTAATGTTTAGAAACGATGGGTGCCTTGCAGTCACAGAATCTGGCACCCAAAACCTATAACAATGTATATGGTTTCATTCTTGTGTGGACTTTTGGATGTTCTCTAAGGCTAGAGCTGTGACTGAAACACATTCCACATTGTGAGCATTTGTATGGTTTTTCTCCAGTGCCTTTTATCCAGCCAGAGCGCAGTTCCGGTATAATAATAATAATAATAATAATAATAATAATAATAATAATTTATTTATGCCCCACCCATCTGGCTGGGTTTCCCCAGCCACTCTGGGCGGCTCCCAACAGAATATTAAAAACACGATAAAACATCAAACATTAAAAATGTCCCTAAACAGTGCTGCCTTCAGTTGTCTTCTGAAAGTCAGGTAGCTATTTATTTCCTTGACATCTGATGGGAGGGCATTCCACAGGGTGGGTGCCACCACCGAGAGGACCCTCTACCTCGTTCCCTGTAACCTCACTTCTCACAGTGAGGGAACCACCAGAAGGCCCTTGGAGCTGGACCTCAGTGTCCGGGCAAAATGATGGGGGTGGTATACTTCAGGTATACTGAGCCGAGGCCATTTAGGGTTTTAAAGGTCCGCACCAACACTCTGAATTGTGCTTGGAAATGTACTGGGAGCCAATGTATGTCTTTCAGGAAAACTTCATGGTGAGTTCCAGCCCCTCTTTTTCTTGAAAAAAGCACTGGTGACATCATTAGGTAATGCTCTTCCCACACTGTATGGCTTCTCCCCTGTATGGATTCTCTGATGTAAATTAAGGACCCGCCATACTCCTTCAAACAGCTTGCCTGGGCACCTGCTCTGCTTACTCATTCACCTGGCCATCGATTGGCAGCCACAAAATGAATTGCAGTGTGACAACTGCTTTACATTCTTTGTATAGAGCAGGCATCCCCAAACTGCGGCCCTCCAGATGTTTTGGCCTACAACTCCCATGATCCCTAGCTAACAGGACCCGTGGTCAGGGAAGATGGGAATTGTAGTCCAAAACATCTGGAGGGCCAAAGTTTGGGGATGCCTGGTATAGAGGAAGGGGGGAGGAAATTTTCGTCCTAGCAATTCCAAAGATGTTTCTCGTGGAAAGCTTGTCAAGGCCACCTGCCCTCCCTCTTTGCCCCAAGTGAGTTCCAAAAAACATGTTTTTCTCCAGTTCTGAACATTTCCCTTCACCCAAGCAGATGGACCAGAGGGCTGGGTGATTCTTCTATCTTATAGTTATTAAAATTACAGTGATTCACACCATTCTTCTTACCAAAACTCCTGGGATTTCCCCAATGACTGAAAACACCATAATTAAGAGCAATGAGGCAAGTTATTGCACTAAGCCTGAAGGAGGAATGGTTTCAGAAATATACCCTTTACCACTGGTATTTGGAGCCGGTAGGGACAAGTGGGCAAGGTTTACTACTGGTACTTTTCAATAGCAGGACTCGATCTGTATGAGTAAAATTATTGCTGTCAGAAGGGAGGCAACTGTTGCAGGCAGACTCAGAATAACATTGCTTCTCCTGCTGCTGCTCCTGCTGCCAATACCCCAGGCAGTTTGTGGGATGCTGAAGGCAAAATGCCCATTGAATTTGATCAGGGATCAAAGCGACCCATGGAATTATTACAGGCCAGGAGACTACCTCATCGGGGGCATCATATGTCCAAAAGGTGCTGTAATTAAACCATACATTTTCTCCGGGCCCCCCTTAACGAGGATTTCTGAGTAAGAAACTATACGCTGCTTGATATTATTATTATTATTATTATTATTTAAAGATTTTATAATATTACATAGTAAACTAATAATCAAAAGGAAATACTTTTGAGGGGTGATATGATAGCCATGTTCAAATAAATAAAAGGATGTCATATAGAGGAGGGGGAAAGGTTGTTTTCTGCTGCTCCAGAGAAGCGGACATGGAGCAATGGATTCAAACTTCAAGAAAGAAGATTCCACCTAAACATTAGGAAGAACTTCCTGACAGTAAGAGCTGTTCGGCAGTGGAATTTGCTACCAAGGAGTGTGGTGGAGTCTCCTTCTTTGGAGGTCTTTAAGCAGAGGCTTGACAGGCATATGTCAAGAATGCTTTGATGGTGTTTCCTGCTTGGCAGGGGCTTGGACTGGATGGCCCTTGTGGTCTCTTCCAACTCTATGATTCTATGATTCTACTTTCAAAAGTTATTTGTTTGTCATTACATAGTGTTGCTTTTCAATGCAATGTTCTTTACCTAACACAATGTAGAGTACTACCTTATAATACAAAAAATAAATATTACTATATTATATCACTCCACCTAGTTTGTTATCCTTTATATTTCATCACATAAACACGAGAAAATACATGCACTCCCGACATAAAGGAACAAACATAAAGAAAAGAAAAAAACTTGTATATTCCCACGTATTTCAAGATCATACTGTATATAACCACAGTTTAGACTTCCTCTTTCTCCTCCCACAAAGCTTCTTAATAGAAGGGGAGCAGATGTTCCTGAGTGAGCACTGAGTTGCAGCTTTTCTATAGAAAGTAGGATAAAATCCACTGCGCAAAGGATTATCTCTGCATTGTGAAAAACCCTGTCCTCTGAGGTCCCACAGCCATCCGCATTGGTTTGATTTCACAGCCAGGTTTCAACTTGGATATTATCTGAACTGTTTAGAAACTGTTAATCCTAGTGGTAGTTCTTACTTGTGTTTTAAAATTGTTGAGAGCAAAGGTACAATGCAGCCCAGTAAGTTACCTAAACCATTGGGGGTTTGTAGGCAGAAAGACAATCTAATTCTTCCCTCGCCAATACCTTCTTAAGTAACTCCATGAAGATTACTTTCTCTCAGGTTTTCCTTCCTTCTTCCTTCTCCAGCCAGTGTTGAATCTTCATTTTGGACCTTTCATCATGATGGCTGCAGGCAAGCATACACTCATAATGTTCCTTTTTTTTATTTCAACCAGCAGTCTTGCCAAACTACTTACTTCAGCACTGTGCAGCAATATACAGGTATATACCAAAGTCCAACATGAATTAAATCGACTGTTGTTGATGATGTTTTTTTTATTTGCTGTTTTGTAATTGGAAATATTGCCTGAATTAAGTGTCATTTTGATCTCAGGGTGAACTATAAATATTTGTATTGCAGGTTTGAATTCAGAAGGTACTGGCATATGTTGTCCTTCTTCTTCACCATTCAGAAGATCAATCAGGATTCTAGGATTTTGCCCAACATCACCCTGGGCTACAACATCTATGAGAACTATTGTGATAGCAGAATCACTTCCGATGTCATGCTAGACCTGCTGGCTGGTGGGGAAATCAATATTCCAAACTACAATTGCGGAAAACGGAACAACCTGTTGGCAGTTCTTGAACATGCTAATTCTGACATCTTCAGCCAGATTTCAACCATGTCGGGCATCTACAAAATCCCACAGGTATGATGGATTGGGAGAAAAAACAACTGTGTATAATTCTGCAGATCCTTTGGTGACTTGCAAAATTTATTTTGCCAAAGTTTATGTTCCTTTTTGTTCTCCTATTTGGAGCAAGACTTCCATTTTTCCGAAGGAAACTTTACCTGTAACAGCTCCCCTGAATCTGTCTATTACATTGCCATTATTTGGTAATTAACAACATTTAAGAATTGGCTGGATCAGGCCAATCTAATTCAGCATCCTACTCTCACATTTGCCAACCCAATGTCCCAATGGGAAGCTCACAAGCAGAACTTGGCGGCTAACCGATTGAGGTTGAATCCTGACAAGACAGAATTACTGTTTGTGGGAGATAGGAGGCGGGCAGGTGTGGAGGACTCCCTGGTCCTGAATGGGGTAACTGTGCCCCTGAAGGACCAGGTGCGCAGCCTGGGAGTCATTTTGGACTCACAGCTGTCCATGGAGGTGCAGGTCAATTCTGTGTCCAGGGCGGCTGTCTACCAGCTCCATCTGGTACGCAGGCTGATACCCTACCTGCCCGCAGACCGTCTCGCCAAAGTGGTGCATGCTCTGGTTATCTCCCGCTTGGACTACTGCAATGTGCTCTATGTGGGGCTACCTTTGAAGGTGACCCGTAAACTGCAATTAATCAAGAATGCGGCAGCTAGACTAGTGACTGGGAGTGGCCGCCGAGACTACATAACACCAGTCCTGTAAGACCTACATTGGCTCCCAGTACGTTTCCGAGCACAATTCAAAGTGTTGGTATTGACCTTTAAAGCCCTAAACGGCCTCGGTCCTGTATACCTGAAGGAGCGTCTCCACCCCCATCATTCAGCCCGGACACTGAGGTCCAGCACCGAGGACCTTCTGCCACTTCCCTCATTGCGAGAAGTGAGGTTACAGGAAACCAGACAGAGGGCCTTCTCGGTAGTGGCACGCGCCCTGTGGAACACCCTCCCAGCAGATGTCAAGGCAATAAACAACTATTTTACATTTAGAAGACAACTGAAGGCGGCCCTGTTTAGGGAAGTTTTTAATGTTTGATGCTGTACTGTTTTTAATATTCAGTTGGAAGCCGCCCAGAGTGGCTGGGGAAACCCAGCCAGACAGGCGGGGTATAAATAATAAGTTGTTGTTGTTGTTGTTGTTGTTGTTGTTGTTGTTGTTGTTGTTGTTGTTGTTATAACTTGACACTCAACAACACTCTCCAGACTTGTGACTCACCGCAACTGATATTCAGTGCACAGTGCCTTGAGCAGTGGAGGCAGAACATTGCCTTTTAAAACCATCCAAGTTAAACTATGCACTCTGTGAAGAAGTACCTTCTTTGATCTGTCCTGAATATTCCAACATTTATGTGTCTCTCCTTTTCTTTGCCTCTTCTCCAAACTAAAAGGTCCCTTTCTTCATAGAGGAGCTGCTTCACCCTCTCAAGCAGCTGTGGCAGCTCCAGGGGGCTGAGGTGTCTCCTCAATATCTTTTGGCAGGGCCTCCAGCCCCCACAATGTTGAGGGGGCCTTCATGCTGACAATCACTGTCAGAGACATGGCAGGGCACGGTGTCTTGGTCCAGCGTGTCCCTTTGGGGGTCAGCAGGGCGCCTTCCAGGAAGGAGCGCTGGCAATCTCAAAATGTGCTCAGGTGCCTCGGTGGACCACGTGGAGGAGGGGCAGGAGGCGACCGCACCAAGGTGGTCTCAGCCTTGTGGTGGCAGCTGCAAATGAAAGTAAGGCAGCGGGTGCTGGGCAATGGGTGGGGGGTGGCAGGTTGAGTTGGCCTGGTTGGACTGGGCATACACATCGTGAGCCACACATGTGACACAGAATCATAGAATCATAGAGTTGGAAGAGACCACAAGGGCCATCCAGTCCAACCCCCTGCCAAGCAGGAAACACCATCAAAGCATTCCTGACATATGCCTATCAAGCCTCCGCTTAAAGACCTCCAAAGAAGGAGACTCCACCACACCCCTTGGTAGCAAATTCCACTGCCGAACAGCTCTTACTGTCAGGAAGTTCTTCCTAATGTTTAGGTGGAATCTTCTTTCTTGTAGTTTGAATCCATTGCTCCGTGTCCGCTTCTCTGGAGCAGCAGAAAACAATCTTTCTCCCTCCTCCATATGACATCCTTTCATATATTTGAACATGGCTATCATATCACCCCGTAACCTTCTCTTCTCCAGGCTAAACATACCCAGCTCCCTAAGCCGACAGATGGCTGTCGAGCCTCCGCTTAAAGACCTCCAAAGAAGGAGACTCCACCACACTCCTTGGTAGCAAATTCCACTGCCGAACAGCTCTTACTGTCAGGAAGTTCTTCCTAATGTTTAGGTGGAATCTTCTTTCTTGTAGTTTGAATCCATTGCTCCGTGTCTGCTTCTCTGGGCATCATGCATGTGTGACGTCGTGCCCCCCTCCCCCAGGTTAGGCACCACTCAACACCTGTGTGGAGTATGAAGGTGTGAAGGCTATCCTTGCCTCTTTCTTTCTCCTAGATATATGTAAGACTGTGCTGCTAAACAACCCTGACTGAAGCATCTCCATTCACCACTTGCTTTTGATTAAAGATCACCATTCAGTCCTATGGGGGAAAGTAAAGCACTGTGTTGGGGATGTGGTTGTTTTAATGCTGGGCACAGCATCTTGAGTAGACTGGCACTCACTGACAAGCACCTCACAGAGTCCCCTTGGAGGCTGTTGATACATGTTAGTAACTCCAGGTTAGCAAGTATTTGATCATTGTCCTGGAAACATATCATCCATCTTTTTTCCCGTTCTTCACTAGGTCAAAGTAGCTGTTTTATTACAGAAAATTTTCAGAAACAGACTGGAAAGAGAAGTTGCTGAATTGCAACTCATTAGCAAGCTTAAAACCATGGAGCCACCTGGAATGAACAAAGACATAGGATTCTTATCTCATTATACATGATCAAGCTTTCCTTAGCACCTCAGCCCTTGCTCCCCCCCCGCAAGACCAATTGCAGTCATTAACAGTCATCAACAGGTTTACCACTCCTATCAGCCCATCACCCATTCCCATCACTCCCACCCCCCACCCTCTGAATATACATAAGGGTCTGGTGGCTTCTGTTTCAGTGTATCTGATGAAATATGCATGCACACGAAAGCTCATACCAAAATAAAAACTTAGTAGGTCTTTAAGGTGCTACTGAAGGAACTTTTTTATTTCACTAGGTCAGTTACGGCTTTCTTCTTCATTATAAAACTCGGTTCCCTTTTGTCTACCGGATGGTCCCAAAAGAAGAGGCGCAGTGCTTGGGGATTGTCCAACTGCTCCTGCACTTCCAGTGGACATGGGTTGGTCTCGTCGCTCCAGACACTGACAATGGAGAGAGGTTCATGAGCGCCTTGAAACCTCTGCTGATCCACAATGGAATCTGTGTTGCCATTTCAAAGAGAGTCCTCAAGACGACGCCGTACGGCGAGTTACTCAAAAGAGAATCACGTGACGTGTGGAGACAAGTTAGCGTACTTGTTTACTATGCAGACTCTCAACACGAATTTGATCTGATTGCAATTTTGCAAACCCGACTTGAAACAATACATGCTGGGACAAAGCTCTGGATCACAACCACTTTTTGGGACATCAACCTGTACTCGTTTGTTGATTTCCGTTACCTCTGTGGTTCCTTGTCCTTTGTAATGAAGACCCCCGTAAGGATGAAATATGACTACTATAATCCATTCTCCAGGCACTCCTGTCTTCCACTGCCTCCCGCAGTTTGCTCAAACTCATGTTCGTAGCTTCGAGAACACTGTCCAACCATCTCGTCCTCTGTCGTCCCCTTCTCCTTGTGCCCTCAATCTTTCCCAACATCAGGGTCTTTTCCAGGGAGTCTTCTCTTCTCATGAGGTGGCCAAAGTATTGGAGCCTCAGCTTCACGATCTGTCCTTCCAGTGAGCACTCAGGGCTGATTTCCTTCAGAATGGATAGGTTTGATCTTCTTGCAGCCCATGGGACTCTCAAGAGTCTCCTCCAGCACCATAATTCAAAAGCATCAATTCTTTGGCGATCAGCCTTCTTTATGGTCTAGCTCTCACTTCCAGACATCACTACTGGGGAAACCATAGCTTTAACTATATGGACCTTTGTTGACAAGGTGATGTCTCTGCATAGCCAGCCTTAAAATGCTGAAGAGAAGAAGGTTGCTAAGCTGTGATAGCAGAGAACAGCAGCAACCATGATCAGCCACTATGGCTACAGTACTATATGCAGTACTACAGGGGAATAAGCTTACTGAATTCAGTGAGGGTTACTTCTAATAGAAATATATAGGAGTCCAGGTGAGTTGTGCGCTAGTCCCAATATGAAGCATCCTGCTGTGAGGGCTGAAGGCCGCTCCCTGCAAGGCCTTTTCCCACCTGGCCTAGAGAGCAGCTCTGCTTTAGACTCCTGGGAGGCCAGAGGGACATTGCCCTGCTGCGAGTCCTGAAGGAGCCCAGACTCAATGAAACAAACTCTGGGGTCGGGGCAAATGTCAAAAATGCTTTTAAATGTTTTAAAATAGTTTTTAATTTGTGGCATTTAAAATTTTTGTTTTTGTTCTGTTGGGGGTAGGATAAACGTTTAGATGGGGCTGGGGATTAGTTTAATTTTAGTATAATTGTAAAAATAATATTTTTAGCAGGGGCAATTAGAGTAAGATCCATTATGTGATAAACTTTCTAACATTCCTCAGGTTTTCCTTTTTCTTTAAATCGGGCATCCCCAAACTGCGGCCCTCCAGATGTTTTGGCCTACAACTCCCATGATCCCTAGCTAACAGGACCAGTGGTTGGGGAAGATGGGAATTGTAGTCCAAAACATCTGGAGGGACGAAGTTTGGGGATGCCTGCTTTAAATCAAAAGAAAGCCTATTGGCTCACATGTTTTATCTGTGGCTAAAGCTAACTATTTAGCTCTATTTCCAGTATATTTCATCTTACTGCTACGCTAGTGGCTAATGCAAATAAAGCTTCTAGCTAGCTAGCTAACCATGGCTAGTATCTGTCGATAGCATTGTTCTATGTGAATTCGTCTTACCTACCACACATGCTGCTGTTTCTTCTGTCATTTCAGCTTCACTCTTTCTTAAGAGAAGTCCAGGTGGCGAATATCTCCACTGATGGGCAATGTTTGGATGAGGGTCGGGAGCTGCCAGCCAGCTTTGACATCATCAATTGGGTGCAGTTTCCCAATAAGTCTCGTGGCAGAGTGAAGATTGGAAGTGTGGAGGGATGCACATCCTCAGACCTAAAATTCACCATTAACCCAGATGCTATTTCATGGCCCGGGAGTTTTAAGAAGGTTGGGGGGGATGTGCGACTTTTTATTGTCTGTGACATGTGCCAAGCTCAAATAATTTGAGCATGCTGGGACGCAATGTAAACACATACAGCAGGGATGAGGAACCAGATGTTGTAGGACTCAAACGCTCAACGGCCCTTGCCAGTACAGTCATGGCCTGGGATAAATGGGAGCTGTAGCCCAGCAAGATCTAAAGGGCTGGCAGGTTCTCCAGGTTCTCCAGGGCTGCAGTGTAGAAAGGAACCTTCCCATAGCAGCACCAGCCAATGAGTGTTTAACTTCCCCAACCTGCCCTGTTTGGGGGGATTAAGGGCAGGTTCTGTCATGGCTGACCCAGAACATTTTGTTGCCTGAGAAAGACATTGCCCAAAGATGGAAAACAACAGAAATTCCAACACTCGAGGAGTGAAGGGTTAAAAGGATGGAGTACTCAGAGTTAGCTAGAATGACAGGAAGGATAAGGGAACAAAAGGACCAGAAGTTCCAAAAAGATTGGAGTAAGTTTGTGGAATACCTAAAGGAGTACTGTAAGACTATAAAGACGCTAACAGGATTGACATAAAACCTACAACAGAAACAATATAGATATACAGTGGTACCTCGGTTTATGAACACAGTTGGTTCCAGAAGTCTGTTCATAAACTGAAGCGAACTTTCCCATTGAAAGTAATGGAAAGTGAATTAATCCGTTCCAGATAGGTCCGTGGCATTCGTAAACCGAAAATTCGTAAACCGAGGTGTCATAAACCGAGGTTCCACTGTATTCAAAATATGGTAATGTAATTAAGAAGATGAAAGAGATATGGATGAAGAAAGCGTGATATATATGATGATAACTTAGAAAACCGAAGTGGTAAAAGGAGGAAGTTGTGTTCGGCAGAACAATAGAATGTATATAGTAAACAGTAATAGAAATGTAATAGAGGAATTGTTTTATTGGCGATCGTTTTTCTTTTCTGTATATTGTAATTTTGTGTTTGAGAAAACAATAAAAATTTATTTTTTAAAAAAAGAAGAAGAGAAAGACATTGCCCAGCAAGGTTTTCGCAGTGTCTGAAGCTCAAATCTCTGAATGTATACCACCAAGCGCAAATACTCCTAATTCTTTTTCTTTGATGCTCCATCTCTTTCTGGACAGACCGTGCCTCGTTCCAGGTGCACCGAGAGCTGTCACGTTGGATATGCCAAAGAGACTCAGGAAGGAAAGCCGGTTTGTTGCTATGCTTGCACTCCATGTGCAGAAGGGACCATCTCTACTCAGGAAGGTATTCCATTTGTTCTGTTTGCGAAACACAAAACGAACAAAAAACCCTGTAAGCCTGACGTTAAAGGGGGAGGGGGGAAATACCATGGCAGTGAATGGGATGGCCTTGCCAGGGAGCCTCAGCTGCAGCTAGCTGTGATGTCATTCCAGCATCAGGCGAACAAATCTTTAGCTGGTTTCAGGTAGGTAGCCGTGTTGGTCTGGCACAGTCAAACAAATTTTTTTTAAAAAAAAATCCTTCCAGTAGCACCTTAGAGACCAACTAAGTTTGTCATAGGTATGAGCTTTCGTGTGCATGCACACTTCTTCAGATACACTGAAACAGAAGTCACCAGACCCTTATATATAGTCAGAGGGTGGGGAGGGGTATTACTCAGAAGGGTGGTGGGAATGGGTGATTGGCTGATAGGAGTGGTAAACCTGTTGATGACTGTTAACGACTGCAATTGGTCTTGCAGGAAAAAGCAAGGGCTGAGGTGCTAAAGAAAGCTTTATCATGTATAATGAGATAAGAATCCTATGTCTTTGTTCATTCCAGGTGGCTTCATGGTTTTAAGCTTGGTAATGAGTTGCAATTCAGCAACTTCTCTTTCCAATCTGTTTCTGAAATTTTTCTGTAATAAAACAGCTACTTTGAGATCTTGTACAGAATGTCCTGGGAGATTGAAGTGTTCTCCTCCTGGTTTCTCTGTCTTGTGATTCCTGATGTCAGATTTATGTCCATATATCCTTTGGCGTAGGGTTTGGCCTGTGTGTCCAATATAGAGAGCTGAAGGGCACCGTTGGCATTTGATGGCATACACAATGTTAGAAGATGAGCAATTAAATACTGTAGTCCTGAGATGGTATGTCTGATGTTGTTGGGGCCAGTGATGGTGTTGTCCTGCTGTATGTGGCAGCAAAGCTGGCATCAGCCAATCACCCATTCCCACCACCCTTCTGAGTAATACACCTCCCCACCCTCTGACTATACATAAGGGTCTGGTGACTTCTGTTTCAGTGTATCTGAAGAAGTGTGCATGCACACAAAAGCTCATACCTATGACAAACTTAGTTGGTTTGAATCCCTGTGACGGGGTGAGCTCCCGTTGCTTGGTCCCAGCTCCTGCCAACCTAGCAGTTCGAAAGCACGTCAAAATGCAAGTAGATAAATAGGAACCGCTACAGCGGGAAGGTAAATGGCGTTTCCATGTGCTACTCTGGTTCGCCAGAAGCGGCTTTGTCATGCTGGCCACATGACCTGGAAGCTATACGCCGGCTCCCTCGGCCAATAATGCGATATGAGCGCGCAGCCCCAGAGTCGGTCACGACTGGACCTAATGGTCAGGGGTCCCTTTACCTTTTTAAGGTGCTACTGAAAGGATTTTTTTATATTAAATCTTTAGCTGCTCAACCAGTTCAGTGCATTGTCTGGTTTAATGACCTGCTCTCTAGAATGCAGGTGCACTGTGCTTGGTTCTGAGATTTTTTTACATTTAAAATGTTATTATTTCAGCTTATACCATGCCCTGGTAGTTTTAATGATGGCCATGCTGTTATCAATGTTTCTCTCCACTCTGCTGAATGTTGATGCTGTTATACTGTGTTTTGTTTATTTGTGGTTTTCATATATCCGTCCCCTTTCCCTGGGGTGTGTGTGTTGTGGACCAGCATCCGGGACCCCCAGTGACCCGGCTTGGAGCCGGAGGGATGCCGCCCACGTCATGGGGATTCCCAGCCGCAGGTTATTCCCTTCCTAGCCTATAAAGAGCATTTGGGAATACTCACAACTTCCTTTGCCCTTTTCTTATCCTTAACCACTGCACCTCTCTCCTTCCCAACAATACAGTGTTCTTTCCTGATCTCTCCCAGATTGCAGACATTCCCCACAATTGTGACAACATTCCGACTGCTGTAGGTGTATTAATGCTATAAGGATATTGAAGTCTCTTTCTCTATGCAGATGCCAAGGAATGCACCAAATGTCCAGAAGATCAGCATCCAAACAAGGAGCAAGATCAATGTGTCCCCAAAATATTCACTTTCCTATCCTATGCAGAATGTTTGGGGAGCCTCCTATCTTCCTTTGCCCTCTTCTTATCCTTAACCACTGGCCTTGTGTTTGGAATATTTATTAAATACAAGGAAACTCCCATAGTCAAAGCCAACAACCGGGACCTCTCCTACATTCTCCTCTTCTCCCTCCTGCTCTGCTTTCTGTCCTCTTTCCTCTTCATCGGCCGGCCAAGGAAAGTCACCTGTCTTCTCCGACAAATGGTCTTCAGCATCATCTTCTCATCTGCCATCTCTTCTGTGTTGGCAAAAACCATCACGGTGGTGTTGGCCTTCTTGGCCACCAAGCCAGGGAACAGGCTGAGGAAATGGCTGGGGAAGACTCTGGCCAACTCCATTGTCATTTCCTGTTCCACTGTCCAAGTTGTCATCTGCATCACCTGGCTAGGACTTTCTCCCCCATTCCCGGACTCTGACATGAGCTCCCTAGCTGGAGAGATCATCTTGCAATGCAATGAAGGCTCTGTTGCCATGTTTTACACTGCTCTCGGCTACATGGGCTTCCTGGCTGCCATCTGCTTCACAGGGGCTTTCCTAGCCAGGAAATTGCCTGGGGCTTTTAATGAAGCCAAGCTGATCACCTTCAGCATGCTGGTCTTCTGCAGTGTTTGGGTGTCCTTTGTTCCCACCTACCTGAGCACCAAGGGGAAATACATGGTAGCCGTTCAGGTCTTCTCCATCTTGGCCTCCAGTGCTGGGCTTCTGGGCTGCATCTTCATGCCCAAGTGCTACATTATTATACTGAGGCCAGATCTGAACATGAAGGAGCATCTGACGACAAAACACTAAACATTGCATTTAATTCTTAGCACTACAGATATTTTTTAATTCCCCACCAAAATCTGGACTGGAACTACAGCTTTTATTAGGGATTTAGAAAGAATCCCTATTTCTCAAAAGGCTCCAAAAGGAATAATAATAATAATAATAATAATAATATATACATAAGGGGTGCTATGGTCCATGGGGTCACGAAGAGTCAGACACGACTAAACGACTAAACAACTAAACAACAACAATATACATAAGGACAAAGAAAATGGGCAAAAAAATTGAAAGGCACGAATACAGGATGGGTGACACCTGGCTTGAGAGCAGTACATGTGAAAAGGATCTAGGAGTCTTGGTAGACCACAAACTTGACATGAGTCAGCAGTGTGATGCAGCAGCTAAAAAAGCCAATGCAATTCTGGGCTGCATCAATAGGAGTATAGCATCTAGATCTAGGGAAGTAATAGTACCACTGTATTCTGCTCTGGTCAGACCTCACCTGGAGTACTGTGTCCAGTTCTGGGCACCACAGTTCAAGAAGGATACTGACAAGCTGGAACGTGTCCAGAAGAGGGCAACCAAAATGGACAAAGGCCTGGAAAGGATGCCTTATGAGGAATGGCTTAGGGAGCTGGGTATGTTTAGCCTGGAGAAGAGAAGGTTAAGGGGTGATATGATAGCCATGTTCAAATAGATGGAAGGATGTCATATGGAGGAGGGAGAAAGATTGCTTTCTGCTGCTCCAGAGAAGCAGACATGGAGCAATGGATTCAAACTTCAAGAAAGAAAATTCCACCTAAACATTAGGAAGAACTTCCTGACAGTAAGAGCTGTTCGGCAGTGGAATTTGCTACCAAGGAGTGTGGTGGAGTCTCTTTCTTTGGAGGTCTAAGCAGAGGCTTGACAGCCATATGTCAAGAATGCTTTGATGGTGTTTCCTGCTTGGCAGGGGGTTGGACTGGATGGCCCTTGTGGTCTCTTCCAACTCTATGATTCTACGGTATGATTCTATGAGAAATAGATTCATTCCAACCAATGACTTCCATGCCTCCTTTCTCTGACCAACTCCTAACTGTAAAGGTATAGGTAAAGGTAAAGATCACCCCGTTGCAGGGATTCGAACCGCCGACCTTCTGATCAGCAAGCCCTAGACTCTGTGGTTTAACCCACAGCGCCACCTGGGTCCCTGCAGGGCTTAGTTCTCAGTAAAACTGCAAAGGACTGGGTTGAAGATTTGAAATATACTCGAAGCCGAGAGTGAATTTCATGCTCTTTATTCGGCTTGTAGTAGCAACAGAAGAAGAAGAGAAGAATTGCTTTGTCCGCCAAAATGTCTGCTAATAATAATAATAGTAGTAGTACAGTAGTAATAATAATAATAATAATAATAATAATAATAATAATAATATTTATACCCCGCCCATCTGACTGGGTTCCCCCAGCCACTCTGGGCGGCTTCCAACAAGATACTAAAATACAGAAATCCATCAAACATTAAAAGCTTCCTTAAACATTATTATATACATTATTTACACAATGGGACTTGCGTGATTGGCTACTTCAGGGCTGCCCCTGTAGGCCAATCAGGTTGTGGATTCACTTCTGCCAGCAGCCTGATTGGCTGCTCCTGCAGGCCAATCAGGTTGCTGACTCGCTTCACCCAGGAGCCTGATTGGCTGCTCCTGCAGGCCAATCAGGTTGCTGACTTACTTCCACCTGGAGCTGGATTGGATGGCTCCTGCGAACCAATCAGACTGCTGCATTCTGGATCATATTGTTATAGGATTCAGCTCAGTACATAACAAGATTCCTCCACAGCTTCTGCAACTTCCTCATATGCGCAAGACCTACCCAGAAGAGTTGTTGTGAC
Source organism: Zootoca vivipara (assembly GCF_965207765.1). Lineage (NCBI taxonomy): Eukaryota > Metazoa > Chordata > Lepidosauria > Squamata > Lacertidae > Zootoca > Zootoca vivipara. The sequence continues at coordinate 119,808,556 of NC_142584.1, forward strand.
CCTTAGTCCTGGTTCCCAGGACCAAACCTTGTTTCTGCTATTAAAGAGTTGTTAACAGCAGCAGCTATGGTCCATGGGGTCACAAAGAGTCGGACACGACTAAACGACTAAACAACAACAACAGCTACTGCTACAGCTGCTACTACATTATTATTATTATTATTATTATTATTATTATTATTATTATTATTATTTTAACATATTCCATATTGTTTGTGGAATGATGCTGGCAAATGAAGCTGTTCCAGAATTGCCAGCAATTAAGGGGTCAAGAACCACAAAATCGTAGGTTGGCTCCGATTGGCTGTGATTCCTCTTCTCTGCAGGTGGGAGGAGGAAAGCTCTGTGGGTCCCTTTCTCCTCCCTCCTCTCCCCCTCCCTCCCCACCACTCCTCAGTTTGCAAGGCAAGGACACACAGGGAGAGACACTTCAGGATATCTTCCACATTTTTCCTCTGAGATGCAAATCTACCTCTGTCTGCATTTCATGCTGCATTGAAGGACACGGGTTTCCTGCAAGTAAGCAACATTTCTATGCTTGCAGGAAGTCTAGACCATAGCTGTCAAGTTCTCCCCTTTTTTAAGGGAAATTCCCTTATGCTGAATAGGGTTCCTCACGAGAAATGGGAAAACTTGACAGCTATGTTCTGGGCTAGTCGTTTGTGAAAAGGGATGAGGAGGATAGTGCCCAGAAAGGATTCCTAATCTAAACTAAACAAAATAAATAAAAAAATTCTTCCAGCAGCACCTTAGAGACCAACTAAGTTTGTCATTGAAATGACAAACTTAGTTGGTTTCTAAGGTGCTACTGAAAGAAGAAAAAAAAATTTTTGTTTCGACTACGTCAGACCAACACGGCTACCTACTTGTAATCTAGACTAAACAGTCTATTCCCCGTTGTTGTTGTTTAGTCGTTTAGTCGTGTCCAACTCATCATGACCCCATGGACCAGAGCACACCAGGCACTCCTGTCTTCCACCGCCTCCCGCAGTTTGGTCAAACTCATGTTGGTAGCCACTGTCCAACCATCTCGTCCTCTGTCGTCCCCTTCTCCTTGAGCCCTCCATCTTTCCCAACATCAGGGTCTTTTCCAGGGAGTCTTCTCTTCTCATGAGGTGGCCAAAGTATTGGAGCCTCAGCTTCACAATCTGTCCTTCCAGTGAGCACTTAGGGCTGATTTCCTTCAGAATGGATAGGTTTGATCCTTGATTCCCCACTGTAGAGCTGTGCAAATTGTTCTAGGTCAGTATTGGTGCTGACCTTTAAAGCCCTAAACGGCCTCGGTCCAGTATACCTGAAGGAGCGTCTCCACCCCCATCGTTCTGCCTGGACACTGAGGTCCAGCGCCGAGGGCCTTCTCGCGGTTCCCTCGCTACAAGAAGCCAAGTTACAGGGAACCAGGCAGAGGGCCTTCTTGGTAGTGGCACCCGCCCTGTGGAACGCCCTCCCACCAGATGTCAAAAAGAAAAATAATTACAAGACCTTTACAAGGCAACTCAAGGCAGCCCTGTTTAGGGAAGCTTTTAATGTTTGATGGATTTCTGTATTTTAATATTTTGTTGGAAGCTGCCCAGAGTGGCTGGGGGAACCCGGCCAGATGGGCGGGGTATAAATAAATAAATTGTTGTTGTTGTTGTTGTTGTTGTTGTTACAGGTAGGTAGCCGTGTTGGTCTGAGTCGAAACAAAATAAAAAAATTCCTTCAGTAGCACCTTAAAGACCAACTAATTTTTTATTTTGGTATGAGCTTTCGTGTGCATGCACACTTCATCAGATACCAGATGATGATGATGATGATTATTATTATTATTATTATTATATTTTCCCAGAGGAGTCTCAAGGATTTGCATGGAAGTTTCCGTTATTCCAACGCCTGCCTCGTTCTTGGCTACGTGAAGAGGGGGGAAAGTTCTCTCCACGTCAATTGCAATCCCGATCCTCAAGCCGGTTCGGCCAACGCCTCCATTCATTTCGTGTCCCCTGCTGCCACCGCAGAGAGGCGCTGGCCTTTGGATGCTTTTTTGAGAACTGCCCACCCGAAATATCCCTCTTTCTTGTGGCGTCACCTCCGCTTCCCATCCATCCGACGGAGGGAGGCGCTGCTCCGAAGACCCTAGTAGCTGGGGGGCGGGAGAGGGGGGGGGCTTTGCATTCGGAAATCGGAATAGCGAGCAAGGAGAAGCGGATGGGCAGAAAGACCAAATAGGTAAAAATGCCGCGTGAAGTGAGAGAGGTGAGGGGGGGGATCGGGAGGGAAAGCGCGAAGAGAACAACCCCCCCCCAAAAGGGGCCTTTCCTGGGACCCATCGGCAGGATCGTACATGCGATCCGGCTGCGAAGTTGGGGACCTGCAGGGTTTGCTTGGAAGTCTCCCCCCCCCCAACATGTTTCTTGCAGGAACTGAAATGCGATGCCCACCAAAGGACCCCTGGACCTTTGTCCGCAGACATTTTTCTTTTTAAAATCCTCCATACACTGCCAGTTTCAGCTGCCTCAAATGAAAGCTTTTAGCAAACTAGAACGGATAACGGCGTGGTGGGATTTAATACAGTGTACTCTGGGCATGTGCAGAGTTTGCAGCTCTTTCTATAAACCAGAGGCAGGGAAGCAGCGGCCAAAGAACCGCCTTGCAGAAAAGGGGCCTCGTGGGCTGAGGTGCAGGATCCCTGAGCATCCAGTATAGGAAGAACTGAATAGGGATGAACTGCCCCCCCTCAATCCTAAAGGAGATGGGGGCACCCCCCACCCGCACTCGACCCAGGCGACTCCCATGCAAGTCCTGGGGAAATCCTCAGTGCAGGTTCCCATCTGAGCACAGGGAGGGGCTGCTCTTCCCCACCATAGCTCTATGGGTCTGACGTTTCTGGGCAGGTGGGGGGGGGAGCTTTAGAAAGGGGGGGTATCGCTGGATTAACTCCTCCCACCCTGCTCTTTCCATTTCAGGAAAAGACTTCGGAAGGCGAGAGGAGAAAGAGGTAAAAATGCAGCGATGGGGAAGGGAGGGGGTGGAATGGGGAGGGGGGGAGAAAAGGACAAAGAGCCCTCCATATCTCCCCACGCCAAAAAACCGACCTTACTGGGCCCCGGATCTATGCAATCCAGCTGCGAAGTGGGGACCCAATACCTGCAGGGCTTGCATGGCAGGATGAATCCCCTCCCCCACAAGAGATCACACACCCACCCACGCACAATAACACTATAGGATATTCAAAAGGTAAAGGACCCCTGGATGGTTTGTTGTTGTTTAGTCGTGTCCGACTCTTCGTGACCCCATGGACCAGAGCATGCCAGGCACTCCTGTCTTCCACTGCCTCCCGCAGTTTGGTCAGACTCATGTTGGTGGCTTTGAGAACACTGTCCAACCATCTCGTCCTCTGTCGTCCCCTTCTCCTTGTGCCCTCCATCTCTCCCAACATCAGGGTCTTTTCCAGGGATTCTTCTCTTCTCATGAGGTGGCCAAAGTATTGGAGCCTCAGCTTCATGATCTGTCCTTCCAGGGAGCACTCAGGGCTGGTTTCCTTAAGAATGGATAGGTTTGATCTTCTTGCAGTCCATGGGACTCTCAAGAGTCTCCTCCAGCACCATAATTCAAAAGCATCAATTCTTCGGCGATCAGCCTTCTTTATGGTCCAGCTCTCACTTCCATACATCACTACTGGGAAAACCATAGCTTTAACTATACGGACCTGTGTTGGCAAGGTAATGTCTCTGCTTAGATGTTGTCTAGGTTTGTCATTGCTTTTCTCCCAAGAAGCAGGTGTCTTTTAATTTCGTGACTGCTGTCACCATCTGCAGTGATCAAGGAGCCCAAGAAAGTAAAATCTCTCACTGCCTCCATTTCTTCCCCTTCTATTTGCCAGGAGGTGATGGGACCAGTGGCCACGATCTTGGTTTTTTTGATGTTGAGCTTCAGACCATATTTTGCGCTCTCCTCTTTCACCCTCATTAAAAGGTTCTTTAATTCCTCCTCACTTTCTGCCATCAAGGTTGTGTCATCTGCATATCTGAGGTTGTTGATATTTCTTCCGGCAATCCTCCGGCTTGGGATTCAGCTAGTCCAGCCTTTCGCATGATGAATTCTGCATATAAGTTAAATAAGCAGGGAGACAATATACAACCTTGTTGTGCTCCTTTCCCAAAATGTGTTGGGGGGGAGTCCTATTTCTCTTCATTAGCAGAAACAAGGACTGCTCCAGGGAGCCAGGAATAGTCAGCACAGCAACACTTCTCAGTAGTTGTAGAAGAATCTGCAGCCCAGCCCTTTGTGGTTCTACTGAGAACCACAAGAGCCAACTCCTAGGGTCTGATCAGGCTGTGCCAGTAAAATATGAAGTTTAATGGGCATTGCCATTCAAATACAGTGTGTGCACCACATCATATGATCAATTATGCCAGGCAGTGATTGCCTGGGCCCTCCCAATATTTTATTCAAGTTGCCCCCCCCCCATGCTAAGAAGTAAACCAGATCAGATCAAGGTGCTTTGGGAAGAAACTGATTTTCTGGATCCATTTCAATTTGGTTTTAGGCCCTGTTTTGGTACAGAAACTGCTTTGGTCTCCCTGTATGATGACGTCTGTTGAGAGAGAGACAAGGGAAACATGTCCTTGTTAATTCTTCTTGACCTCTTAGCGGCTTTTGATATCACCAACCATGTTGTCCTTCTGGAGCCGCAATATCCCAAAGACCGCCTCTCTCAATATGAACCTACCCAGACCCTGAGATCATCATCTGAGGCCCTCCTTTGTGTGCCTCCTCCTCAAGAGGGCTGGAGGGTGGCAAGATGGGAACGGGCTTTCTCCACAGTGGCTCCCCGTCTGTGGAATGCTCTCTGAAGTTTTTATTGCCCCAATGAGTGTTTTATGGCTCATTCGGGGTTTCTCACCAGGTCCGGCACGCTTCCAGCTCAGCGCGTTCTCGGCAATAAATCACAAAGTTCCTTCTCCTCTGGCTTGCGCAACGAAAAACTTGTGGAGCCTCTCGGGAGTAGCTCTGAATAAAACTCACGAAGTACAGCTTCTTAATACTAAACTAAAAAGCTTTATTTACAGCGAAAATAAACAGCACCGGGAGAGACAGCGGACATTGCTTCTCTTCCCAGCAAAACTGAAACCAACTGCTACGCAAAGAACATTCCCGTATGTAACCTTAGTTGCTACTCCTCATGTTCTCCCCAGGGAAGTTCGCCTGGCACCGTCATTATACGGCTTTAGCCGCCAGGCAAAAACTTTCCTTTTTAACCAGGCCTTTAGTTGATTTGATTGACATCCTACGCCCTTTTAAAATCTGGGTTGTTGTTTTTTTTTTGTGTTTTTTGCAGGGGTTATTGGGTTGTTGTTCTTATTTTGATTATCTATTTTGTGGTTTTATATTCTGATTTTGTTCTGTGATATGCCCTGAGACCTCCAGGTATAGGGCAGCATATAAATTCAATAAATAAATAATCTCTGGGGAGTTCAGAGGGGACGCAGACTCTGATCAGGCTCCATAGCAGGGTAGATTTAGGAAGGAAGGAAGGAAGGAAGGAAGGAAGGAAGGAAGGAAGGAAGGAAGGAAGGAAGGAAGGAAGGAAGGAAGGAAGGGGGTGGCAGGGAGGTGAAGGAGGGAAGACTTCAAAACTGGGAAGAGGAGAATGTTTGGCAGTAAATTGTTATAAATTCTTCAGCAGCATTTCCAATTGAACAAAGCTGTGTTATATTGAGCCAGGCCCTTTGGTGATTGTACCTCGGAGCTTCTGCGTGTAGGCAGGTGCTCTGTCCAAGTAAGCTACAGCCCCTTCCTCTATGGGGTTCAGGGAAATTGTAGGACAGGAAAGGAAAGGTTTTTTTTATAATGCTGTGAAGAAGATCCTCTTTCAGGCATGTCTCCACATTCCTTGCAAGGTGGCGTTCAGGAGGAAGGTACCCCTCTTCTACCAAGGAAGCTGCGGGTGGGAGAAGGAAAATCCCTGCGAGGGCTCTGAGGCTCCCTTTGTTTCTTTCTCCCAGGAATCTCCATCTTGTTTAGGCACTGGGCTGCTCATGAAGGATTCAAGAGGCTGATCCTGCAGTCCTATCAAGGATGGAAGGGGAAACCTCTGAGTGTTTTCTCCCAGGGACCTCCGAGACATCTGGTGAGTTTGAGGGGAGGGGAGAAGAGGACATGGATGAATGGATGGATGTTGGAAGTGGGGAACCTCCCTGGGAATAGGAAAAGTAGGAGAGGAGAGAAAAGGCAGGAGGTTCTTGACAGGAAGAAGAATTTAGGTTTTACATGGTTTTTGTACTGCATGATTCATTGATAGTGACAAATGTTGTTCTTTCTAGATAATGACAATAATTTATTGAATTTTCTTTACTTCCCATCATAAGATCACAGGGTGGGTTATACAATGTAGTGAATAATTTACAAGACAATATACAATCTTTCAGCATCAAAGGATAACAAACCTTTGTAACTTCCCAATTTAGTTTGGAAGGTCAAACTGAAATCTAGCAGATGTTAAAGTAAGATAAAGTGTGGATTGGGCTTTGTGTATGTTTAAGTTTCTTTCTTCTGTTCCTTGAAACTCTGAAAGGATTTTCTTTCCACTCCCTTTGCAGCAGGTGGAGGAGATGACAGACAGAACTCAGCAGGACCACCTGCAATTTCACCAGTAATAACAACAAAAGCGTTGGAATGTGCAAGGAGCTTCATGGATCCTGGAGAGCTTGGAAATCAACTACAAATGCTTAGAACACACCATCAATCTCACATTGGAGAAAAACCATTCAAATGTATGGAGTGTGGAAAGAGCTACTGTAAACGTAAAAGCCTTAAGACACACCAGCATATTCACACAGGGAAAAAACCTTTTAAATGTATGGAGTGTGGAAAGAGCTACTGTGAACGTAAAAGCCTAAAGACACACCAGCGAATTCACACAGGGGAAAAACCTTTTAAATGTATGGAGTGTGGAAAGAGCTTCGCTGATAGGGGATACCTCAGAAGACATGTAGCAGCTCACAGAGGGGAGAAACCCTTTAAATGCATGGAATGTGGAAAGAGATTTAGTGTTTATAGTCGACTTAAAAGACATCTATCTACTCACTCAAAGGAAAAACCATTTGAATGTACGGAGTGTGGAAAGAGCTTCGCTGATAGGGGATACCTCAGAAGACATATGGTAAATCACAAAGTGGGGAGACAATATAAATGTATGGAGTGTGGAAAGAGCTACATCCATAATGTATCCCTTAAGGTACATCAACAAACACACACAGGAGAAAGACCATTTGAATGCATGGAGTGTGGAAAGAGCTTTAGTTTTAAAAATGGCCTTAAAAGACACCTATCTACTCACTCAATGGAAAAACCATTTGAATGTATGGAGTGTGGAAAGAGCTTCACTAATAGGGCTGCCCTCAGAAAACATATGGTAATTCACACAGAGAGGAAACAATATAAATGTATGGAGTGTGGAAAGAGCTTCCTTCAGAATGTATCCCTCAGGACACATCAATACACACACACAGGAGAAAGACCATATAAATGTTTGGTTTGTGGAAAGAGCTTTTCCTTAAATTCCACCCTTACAACCCATCAACGAATCCACACAGGAGAAAGACCATATAAATGTATGGAGTGTGGAAAGAGCTTCCGTAAAATAGCTCATATGAGAAGACATCAACAAATTCACACGGGAGAAAAACCATATAAATGTATGGAATGTGGAAGGAGTTTCAGGCGCGGCTCAGAACTTACTTCGCATCATCAAACACACACAGGAGAAAAACCATACGAATGTATGGAATGTGGAAGGAGTTTCAGTAGCGGCCCACAACTTACTTCGCATCATCGAACACACACGGGAGAAAAACCATATAAATGTATGGAGTGTGGAATGAGTTTCCGTTACGGTTCTCAACTTACTTCGCATCATCAAACACATACAGGAGGAAACCCATATGAGGAACCATTTAAATGTATGGAGTGTGGAAAGAGCTTTTCTTTTACTCATGCCCTTAAAAGACATCAACAAATTCACACAAGAGAAAAACCATATCAATGTATACAGTGTGGAAAGACCTTCCGTCGTAGAGATAATCTTCGAATACATCAACAGATTCATACAAAGTAAAGACCATTCCAATGTATTGAGTGTGGAAAGAGTTATAGTTACAATGAAACCCTTAGAATACATCAACAAACTCACACAATGGAAAAACCAATATATTGTACGGTGTGGAAAGTCTCTCTCTCTCTCTCTCTCTCTCTCTCTCTCTCTCTCTCTCTCTCTCTCTCTCTGTGTGTGTGTGTGTGTGTGTGTGTGGTTTTTCAAAATAAAAATTTAAAATCAGATATCCAGCATACAACATAAAGTCAAGATTCAAAGGAATTTCCTGGGCTTCCCTCCTCCCCTTTGTTGTAAATAATTTCCTCCTGCGTCTTTTATAATAATCTAAATCTTTTACATCTCTATTATGTCCAAAGTGCACCATTAAACTACAAGTTTATTCCAATCCTAGTAACGATTTTAGCTTTTTACAATGGTTTTTAATATAGCTTGTAAATTTCCCCCATTCCTTATTAAAGTTTAGTCTTCCTGATTTCTAATTCTTCTGGTCATTTTTGCTACTTCAGCATAATCCATCAATTTAATCTGCCATTCTTCTCTGGTCGGGACTTCATTTTCTTTCCATCTCTGGGCCAATAACATTCGTGCAACTGTGGTAGCATACATAGGTGCTTTTTTTTTCTTTGAAATTTCGGCACCTAGGATTCCTAAAAGAAAGGCTTCAGGGTTTTTAGAAAAAGTTATTTAAAACATTTTTTGATTCACTATATATCATTTCCCAAAATTCTTTTACTACCTTACATGTCCACCACATATGATAAAAGGTGCCTTCTTTTCCTTACATTTCCAACATACATTGGACCCTTTTTTATATATTGTTCCTGATTTACTGGGAGTTAAATACCAATGATACATCATTTTCATAAAGTTTTCTTTCAACGTATAACATGCTATTAAGTCCCCCCCCCCAATACTTCATACACTGATTTTCTTACAGCATGATTTAAGAAAGCTCTATGTACTTTAACCTTCTCATACCACAAATATGCATGCGAACCAAACCGTATCTATTGTCATGACCAGGCACCCCCAAACTTCGGCCCTCCAGATGTTTTGGACTACAATTCCCATCATCCCTGACCACTGGTCCTGTTAGCTAGGGATCATGGGAGTTGTAGGCCAAAACATCTGGAGGGCCACAGTTTGGGGGTGCCTGGTCATGACCATCATAATATAATCCTAAATTTGGCAGGGAAAATCCGCCTCTGTCTTTAGAATCTATCAGCAATTTATGTTTTATTCTTGGCTTCTTCCCTTGCCAGATAAATCTAGTACTGTAATATCTTTTTGCCATTGTTTGAAGTGTCCTGCATCACTTCAAATCAAGGGTATTGCTTATAATTTCTGACCGCCAGATATCTATATCTATAGATATAAATGTTCAAGGTGAGTGTTTGTTGGCGAGAGCCTTTCACCATAACTGTAGGACCGAATTGCATCAAATTAGGACAAAGCATACCTTGCCCATAAGGGAGCGATCTGGCATAATTTCTTTCCCCAAAACACATCTTTCACACCTAAAATAATGATTAAACACAAAAAAGTGGCACACAAATTAGACGTCACCAGCAAAAGCTCCGAAGACTCCAGCAGCATCCAATAGAAAGGCAGATCGCCCACTGCTGCCTCCAAAGCCGTGCCACCAGATGACATCACAAAATTCCACAGCAACCAACTGAAAAACAGGCCTTTTGCAGCAACAAGGCCCAACATTGCCAAGTGGAGGTAGGGGCCTGCCTGGTGGGGATGGGGGGGCGCGAATAGGGGGCAAGGATGCCGAACTCGCGCTCAGCCCTGCTGCTTTGGGGTGAACCGCGAGGTAGGGCTCAGAATCAGGAAGTTCCTTCAAAGGAAGCCGCGAGGGAGGGAAACGGAGCCCTCCTTCAAGGCTTTGAAGCAGCGAAGCTGGACAGGACTGTCTCCTGAGGAGCGGTCTTGAAGCCTTGAAGGAGGGCTCCATTTCTCTCCCTCGCGGCTTGTTTTGGAGCAGCGGGGCTGCGCAGGAGACACTTAGCTCCTGCCTAGCCCCACTGCTTTGGGGCGAGCGGCGAGGGAGGGGTCCGTCTGGACCGCTTTCCCTCCCCCTGCCCCACAGTGAGCCGGGGAGAAGGGAGACACTGCCGCCCCTGCGAGAGGTGGTGACAGGATCAGCGCCCCGAAAGCGCTCCTTTCGGGGCACTCATCCCGTCGCCGCCTCTCGCAAAAGCAGGCTTCCTCTCCCTTCCTTCCTTCCTTCCTTCCTTCCTTCCTTCCTTCCTTCCTTCCTTCTCTCTCTTCCCCCTCCCTCCCCACCCTGCACTATTATTCTGTGGTAGCAGGACTGCCACTGCTTTGGAACATGTAGCAGAGATCATGGTTACAAGGAACAGGTTGGATGTGAAATGTTTTTATGATATATGGTTTATTTTCTCATATATACAACCTGAGCCTATGCTGAAGGAACTCATAGCATTAATACCCCAATAGGGTCATGCTTTTCCCATAGCCACAGCCTTGGATCCCAGCAGAAATCAGGCATGGCTCTGTCTCTCAGCTGCCCAGCCTGCTTCCTCCTCCTAGCTTCTAGCTCACACACACAACTCTGACTTTTGTCTTTCTTTCTTTCTTTTTTATATAATAATCTTTAATTTACATATCCAATAACCAATATCAAAATTACATTTCACATACATCACATTTTCTTTAGCTTTGTTTATACATAAAGCAAAAATTCCCAAAATTCAAAAAAAATGATAAAAAAGAAATTCCAAAAAGGGGGAAAGAGAAGAGAAAAAAAAGAAAAGAAAGAGCAATGAACATAGGACTAATATTGATACAAATATTAAAATATGACTTCCACCCTGCCTTCATTCGCCTTTTTAAAGTCTTGCTTTAGACTTGAGCAGTTTAACTTTCTTTATGCTTGAAATCATAGATCCACTGTTATTGTTATCTTCACAATCATGCAAAATTCTATTTTCATGCTTATGTCATTCCAACTCACATGCTCCATAAATTTGTCTAATTGTTTTGTTATACATTGAATTTGTATTACCAATAAAGAAGTTTAAACTTTAATTATGAGGTTATGTTCATTCTGATGGTTTATGTTTCTACCATCCTGTCCATATATTTCACAAATGTTCCCCGTTCTCTCTCAACACGTTTCATTGTCTTGCTGTCTTATTTTTGATGTTAATCTAGCTATCCCCATGTATTCCACCATCTTCTTATGCCAGTCATCTATTGTTGGAATTTGGTCTTGTTTCCAAACCTGAGCTAAGGTTATTCTTGCACCTGTTGTTGCATCTTAGAATCTTTTTTATTTCGTTGTATATATTCTCCCAATAACGCTTTACCTTTTCACAGTGCCACCACATAGGTTTGGATGTGAAATGGATGCAGGAAAGTAATCTTTTTATGTGCCATCAGCTTTTTTTATAGTGACACGGCCAGAAGCGTCTTTGAAGTTTCTATTTCTGCTGCCCACAAAGTACCAATTTAGTGGCTTGCTGTAGAAAAACTGTGTATGCAGTTTGAAGCTCAGTACCTAATGGAATACCTTTGCTCATATGTACCTACCTGGGCCTTGAAACCATCAGTGGAGACCCTGGTTCACATGTCTGCTGTGGCTGAAGCACAGAGGGTGCCTATGAGTGAGAAGGCCTTTTTGGCAGTGGAAGACTCTCCTTAGAGACACCTGCCCGGGGCCCATTTTGACGTCTTCTCTGCAGCAGGCCAATACAGTACATTTATTTATTCATATAACAATCAACATTCCAACAGCTCACTGTAAAGGGAGAGCCACTTACATGCTCTGCGCGGCTCTCGCTAGAAAAGAATATTTTAATTGCCTATCCAACTAAAAAAATGGCACTGAAGGTTTTTAAGATCAATGCAAGCCAAAAAACATTGCTGGGGTTGGGCTAGATGACCCGCAGTGTCCTTTCCAATTCTACGTTTTTCTGAAAAACACACATGCACAACCCAACTATGGTCCCTCTGCAGTCCTCGCCCCAAGCAACTCTGTGTGTTGCTTGCTCCCCAGAAAGTGTGCCTTGTCTTGCTACCTGTGGTTTTTGGTCTCTCGTCATCCGCCTTCCCCCAATCCATTCATATTCCTTTCTCCCTAATCTCCAATATAACATTTTCCTCTGGTTGAGATTTAAAACAGAAGGCCCTAATTCCCAACTGTGTTTCTTGCTGCAGTCCTACTGTCTACTCAGAAGTAAGGTCCTATTAGATTCAGCAGGGCTTACTCTCAGGTAAGTGCAGTTAGGGCTGCAGCCTTTGTGACCCAAGTTTTGGGTCCTTTTTAGGTTCGGGATGTCACTGCTTTATACCCACCCACCCCCACCCCACACACCCCACAATATTTGAAGGCTTCAGCTTTGTACTTAAATGCAAATGGGCCAGAAACTTCCTTGTCTGTGTCTTTATTAATTTATTTAAAGAACAACAAACTGGTAATTGCTTTAACTTTTTGATATGTGGTGATTTGAATCATGAGGATGATTTTGAAGAATTGCAGAGTCTAGAATGAGTCTTGCTTTGGAATTGAGGACTTCATTAGATTTTCTTCTGCCTTTTCATTTTATTTTGTTCTAAGGGCTTGTTAGAGATAATGTGTAAGCATGGTGTCAGCTCCCTAAAAAAAGGTCGACAACTCTGGGAAATTGGGGGGGGGGGGCAGAGGCATCTTCAGACGGCCTTCAGACGGCCCTGGCCAAGACACTCATTCTTCTCAGGCTGGGCTCATTCAAGGGCTTCACAAGAAGCTCCAGTTGCTTTGACTAGAAGCCTCCTAAAGCAATCTTAGGATTCTTGTTATTATTCTTATATTTATCTACACCACCTTTTTATCTTGACACGGACTCCGTCACTTGCACCCCTCCTCTCCTCTCCTGGTGGACCAATGGCCTGACTTGGAATAAGGAAGATCACAGATATTGTCTGGAGCTCCGATGCAGCAGCAGCTTCTGCAAAATGGGCAGAAGGGGATTCAGCTTCCAGGAATCCTTCTCTAGGTCAACGGAGAAGCCAAGGCAGCCCCTTCAGAAATTCCCCTGCCAGACCCCAGATGGAGGCATCTCAGAAAAAGGTCACATGTCTCCCTCTTTTTCTCCCCCCCCCACCCCTCCTACCACCCAGGGAAGCATCCTACCCCCAGGGATGCTTCCATTCACCCCTCAGACCACCAACATCCTCTGTCCCTTTCTTCCCTGAAGCTCCCTGGGGGACCTTGCCTCTCCTCTCCCCTAACCTACCTCCTCGGAGGAAAAGGGGGATTAATAAATGACAAGTAACCCAGATAACAATAAAAAAATAGAGAGAAGCCGAGAAAGACGAATGCATCAGGAAGATGTTAAAGATCATAAGAAAGGAGGAAATGGCCCTTTTAAAATGTGGTGGGGTTTTGGGGGTGGGGGGTGGGTATTGGGTTGTTGTTTTTATTTTAATTACCCTGTATGTATTTTGTGGTTTTATATTTTGATTTTATTCTGTGAAACGCCCCGAGACCTCAGAGTATACGGCAGTATATGCATTCAGTAAATCATCGTCATCATCCCTGACCATCGGCCATCCTTGCTTGCGCTGATGGTACTTTGAGTCCAACCACATCTGGAGGGCCAGAGGTGCTCCATCTCGGCAGAGAAGGTTCCTCTTGGGGCTCAGTGTCACTTGGGAGTTCAAGGTGGAAGTGGATACCAAGGGGCCTTCAGACCATTTTTCAGGGATTGTGACTGATGCTGTCTGATACCTTGCGGGACCTTAGAACCTGGTGCTAGTCAGGTTCCAAGACCCGGGGGGGGGGGCAGAGCTATGTCCCCTAATCTGGACACTAGACTTCTGTTGATGCAGCCCAGAATAGCATTTTCTTTTTCTGCTGCTGCATCACAATGTTGATTCATGTTAAGATTGTGGTCCACCCAAGACCCCTAGGCCCTTTTCACATGTACTGCCAGGAAGCCAGGTGTCCCCCATCCTATATTTGCACAAAACCTTACATGATCTGCCCCTGTTGAAATTCATTTTGTTAGGGACAATACTTGCAATATAAAGCGGTAACAAATAATTAAGCTTGTTTTACTAGGGAAATTGTGTATAGATGAATGACACACTGTGTTAAATGCTCCGTAAATGATTTATTCTTTGTAACAGACTTCTAGAATCACACGCACTCTCTTGCATTATGGGAAGTCACTCTCCCATCATAATCCCCAAAGCACAGAGTCATGTAGGGGGAAGAAGCCAGGGACAAGATTTCTCCCACTGAATGGATCTGGATGGAGGCAATGGATGAGATGTAATGGCAAATATCTGCATGTGATCTGTCTGGTGAATAGAACATGTGCTGCTCTTGTTGCCATCCCAAAGTAGCTTGCAATAACAACGCTTCATGTAAATTCTGCCTGGAAAGGTGCAAGACCCGCAATTCCCAAATGTTCTGATTGACATATTGCAACCCCTCCTAATTCCGTGGTGCATCTTTGACGTTTAGCTACGTATCACTGATGTTTGTGCGGTGGGATTCTTGCTATTTCGCGGGAACTGTAAACCGTTAAAAGGTGGAACACCCTTTGTCACAAGGTTCTCCTTTCTTTGCTTTTGCAGAGGCTGAATATTTGTCACGACAAATAAACAATCAAAGGTTTAATAGTCCACTTTGCCTTGGATTTTGGTTGCCTTCCTTTTTATTTTTCACTCTGACAGGGGAACTTAGCTTCTTGCAAAGGATCTCAGGCTAAGAGACTTGCTCTAAAATGAGCCCCATATTTTTGGAGCATCAACACACAAAAGATTTTAGGCAAATCATTCAAATCAGGTCAGGTCACCAGACCGAAAGGATTTGATGAAGGAGGCGGCGAAACCTGTGGATTGGGGCCACATGCCTTGGCTGGGTCGTGAGCGTCAAAATGGTCTGCCTCTCCTACTCAGTTTTGACTTCCTTTGGATTCAAACCTGAAGCTGCAACCACAGGCCACAGCATCCAATTTAACCCCCAATTTAAGGGGAACACGGGAACACACACACACACACACACACACACACACAGCAAAGAATTCTCTTGTATGAAGTAAGTTTACTGCTCCCACTACAGCTTTTTTCACATTCCCTTGGAGGGTTTATCCACAGTGTGGGTTCCCAGATGCAGAGTCAGGCCATCACTCCCACTAAAGCTTTCTCCACACGCTGTACATTGATATGGTTTCTCCTTGGTGTGGGTTCTTTTGTGTAAAGTAAGGTGGTAATTGCAACTAAAGCTATTTCCACACTCCAAACATTTAAAAGGTAGGTTTTTCTGTGTGGGTTCTTCGATGTGCAGTAAGGTTTCCACTCTGGCTAAAGCTCTTTCCACACTCCATACATTTGTACGGTTTCACTCCTGTGTGGGTTCTCTGATGTGCAGTCAGGTCACAGTTCCTGTGAAAGTTCTTCCCACACTCCAAACATTTAAAGGGTTTCTCCCCTGTGTGGATTCTTCGATGTGCAGCAAGGTGTCCTCTCTGGCAAAAGCTCTTTCCACACTCCATACATTTGTAAGGTTTCTCCCCAGTGTGGGTTCTCTGATGCACAGTAAGGTCAAATTTTCTGAGAAAACTCTTGCCGCACTCCATGCATTTAAACTGTTGGGCCCACGTGTGCATTCTTTCATGTGCAGCAAGGTGTCCGCTCTGGCAAAAGCTATTTCCACACTCCATACATTTGTAAGGTTTCACTCCTGTGTGGGTTCTCTGATGCACAGTAAGGTCAAATTTTCTGAGAAAACTCTTGCCGCACTCCATGCATTTAAACTGTTCTGCCCACGTATGCATTCTTTCATGTGCAGCAAGGTGTCCACTCTGCCAATAGCTCTTTCCACACTCCATACATTTGTAAGGTTTCTCCCCAGTGTGGGTTCTTTGATGTAAAGTAAGATGGTGGTTGAGACTGAAACACTTTCCGCACTCCATGCATTTAAATGGTTTCTCCCCACTGTGGATTCTTTGATGTGCCATAAGGTTTCCACTCTGGCTGAAGCTCTTTCCACACTCAATGCATTTAAAGGGTCTCTCCCCCGCGTGGATTTTTTTATGCTTGACAAGGTTACCAGCACTACTTAAGCTCTTTCCACACTCCATGCATTGAAACGCTTTCCCCCCTGTTTGGGTTCTCTGATGTAAACTAAGCCTTCCAGTATGACTGAACCTCTGTCCGCACTCCCCATTGCTGCTTCCTGTGCATTCCTCCTGTGAATTCAGGGGTACATGAACACCAATGTCCTGAGTAGTGGAAGGTGTCCTTTCCCCATTTTTCAACGTGTTTCCTACATGCTTCGGGGGCGATGGTTGATTTACAAATATCTCTTTCGCTGTTTCGCTCTCCACATTTTCTAATGACACCACGGATAGCTCACCATAATTCTCACTCCTCTGCCAATCACCTGTTTTGAGGGAAGGAGAAAAAGAAAATATTGTTCAAATTGCAAGGCAGAAACAGGGATCAAGCCCAGTTCTCTGCTTCTCTGATTTTACAATTTTAAAGTACGTCCCCTCCTCCTCCTCTCCCTGCCCAACTGAAGGCAACGTATCTCGAGGTTCCACTGTATGTATTCAGATCCTATAAAGATGCACGGAATGAGAAGGAGAGGGCCGCATGGTCCCCACTGTAACAACATGTGTTCGGTGAATATACGGATGTTGCTTCAGAAAGCAAATCTGCAAAAATCTTTATCTGAAGAGTAAAAGAAGGACCCCTATCAATCACCTAACAAGAGAGAGCCTTGACAATCGTCATGGACTGGCTGGATGCAGATGAATAGTGAGAGGCATGGGATGGGGGGAACCCCCAGGGGAAGAAGGCTCAGAGCCAGGAGGTTGGTGGTGGGATGACAAGGGGCTGTCAGAAGGAAAAGAGGGAGCAGACTGGGAGCAGGAGGAGCAGAGGAGGGTTTGGTGAGCAGGAAGAGGCTGTGGCAGAGAGCAGTTCAGCCTTGGAAGCAGAAGCAGAGGGGGGTGTCAAGAAGCAGAGTAGAGACAAGCTGGATAAGAAGCCAGGGAAGCTCCCCCTCCTTCTTTGACCAGCTCCCCTTCCCGTTGGGCTCCCAGAACACACAGAGGGATGAAGAGGGTGGGGCAAAGAGAGACAAGAAGAAGGAGCCTTAGGCTGCTGGGAAAGGAACCAGGAGAAGGGCCTTAGAGAGCAGTGGGAAGGCAGGAAACCTCAGCCCTCGCAACTGCTTCATTGGGGCAAGACCTACTGGGAAGTGTGACCACTAGGCCTGCACTGTTTGGGGTTCTTTGAATAAAGGGTTAACTTCATTGACACCGGGTGTTTTACTGCTGTCCTCCTCCCAATTCCGGCTCCTGACAACAATTTGCCGTGTGCCAGAGGAAGGCTCGGCTGATGAACTTCTTAGCTCTGAGTTAGGCAGACATGCAAGCTCTGCAGGAGGGGAAGGAGGCCGGGGCACCCTGCTCTTCCAAACAAACAAGGGGAAAAAAATATAGGAAGGAAGACAGCAGGAGTCTGGGGCTCTCCAGTGTTTTGTCCTCTGGCAGGAGATTAGACAAATGGGCCAAAGCAAACAAGATCAATTTTAACAGGGAGAAATGTAAAGTACTACACTTGGACAAAAAAATGAAAGGCACAAGTACAGGATGGGAGACACCTGGCTTGAGAGCAGTACATGTGAAAAGGAGTCTTGGTAGACCACCAACTTGACATGAGTCAACAGTGTGATACAGCAGCTAAAAAAGCCAATGCAATTCTGGGCTGCATCAATAGGAGTATAGCGTCTAGATCAAGGGAAGTAATAGTATGCCCCCCCCAACTTCAGCCCTCCAGATGTTTTGGACTACAATTCCCATCATCCCTGACCACTGGTCCTCTTAGCTAGGGATCATGGGAGTTGTAGGCCAAAACATCTGGAGGGCCACAGTTTGGGAATGCCTGTAATAGTACCACTGTAATCTGTTCTGGTCAGACCTCACCTGGAGTACTGTGTCCAGTTCTGGGCACCACAGTTCAAGAAGGATACTGACAAGCTGGAACGTGTCCAGAAGAGGGCAACCAAAATGGTCAAAGGACTGGAAACGATACCTTATGAGGAATGGCTTAGGGAGCTGAGTATGTTTAGCCAGGAGAAGAGAAGGTTAAGGGGTGGTATGATAGCTATGTTCAAATATATAAAAGGATGTCATATAGAGGAGGGAGAAAGGTTGTTTTCTGCTGCTCCAGAGAAGTGGACAAGGAGCAATGGATTCAAACTACAAGAAAGAAGATTCTACCTAAACATTAGGAAGAACTTCCTGACAGTAAGAGCTGTTCGGCAGTGGAATTTGCTACCAAGGAGTGTGGTAGAGTCTCCTTCTTTGGAGGTCTTTAAGCAGAGGCTTGACAGCCATATGTCAGAAATGCTTTGATGGTGTTTCCTGCTTGGCAGGGGGTTGGACTGGATGGCCCTAGTGGTCTCTTCCAACTCTATGATTCTATGATTCTAATGCTCTAAGTCTAAATTCATGGAGGTCTACCAACAGCCACTACCCAAGATGGCTCTGCTCTACTTCCACAGTCGGAGGCAGCAGTGCTTCTGAATAGTGGTTTCTGGAAACCACAGGTGGGGAGAGATGCTTCTATGCTCAAATCCTGCTGCTTCCCACAGGCAACAGGATACTGGATGAGATGGGCCACTGGGAGCAGGCTATTCTTACGAGGTATGTTGTTCCTACATGACATGAATAAATGGCTCAAACAGCAGATTCACAACTTCAACGTCTAACAGCCAAGAGAAAGAAAAATGTGCTCTTACCTAGAGAGGCCACCATCTCATAATTCTCCTCCATGACTTCCTTGTGCAGAGCTCTTTGGCCTGGATCCAGCAGAGCCCACTCCTCCTCCGTGAAAAACACAGCTACCTCCTCAAAGGTCAAGAGGGCCTGGAAGAAAAAGAATAAAACAGAGCTTCTCTTCGATCCCCATCATTCCCACTCAACACAGAGGGAAGCTGGGTTGTCCCATCTGTGCCTCTTCCCTCCTCCTGTTGCTCTTTCGCTACCTGAGGAAGGTGCCTGGCTCCTCTTTCCACTCCATCTTTAAGAAGAGACTGTTCAGAGGGTGTCTCAGAGGCCATTGCGTTGCCAGTGGAAAGGACGGAGGGGGAGGAGTAAACTGGGCCACTTCTAGGACTCTCTCAGCTGTTGCCACGATGCACGTCAATGCAGGGAGCAGCTCTCTCATGAGAACAATGGAGAAAAATGGATTTATTTAGGGTGGGAGACATTTACACAGATAGTAAAGCTGGACAACATCTGGACTTGCCTACACATTTTCTAATGAACCCAAAAGTTACTGCATATGCCTCTAGGCCCATAAACTCCAGTTGAAATTCTAATCACAAATACAGTGGTATATTGGTTTACAACCATAATCCGTTCCGGAGGTCCGGTTGTAAACCAACACAGGTTGTAACCCAAGGAGTGCTTTCGCCAATGCCCCCCCCCAAATGGGTTGCAATCCAAAAAAGAGGGGCACACACTTCTGGGTTTGATGTGGTTGTAAACCAAAACAGTTGTAATCCAAAGTGGTACCAGTACAGGTGCCACTGTACTAATGCAGAATCCAAACACAGATACAGTGGGACCTCGACTTACGAATTTAATCCATTCCGAATGCACATCCGTAGGTCGAAAAATTAGTACGTCAAAAACGCCATTGGAGAAGCAGTTTTCGGGGGGGGGGATCGGAAAAATTTGTAAGTTTAAAAAACCCCATCTAAAAATTTGTAAGTCGAAAAAAACCCGCATCTAAACCACCGTGGTTTTTGTTCGGATGTCGAGAAATTCATTAGCGTGTGGCCACTTTTTCTGCTCGTAAGTCGAAAAATTCGGTTGTTGAGTAGTTTGTAAGTCGAGGTCCCACTGTATATTCATTCTCTCTATATATGAAACTGTTAGTGAAAACTAGTTACAGGTAGGTAGCCGTGTTGGTCTGGGTCGAAGTAAAATAAAAAAATTCCTTCAGTAGCACCTTAAAGACCAACTAAGTTTTTATTTTGGTATGAGCTTTCGTGTGCATGCATCTGAAGTGTGCATGCACACGAAAGCTCATACCAAAATAAAAACTTAGTTGGTCTTTAAGGTGCTACTGAAGGAATTTTTTTATTTTAGTGAAAACTAAACATCCTATCTACCTGAAGTTTGGTATTGTTAGCCATTTTTAAAGACTATAATGCTAATCTGAGATATGAAGAACTAATCACATTTTCTTTATTGGCTGTTCCAACATCTCATTGATCAAAATTAGAAATCTCTGGAACACTTGCAAATAGAAACTGAAAGTCTGAACTACTGCAATTTCAGGGGGGGGGGACTAGCAAAGGCAGTTAAGCCTTAGCTGGAAAAAGTACTGACCCAAGGTAACTTTTCAAAAAAACACCAGCTTCTATAGCACCCACCAGACTTCCACTTTGGCCCGGGGGGGGGGGTGGCATTAAATTTGGGCCTCGCTCCCCCATGCGCAGCAAGGCAGTGCATGAAAAGCTGGGCTGCTCTGATCTCCGCACTTCAAAAAGAATCTTCTTGCAATGCAAACTTTGCTGGGCAGAAGACCCACCTCCACCACTTTTCATCTGGATTGCCTGGATCAGCCCCCCATACTGCTTCCCAGAGAGAAAGGGGGGGGCTCTTCCTTGCTTTTCCCTCATCCCCCTCCCGCAAGAAACCTCATTTCCCTCCCTCCTCCCTTCCCCTCCCAGCTGCTCCGTTTGTAGATTCAGTTAGAGCAAAAGCAAACCACCCATCAATATGTTGCACCTCTTTCTCCTCCTCCTCTCCAGGCAATTTCTCTCAACTCCCCCGGCCCATTTTTAATCCCGAACCACCAGGCAGCCTGAAGTGGGAGCCTCGGGAGGCGGAACCCGGATCGACAAAAAAAGCTGAATGAGGAAACCGCAACTTCTTCAATGGGTTTCCAGTTTCCGGCTCACCTGATTGGTTCGCCTCTTCATTCCGGCTCTTCTGATTGGTTGTCTTTTCCCGGGCCTCCATTCGTTTCGTGTTCGCCGCTTGCCAGAGCTGAGAGGGGCCAGGTTGTTGAATGCTTTTAACAAAACAATGTATTTACGCAGAAATAATCCCAGCAGCTTGCATTAGTAGTGTGTCCTAGCTTTGTAGTTTGATGTGCATTTTCTCAGACGGAGGCCCAGATGATTGCCATGAAATTTGTTACCAGGTGAAAGTTTCCAGGTGAAATTTGTTTCCAGGTGAAAAGCCTGACTTGGGTCGTGTACAGGATTGGGGTGCAGTGCGCATCTGTGCCCTTGGGTTGCGTGTGTGTGTGTGCACAGTTCTGGAAATGACCCCTCCCCCAAATTGCTTTTCTTGTGACGTTGCATCCGGTTCCGCTCCATACACAGGCAGGCAGGCAGGGGCTGAAACCGGTAGGCGCCTCCCCCCACACGTTCGCAAACGAACCAGAAGTGTCGCCGCGAAACGTGTCGGATGTTTCCAGGCAAGGGGGCAAAAGCAGCTGCTTGAGAAGCGAAACATTTTGGAAAGGGGAGGAGAGGCGTCGGTAGACAACTCCCACCTCCCCATTATATTATTACAGGAAATGAAATCGGAATAGGGAGGCGGATGGCCAGGAGAGAACTAAAGAGGTAAAGATGCGGCGTGTTAGGGAAGAGGTTATTGGCGGGTGGGGGGAGGGGATGATTAGAGACCCTCTCCCCCCAAACGCTCCTTTTCCTAGGACCCATCGACGCGGGCCCGGAGCCAGGCAATCCGGCTGCAAAGTGGGGACCCAGCACCTGCAGGGTTTGCATGGCACCGTCTCCTTTGAAGCGCGCCCTCTCACACACAAATTGTTACTAGTCCGGGACGGCCAAGAGATGCTCAGCTGCTCCGCACACCTTTGGGCGCCTTTGCGGGAATTGAAATGCAATGCCCATCGAGAGGGAAGGGGGCGGGTGACCACAGCGCCCCCATCCCCAAGCAGGGCTTCATCCGGGTTTCGCCCTTGCAGGAATCCCTCGGGGCGTGCAGCGTGTCCGGAGTGCCCCGTGTGGGTCCCTTTTGGTGGTAGAGACGGAGCGAGGGAGTCCACGGAAGGGTTAAGGCAGGCACCCCCAAACTTCGGCCCGCCAGATGTTTTGGACTACAATTCCCATCTTCCCTGACCACTGGTTCTGTTAACTAGGGATCATGGGAGTTGTAGGCCAAAACACCTGGAGGGCTGCAGTTTGGGGATGCCTGGGTTAAGGGAACCGAAAGAGGCCAGGATAGAGACCCATCCCGTCTCCCCGCTTCCTGCTGATCTTGCAAGGCCCCTCCGGATGGAGAGGTTGGGGCGCTAGGAAAAGATTCGGCGCGCAGGGCAAGGGGTGAGCAGGGGCAAGGAGGGTGTCTGGGCTCAGGAGGGAGGAGTAGAGTCTCCTTCAAGTTGAGCGAGGGAAATCTCTGAAAAGGAGAGGATTCCAATTCCCCCACTTCCCTTGTTGTTGTTTAGTCGTTTAGTCGTGTCCGACTCTTCGTGACCCCATGGACCATAGCACGCCAGGCACTCCTGTCTTGCACTGCCTCCCGCAGTTTGGTCAAACTCATGTTCGTAGCTTCAAGAACACTGTCCAACCATCTCGTCCTCTGTCGTCCCCTTCTCCTAGTGCCCTCAATCTTTCCCAACATCAGGTTCTTTTCCAGGAGTCTTCTCATGAGGTGGCCAAAGTATTGGAGCCTCAGCTTCACGATCTGTCCTTCCAGTGAGCACTCAGGGCTGATTTCCTTTAGAATGGATAGGTTTGATCTTCTTGCAGTCCATGGGACTCTCAATAGTCTCCTCCAGCACCAGGGGGGGGGGTGTCTTTTTTTTTTTTACTACTGTAAGTACCTCCTTATGACTAGTAAGAACTGTACACTGCTTTAAGAAAGCAGCGCTACAAATGAAGGCAGGAAACCCAAAGCCAAACAATGGCAACAACACGAGGTCTTGGGCGCTTTATCCAGCACCAGCAGAGAGGAAAGAGACGCAGCGACTTCCCCTCTTGCCTGGGCCAGAACTTACCCTTATTATTTATCTGTGCAGAGCTAAACCTAAAGACCCAAAGGGCGGAGTGCCAGAGGGGGGGGGAGACCTGCTCTTCCTTGGTCTCTGTTCCGCCTTGGACTCTTCAGCAAAGCGATTCACATATACACCCGCCACCATCATGACATGTACGTTAGCTCACCCCCACCCATTCTTCTTTTTACCGGAGAGAGACCAGGGAGGGGCTGCGAGCAGAACTCAGGGAGACCTGGAATCCCCCGCCAACACCCAACAGCACCAATACAACAGCGCTCCGCTCCGCCGCAGTGTCGCGTTCACACGCCCCACCCAGACGACTTGCCTCCCGCGAGCTTCCCCCGCTGCCCGAGTTCTGGCGGAGACGGCGGGGCTTAGCAAAGAGGAAAGGCTTTTCTCCCGCCCTGCTTTCTCCCTCCTTGGCTCCCCTCCTTCCCTTTCAGGCGCGCCGACCCAGACACGAGAAACTCACTCACACGAGCCGCCCGCAGCAATGAGCTGAGCCAGGCGGCGAGCGGAGCAGCGCCTTGCCTCGGACTGCACCCGCCACCGCCTCCTGGCACCGTTAACGCCACCACTGCCACAGTTGCCGCTGCCATTTTCCTGACGGGAAGGGGTCTGCGGGAACCAGGGCGAACCAACGCGCAAGTTTCGAGCTCTTTTGCCGGGCTCTGCCCTTTACTTCCCGCTGCCTCCCGCCGCCACTCTGCCTTGGGCCATAGAATCATAGAGTTGGAAGAGACCACAAGGGCCATCCAGTCCAACCCCCTGCCAAGCAGGAAACACCATCAAAGCATTCTTGACATATGCCTGTCAAGCCTCTGCTTAAAGACCTCCAAAGAAGGAGACTCCACCACACTCCTTGGCAGCAAATTCCACTGCCGAACAGCTCTTACTGTCAGGAAGTTCTTCCTAATGTTTAGGTGGAATCTTCTTTCCTGAAGTTTGAATCCATTGCTCCGTGTCCGCTTCTCTGGAGCAGCAGAAAACAATCTTTCTCCCTCCTCCATATGACATCCTTTCATACATTTGAACATGGCTATCATATCACCCCTTAACCTTCTCTTCTCCAGGCTAAACATACCCAGCTCCCTAAGTCGTTCCTCATAAGGCATCGTTTCCAGTCCTTTGACCATTTTGGTTGCCCTCTTCTGGACACGTTCCAGCTTGTCAGTATCCTTCCTGAACTGTGATGCCCAGAACTGGACACAGTACTCCAGGTGAGGTCTGACCAGAGCAGAATAAAGTGGTACTATTACTTCCCTAGATCTAGATGCTATACTCCTATTGATGCAGCCCAGAATTGCATTGGCTTTTTTAGCTGCTGCATCACACTGCTGACTCATGTCAAGTTTGTGGTCTACCAAGACTACCATGCGGCCCCAGAACGTTTCGGGGGCGCGGCTCCTGCCGCCGCCTGTCACCCACCGCTGTTCTGCTTCGGGCCATGCGGCCCCACAACATTCCGGCGGCGCGGAAGGGGCCAGCAGGGCTCCCAACGCCGAGGGGTTTCCCCGTCCGGGCGCTCTGCCCGAGTGGAAAAAAGTCCTGGGAAGTGTGGGGAGGCTCCCAGCGTGGCTCGCCTGGCGACGCGCTCAATTCCTGCACCCCCTCCCATCTGGTTTCAAGCCTCTCGAGACTCTAAAGGAGTTCATATTTTTTTTAAGAATATAGTCCGGCCCCCCACAAGGTCTGAGGGACAGTGGACCGGCCCCCTGCTGAAAAAGTTTGTTGACCCCTGGTATAAGCTTTTGTGTGCATGCACACTTCTTCAGATACCTGATGCAGTGTGCATGCACACAAAAGCTTATAGCAAGAACAAACTTAGTTGGTCTCTTAAGTGCTACTGAGCAATTTTTTATTTTTTGTATAATAATAAATACCTAAATTCCTTAAAAAATGGAACATAAAAAGGAAAAAGGAGAACGTAAGGGATATTGAAATAAGAGGTGCTATTTTCACTAGATATGTGAAACTTAATCCTTTTCCTTGGAAGCCTAACAGGATTTTCTTTCCTCCCCAAGCAGGTGATGGAAACAATAGTCAGAATTCCAAGAAGCCGCCAGGAATTTCATTGAAGAAACCATTTAAATGCATGGAGTGTGGAAAGTCCTTCATCCAGAGGACAAAGTTTACTTCTCATAAGCAAACTCACACAGAGGAGAAACTATTTAAATGTTTGGAATGTGGGGAAAGCTTCACTGATAGTGGAACACTTAGGATACATCAACGAATTCACACAAGGGAGAAGCCCTTTGAATGCTTGGAATGTGGAAATTGCTTCAGAGTGAATGGAAGTCTTAAAGTTCATCAACGGATTCACGCAGGGGAGAAGCCATTTCAATGTATGGAGTGCGGAAAGTGCTTCAGTCATAGTGGAAACCTTGCAAAACACCAACGAACTCACACAGGGGAGAAACCATTTGAATGCATGGAATGTGGAAAGACGTTCAGTCATAGTGGAAACCTTGCAAAACACCAACGAACTCACACAGGGGAGAAACCATTTGAATGCATGGAATGTGGAAAGACGTTCAGTCGGAAGGAATGCCTTGCAACACACCAGCGAACTCACACAGGAGAGAAACCATTTGAATGCATGGAATGTGGAAAGACATTCAGCCGGAAGGAATATCTTACAAAACACCAGCGAACTCACACAGAAAAGAAACCATTTGAATGCATGGAATGTGGAAAGACATTCAGCCGGAAGGAATACCTTACAAAACACCAGCGAACTCACACAGGAGAGAAACCATTTGAATGCATGGAATGTGGAAAGACGTTCAGTCGGAAGGAATGCCTTACAACACACCAGCGAACTCACACAGGAGAGAAACCATATAAATGTATGGAGTGTGGAAAGAACTTCAGTGATAGTGGAACCTTTGCAAGACATCAACGAACTCACACAGGGGAGAAAATGTTTAAATGCATGGAGTGTGGGAAGACTTTCACTAATGGTGGACACCTTACAACACACCAGCAAACTCACATAGGAGAGAAACCATTTGAATGCATGGAATGTGGAAAGACGTTCAGTCGGAAGGAATACCTTACAACACACCAGCGAACTCACACAGGAGAGAAACCATTTGAATGCATGGAATGTGGAAAGACATTCAGTCGGAAGAAATACCTTACAAAACACCAGCCAACTCACACAGAAGAGAAACCATTTGAATGCATGGAATGTGGAATGTGGAATGTGGAAAGACATTCAGCCGGAAGGAATACCTTACAAAACACCAGCGAACTCACACAGGAGAGAAACCATTTGAATGCATGGAATGTGGAAAGACGTTCAGTTGGAAGGAATGCCTTACAACACACCAGCGAACTCACACAGGAGAGAAACCATATAAATGTATGGAGTGTGGAAAGAACTTCACTGATAGTGGAACCTTTGCAAGACATCAACGAACTCACACAGGGGAGAAAATGTTTAAATGCATGGAGTGTGGGAAGACTTTCACTAATGGTGTGGAGTGTGGGAAGACTTTCACACACCAGCGAACTCACACAGGAAAGAAGCCTTTTAAATGTATGGAGTGTGGAAAGAACTTCACTGATAGTGGAAGCTTTGCAAGACATCAACGAACTCACACAGGGGAGAAAATGTTTAAATGCATGGAGTGTGGAAAGTGCTCCAGTGTGAGTGGAAGTCTTAATGATCTTCAGCCATTTGAATGCATGGAATGTGGAAAGACGTTCAGCCGGAAGGAATACCTTACAACACACCAGCGAACTCACACAGGGGAGAAACCATTTCAGTGTTGGGAGTGTGGGAAGACTTTCACTCGTAGTGGAAATCATGCAAGACATCAACGAACTCACACAGGGGGAAAACCATTTAAATGCATGGAATGCGGAAAGTGCTTCAATGTAGGTGAAAAGCTTTCAAGACACCTACGAATTCACACAGGGGAGAAACCATTTAAATGTATGGAATGTGGAAAGTCGTTTAGCCAGAAAGGACACCTTACTGCACACCAGCAAACTCACACAGGGGAGTACCAAGTGTGGAAAGACATTTGCTGATGCTGGAACCCTTAGAAAAATCTACAAGAATTTTGTAGAAAAATCTACAAAAATTTACAAGAATATCATGGGGCACCTTGTCAAAGGCCTTGCTGAAATCAAGATAGGCTACATCCACAGCGTTCCCTTCATCTACCAGGCTTGTAATTCTGTCAAAAAATGAGATCAGATTAGTCTGACATGACTTATTTTTCAGGAACCCATGCTGACTTTTAGTGATCACAGAGTTTCTTTCTAGGTGCTCACAGACTGTTTGCTTAATGATCTGCTCTAGAATCTTTCCTGGTATTGATGTCAGGCTGACTGGGCGGTAATTGTTTGGGTCCTCTCTTTTCCCCTTTTTGAAAATAGGGACAACATTTGCCCTCCTCCAGTCTGCTGGAACTTCGCCTGTTCTCCAGGAATTTTCAAAGATTATTGCCAGTGGTTCTGAAATCACCTCTGCCAGTTCTTTTAATACTCTTGGATGTAGTTCATCTGGCCCTGGAGACTTGAATACATCTAAACTAGCCAAGTATTCTTGTACTACCTCCTTACTTATTCTGGGCTGTGTTTCCCCTGCTGAATCATCTGCTCCATATTCTTCAGGTCGGGCGTTGTTTTCTTTCTTGGAGAAGACTGAGGCAAAGAAGGCATTGAGGAGTTCTGCCCTTTCTCTGTCCCCTGTTTGCATTTCACCATCTTCTCCTCTGAGTGACCCCACTGTTTCCTTGTTTTTCCTTTTGCTACGGACATACCCATAAAAGCCCTTTTTGTTGCTTTTAACCTCTCTGGCGAGCCTGAGTTCATTCTGTGCTTTAGCTTTTCTGACTTTGTCTCTACACGTGCTGGCTATATGTTTGAATTCCTCTCTGGAGATTTCCCCCCTTTTCCATTTTTTGTACATATCCCTTTTAAATCTTAACTCAGTCAAAAGTTCTTTAGATAGCCAGCCTGGCTTCTTTAGGCACCTTCCATGTTTCCGTCTCATTGGTATTGCCTGAAGTTGCGCTTTTAATATCTCCCTTTTAACAAACCCCCAACCATCATGAACTCCCTTCCCTTTTAGTATTACTGTCCATGGGATTTCACCCAGCGTTTCCCTAAGTTTTCTGAAGTTGGCTTTCTTAAAGTCTAGAATTTGGACCTTAGTATGCTTGGTTGCTCCTTTCCGCTGGATAATAAACTCCAGAAGAGCATGGTCACTCCCACCTAATGATCCTGCCACTTCTACCCCACTAACCAAGTCATCACTATTGGTTAGGACCAGATCTAAAATGGCTGATCCTCTTGTTGCTTCTCCCACTTTCTGGACAATGAAGTTGTCTGCAAGGCCAGTGAGGAATCTGTTCGACCTTATGCTCTTGGCTGAGTTTGACATCCAACAAATATCAGGATAGTTGAAATCCCCCATTACTACTATCTCACTTCCTTTGGAATGCTTGGCCATCTGTTCCAGGAAGGCATCATCTGTGTCCTCAGTTTGGCTTGGGGATCTATAGTAAACTCCCACAATGAGATCACTGTTGTTTTTCTCTCCCTTAATTTTGACCCAGATACTCTCAATTTGGCTTTGAAGTTTTAAATCCTGGATCTCTTCACAGGTATACATATCCCTAACATATAAAGCTACTCCTCCTCCTTTCCTGTTTGGTCTATTTCTCTTAAATAGATTGTATCCCTCTATTACTACATTCCAGTCATGAGACTCATCCCACCAGGTTTCAGTGATGCCTATTATGTCATATTTAGTTTGCTGTACCAAGAGCTCAAGTTCATCTTGTTTATTTCCCATGCTCTGTGCATTAGTATACAGACATTGAAGACCGTTGATCATTCCCCCATGTCTCTTATTTAAGGATATTTTCGTCCCACCACTAGGTCTGCATGCTGCTTGCTCCATTTGGTCCTTGACATTTGGATGATCATCTTCAGCATTTGATAGACTCCTACCTTCAGGACCACTGTCTCCCTCCCCCACATAAGTCAGTTTAAAGCCCTCCTGATGAGGTTTTTGAGTTTTGTGGCAAAAACATTCCTCCCAACTTTTGTGAGGTGCAGTCCATCACTTGCCAGAAGTCCATCTTCAAGAAACTGCAGACCGTGATCTAGGAATCCAAACCGTTCCTGTTTGCACCATTTGCGAAGCCAGTTGTTCACTTCCCCTATTTTTCCCTCTCTCCCTGGGCCATGTCGTTCAACTGGGAGGACAGAAGAGATGACAATTTGTGCATCTAATTGCTTCAACTTCCTGCCCAGAGCCTCATAATCATTTTTGATCTTCTGTAAGCTATGGCTTGCAGTGTCATTGGTTCCCACATGCACCAAAAGGAAGGGGTATTTGTCGGTGGGTTTTATGATTCCTTGCAGCCGTTCTGTTACATCTTTGATCTTGGCCCCAGGTAGACAGCACACCTCTCGAGACATCTTGTCAGGCCCACAGATCACTGCTTCTGTACCCCTCAGTAGGGAATCCCCAATCACCACTATACGCCTCTTCATAGGCTTGGTTGGGATTCTTCTATGTGCTGTCCCTTCCAAGGTTACCTGCATATTTCCAGAGGACTGACTTGGTTGCTCGTCTTCATATTCCTCATCAACTGTGATGAGGGAGAGATCCTCAGGTGGAGTCTGTTCCTCGTCTTCCATGAGCACTTCAAAACGGTTGTGTAATTCTAAGCACTCAGAGCGATCCCTGGGCCTTCTACTTCTATGAGTCACGTTCCTCCATACATCTGGCTGCTGTGTTGGGGAACTGACCTCCTCCTCCGGGAGATCCCCTGTCTCCTCCTTGGTGCAGACAGTGTGCTCTGCTGCATCCAAGAAAAGCTCCAGCTCTTTAATTCTCTGGAGCGTAGATACACGCCCCTGAAGCTGCTGCACCTTCTCTTCCAGAAGGGCAACCTTGTTTTCTAGTAGGGCAACCAACTTGCAATTGTTGCAGGTGTAGCTACCCACATCCTTTGGCAAGAAAACAAACATTGCACAAGAATTGCAGGTGACAATGGTTGTTCCCTCCACCTCCATCTTGAAAACCTTGAGGTCAAGGGGGAAAGAGGAAGAGGCCTAGGTCCCCCCTAACAAACGTATGAGAGTTGCTGCCCTAGGTCAAAAAGATGGGTCAAACTGCGCGCGCCGCTAGGCGCGCGCCGCTGCACTCCAGACTCTGACTAGCTCCGCCCACAGCTAATCACCTGGACTTCCTGACTCACACTTCTAGGTGGAAGGTCACAGCCAGAAACAAACAAGGTCACAGCCAGAAACAAACACCCACACAAGCCTGGACAGTTACCCAAATCCAAGAGGCAGCAGCCCTAGAAAACCAGCACAAGCACACAAACAAGTAAGAAAACAAATAAGCACACAAACTTACTCACACACAGCCCCAAAAGACAAAACCACAAAACCTACAGAGTGTCTCCCAAGCTCAGCTCACCTTCTGCTCCTTCCTCAGTCGCTGCACTCCAGGCTCTGACTAGCTCCGCCCACAGCTAATCACCTGGACTTCCTGACTCACACTTCTAGGTGGAAGGTCACAGCCAGAAACAAACAAGGTCACAGCCAGAAACAAACACCCACACAAGCCTGGACAGTTACCCAAATCCAAGAGGCAGCAGCCCTTCTGCTCCTTCCTCAGTCGCTGCACTCCAGGCTCTGACTAGCTCCGCCCACAGCTAATCACCTGGACTTCCTGACTCACACTTCTAGGTGAAAGGTCACAGCCAGAAACAAACAAGGTCACAGCCAGAAACAAACACCCACACAAGCCTGGACAGTTACCCAAATCCAAGAGGCAGCAGCCCTTCTGCTCCTTCCTCAGTCGCTGCACTCCAGGCTCTGACTAGCTCCGCCCACAGCTAATCACCTGGACTTCCTGACTCACACTTCTAGGTGGAAGGTCACAGCCAGAAACAAACAAGGTCACAGCCAGAAACAAACACCCACACAAGCCTGGACAGTTACCCAAATCCAAGAGGCAGCAGCCCTTCTGCTCCTTCCTCAGTCGCTGCACTCCAGGCTCTGACTAGCTCCGCCCACAGCTAATCACCTGGACTTCCTGACTCACACTTCTAGGTGAAAGGTCACAGCCAGAAACAAACAAGGTCACAGCCAGAAACAAACACCCACACAAGCCTGGACAGTTACCCAAATCCAAGAGGCAGCAGCCCTTCTGCTCCTTCCTCAGTCGCTGCACTCCAGGCTCTCATGGCAAGTAGATATTAAAATGTACAATTATTGTACAATTTATTGAAAAATGATTTTTGGTAACTGCACTGGGTGGTGGAGGCTCGCTAGGGTTTCATGCAGGACCTTTGCAGAGCTACTAGTACCTGGAGATGCTGGGGTCCTTCTGCATGCAGGACAGATGTTCTGCCAGTGAGCCACCACCCTTCAACAAAGGGACTGGCTGAGGTTGACTCACTGGAGCTGCTCTCCTGGTTCCAGGGTTTAAGGGCCAGAAGTATAAAGCAGCATCTTATGTTTCTGAGGAGAGGGAGGGGAGGGGAGGGAGGGAGGAAGAAAAGAGGGAGTGGGAGAGAAAGAAGAGTAGGAAATAGGGAAGGGAATAAAGAAGGAAAGAAAAAGAAAGAGGGAGAGAAGACGGAAAGGAAGAAATAAGGAAGGAAGTAGAGGGAAAGAAAGAATAAGAATGAGGGAGAGGAAGAAAGATGGGAAGGACAGAAGGAAGGAAGGAAGGAAGGAGCAGGAGGGAGAGAGGAAGGAAAGAGGTGAGAGAAAGAAGAGTAGGAAAGAAGGAATAAAGAAGGAAAGAAAAAGAAAGAGGGAGAGAAGACAGAGATAAAGAAGGAAGGAAGGAGAGGGAAAGAAAGAATAAGAACGAAAGAGAGGAAGAAAGAAAGGGAAGGGGGGGTCGCCGCCTTGATTCAGTGCCAGAAAAGAGCGCGAAGGGACCCAGGGGCAAAAAGCATTTCCAGTGCAGCATGAGGCAGCGGGTGTCCGTTTTAGGAGAAGTGCGTAAAGCCTCAGAGTTGCACGTTCGTGAGGCTAAGCCGCAGCAGGAGGAGGAGGAGGTGAGGCAGGAGGAGGAGGAGGAGGAGGCTTGCCGGGTCGGTGCCCGGCAGCGCCGTGCGGAGAGTCCCGAGCCTCTGGGACGCAGCAGTGCTCTGTAGCACTTTGAATCCTCCTCCTCCTCCACGCGGCGCTGCTGGGTGCTTTGTCTGTGCTTCAGCAGCAGCCATTTCCAGGCGCCGAGCCGTGGCAGGAGGAGGATTCAAAGTGCTACAGAGCACTGCTGCGTTGCAGAGGCTCGGGACTCCATGCGGCGCTGCTCCGGCCGCCTTTCTACCCCCCCGGCCCCAGCTGTTTGTCGGCGCTTTGTCGGTGCGGCGCTTCAGCAGCAAGGTCCCGCTGCTGGGTCCCGCTGGCTGGGGCGCTCGGCGGGCCACATGACGAGGTCTGGCGGGCCGGATTTGGCCCCCGGGCCTTGTGTTTGACACCCGTGATTTAAATGTATGGAGTGTGGAAATAGCTTTAGTGTGTGCTGGGCAATATGGGTGAAGGTTTGGATGTAAAAATGGGCCAATGAAGATGGGAAAAGGCTTTGGGGGAGCTTAACTTTTACCTCCTCTCTACCTCACCTTCTGGCACACAGGGCTTGCAATATTAGCAATATCTATCAAAATATTTGGGGTAGGTATATCACATGTAGAGGCATGAACATGCCATTTGACTGGCAAAGCCCATCAACCTTTTTTTTTGCCTCTTCTTGAACCATGGAAGATTTCCTGAGGCCCTCCCCCTGCTGCTGTAAGTGTCTGGGTGCTGTCAGTGAGTTTTCCAGGTACAGGAAGAGATGAATGGTCCTCTTCCTTGAATGGGCAACTACAGATATTGGCACCTCCAAATCCCTGATATCTGTGAGGGCTGGAGAAGAGAAGGTTAAGGGGTGATATGATAGCCATGTTCAAATATATAAAAGGATGTCATATAGAAGAGGGTGAAAGGTTGTTTTCTGCTGCTCCAGAGAAGCGGACACGGAGCAATGGATTCAAACTTCAAGAAAGAAGATTCCACCTAAACATTAGGAAGGACTTCCTGACAGTAAGAGCTGTTCGGCAGTGGAATTTGCTACCAAGGAGTGTGGTGGAGTCTCCTTCTTGGGAGGTCTTTAAGCAGAGGCTTGACAGGCATATGTCAAGAATGCTTTGATGGTGTTTCCTGCTTGGCAGGGGGTTGGACTGGATGGCCCTTGTCGTCTCTTCCAGCTCTATGATTCTATGGATAAGGGTCAGCGCTGGGGCCTCTCTGAGGTCGGTGTAATAAGCACCTGCCTCGTTGGCCTAATGATATGGCCCTGAAATATTCTATGTGCAAGCATTTAAGTATTAAGTTGATCATAATTTATGCTGTCGAGTCACAGTAATAATAATTCTTTTGCCATAATCACACAACAAAAGTAATGAATAATAACAAATCCATGATTAATACAATTTCATGATTACTTTAAATTTCATGATTAATACAATTCGTTGGTGTACATCAGGCATCCCCAAACTGTTGCCCTCCAGATGTTTTGGCCTACAACTCCCATGATCCCTAGCTAACAGGACCAGTGGTCAGGGATGATGGGAATTGTAGTCCAAAAATCTGGAGGGCCGAAGTTTGGGGGTGCCTGGTGTACATTATGCAGCTTTTCCAGTGCGACGTAGTGGTTTGAGTGCCAGGCTAAAGTTTGGAAGACCAAGGTAAAATCTACTGGGTGGACTTGGGTATGTTGTCATCGCTCAGCTTGACCCAGGTCTCAGGGTGCATGTGAAGATAAAATGCAAATAGGGATAAAATACTCTTTCATTGCCTCCATGTGAGAGACAGGTGCTAACAAAAACACCTTAGAATGGTGTAAGTATCAAACATCATTCTCTGGATAGGGTCCAAGGTCTGTTCCAGACTCTTAATCTTCTGCAATGAAGAAACTCAAATCAAACATGGGTGAGCTCCGCTACCGTATTAGGCTCATCGGCTAGACTGTCAGCTTTTAAAGAAGGTATCTGAAGAAGTGTGCATGCACACGAAAGCTCATACCAAAATAAAAACTTAGTTGGTCTTTAAGGTGCTGCTGGAAGGAATTTTTTAATTTTGTTTCGACTACGTCAAACCAACACAGCTACCTACCTGTAACTAGAGCTTTTAAAGAGGTTGCAAAGTACCTCAGCAACTTTCAATGAAAAGCCCCAAGCAGCCAGTTCAAAGTGGAAGAATACAATATATCTGCCACCAGCATGGCATGATCTACAATCATGCCAAAAGGGGAGGGGCTAGAAAAGGTGCCCTAAACATAGTCTGCCTCCCTTTTTACCTGACTGGATTAACACGCCCAGTGAGGTCACCACCCAGCAGTCGTAAAAGACGATTGAACTTTGGAACATGGAATATATGGACTTTGTCGGATAACACAGATAATGAGCGTCCCGAATGTAGAACTACCATCGCCGCAAGAGAGCTGCAACGTTTCCCATCGTTCTTGTGAAGCAGAGCTTCAAGAACCAGCCACGTTGGAATCTTTCTTTTGACGATATGTGCAGCGCACAACCTTGTTATTACCAATGCACTCTTTCAACAAAAAATTTAATTTAAAACATCATGGAGGCACCCTTGGTCAAACCACTGGCACCTCTTAGACTATGTAATTGTCCAAGCTGAAGATCGCCGTGATGTGCTCCTTACCAGAGCTTTGACGAGTGCCAACGAGTGCAGGACAGATCACCCATTAATACACTCCACGGTGGATATCAAGATTATACCTCACATGATGTGAACTTCAAATCGTTCTTCCAAAGTTTTCCCCATAAATTAAAATCTATATTATGTCCTCTATCTATTGCCCAGTGTGTCATAGAAGCTTTGACAAGCTGATATTTTGTTTCCCACTCTAATAACAAATTATACATTTTAGAGAGGTGTTTTTCTTTGTTTTGTAAAAGTTCTTTTTCAAATCGTGAGCTTTGGTTCAAAGGTTTTAATCTTTAAGAAATTAGTGTATTTTAATATTTCTGTTGGAAGCCGCCCAGAGTGGCTGGGGAAACCCAACCAGATGGGCGGGATATAAATAATAAATTATTTTGGGAAGCTGTTCTAAGCACATAAAGTAGTACAGCCTACTAGGGCACACACAGGAACATAGGAAGTTGCCTCGTACAGAGTCAGGCCATCATTCCACATAGCTCAGTACCATCTACACTGACTGTAAGCAGACAAGTGAACACTCCCAGTGTTCAGAGTAGAAAACGAGTCCCATTCAATCCCTTTACCCATCTTCATCTTGATCAGGCATCCCCAAACTGCGGCCCTCCAGATGTTTTGGCCTACAACTCCCATGATCCCTAGCTAACAGGACCAGTGGTCAGGGATGATGGGAATTGTAGTCCAAAACATCTGGAGGGCCAAAGTTTGGGGATGCCTGTGTAACACCCACAAGTCCCTGAAATGAAAAAGATGTTCAAAATAACATTTGTAAAAACAACAACCCGGAAGCCTTTCTCTTGGGAATTATAGGGACAAAACTACCTAAATTGTATAGAAACTTATTCATGTATGCAACTACAGTGGCAAGAATGTTACTTGCCCAAAAATGGAAAGAAGAAGAGGCCCCAGCAAAGGAAGAATGGACACAAAAACGTATGGAATAAACAGAGATGGCAAAACTTACCGGAAGAATAAGAAATCAAGATAACAAACTTTTTATAAAAGAGCAGAAATGGTTTATTGAATATTTACATATAAATTGTAAACAGATAAAAACACTGGCAGAGTTATTGTAATAACCTGCAGTTACATAAGAGTATATATTTAAAGAAGATAAACAAATTAGTAACTTAAGTGAATTTGGATATGTAGAAGATATTAAAAATAAATTGAAGGAACCGCAGAAAGAGGGAGAAGGAAGTCAAGTTTTAAAATGTCAAAATTATTCAGTGAAATGTATATATCTGAAAAGTATCATTAATTTTTTTAATAAATAAAAAAAGACCCACAATTCCCAAATGTTCTGATTGACATATTGAAACCCCTCCTAATTACCTATGTATCACTGGCGTTTGTGGGGCATGATTTCTCGCTCTTTCGCGGGAACTGTAAACCTTTAAAAGGCAGAACACCCCTTGTCACGAGGTTCTCCCTTCTTTGCTTTTGAGAGAGGTTGAATATTTGTCATGACAAATAAACAATCAAAGGCTTAATAGTCAACTCTGCTTTAAGGAACTCGGGTTAAGGGACTTGATCTCAAGTGAGCCCCAGTTGTTGTTTTTGCATCAACACATAAAGGGTTTTAGGCAAATCATTCAAATCAGGTGAGGTCACCACACCGAAAAGATAGATTTGATGAAGGAGGCGAAACCTGTGGATTGGGGCCACATGCCTTGGCTGGGTCGTGAGCGTCAAAATGGCCTGCCTCTCCTACTCAGTTTTGACTTCCTTTGGATTCAAACCTGGAGCTGCCACCACAGGCCACAGCATCCAATTTAACCCCCAGTTTAAGGGGAAAACACACACACAGCAAAGAATTCTCTTTTATGAAGTAAGTTTACTGCTCCCACTACAGCTTTTTTCACATTCCCTTGGAGGGTTTATCCACAGCGTGGGTTCTCAGATGCGCAGTCAGGCCATCACTCCCACTAAAGCTTTCTCCACACGCTGTACATTGATATGGTTTCTCCTTGGTGTGGGTTCTTTTGTGTAAAGTAAGGTGGTAATTGCGACTAAAGCTCTTTCCACACTCCAAACATTTAAAGGGTTTTTCCCCTGTGTGGGTTCTTTGATGTGCAGCAAGGCCTCCGCTCTGGCAAAAGCTCTTTCCACACTCCACGCACTTGTGAGGTTTCACTCCTGTGTGGGTTCTCTGATGCACAGTAAGGTCACAGTTCCTATGGAAGCTCTTGCCACACTCCATGCATTTAAACGGTTTTGCCCAGATGTGCGTTCTTTGATGTGCAGCAAGGCCTCCGCTCTGGCTAAAGCTCTTTCCACACTCCATACATTTGTAAGGTTTCACTCCTGTGTGGGTTCTCTGGTGTTCAGTAAGGTCACTACTCTCATGGAAGCTTTTCCCACACTCAATGCATATAAACGATTTATCCCATGTGTGTGTTCTTTGATGTGCAGTAAGGCTTTTACCGTGTTTGAAACGCTTTTCGCACACCGTACATTGAAACGGTTTCTCCCCTGTGTGGGTTCTCTGATGCGAAGTAAGATGGTCACGTCGACTGAAGCTCTTTCCACACTCCATGCATGTAAATGGTTTCTCCCCTGTGTGAGTTCTTTGGTGCACATTTAGATCCCCACCGCGACTGAAGCTCTTTCCACATTCTAAACATTTATATGCTTTCTCCTCTGTGTGGATGCTGTAACTTATATTACCACGTACTGGACATGTATTCCTGCTGTTTCCTTTGTGATCTTGTGAATTCAGGGGTACACAGACATCAATGACCTGAGTTGTGGAGGATTTCTCTTCCCCATTCATTGACTTTTGGGGTGCTTGTTGACTGGCAAACATCTCTTTCCATGCTTCATTCTCTGATGTTGCTATAGATGTCTCACCATTATTAACATTATTCTGCACATTACCTGTTTTGGGGCAGGGAGAAAAAGAAAATGCATTTCAATTGCAAGGCGGAAGCAGATTCTCGTTATGGATCGAGCCCAGTTCCCTGCTTCTCCGATTCTATCGTTTTCGAGCATCTCCCCTTCCTTCTCCCCAAGCCCTGCTAAATCTGAGGTTGGCTTCTGTATATGCTACAGTCTCAGGACAGCTCCACCTCCCACTTGCTGTTGTTGGGAGAAATTTTAAAAAGAGGTTCCTAGACTGGGGGTATCCCTCTCAGAAACCCGAGAGGACACTTGATATGGTTAGTCAGCAGTCAAAGAAGCTTCCTTCAAAAAACTGAAGTCTTGCCCAAATGAAGATAACAAAAAGGAACTCAAATTCTGGTAACGAAGAGGGCAAGCAAACACCAAAGGATGCTACAGAAGACTTTCTATGAGCTTCTGGTCCGGGATAGCCTGTCAACTGTTGACCATCTCTGCACTGCACAGTTTCTTTTAACAAGGGAAGAGGGGGTCCTTACCCAGAGAGACCAAGTTCCCATAATTCTCCACCGTGACCTCCCACTGCAGGGCCCTTTGGCCTGGATCCAGCAGAGCCCACTCCTCCTCCGTGAAAAACACAGCCACCTCCTCAAAAGTCAGTGGGTCCTGGGGAGAAAAAAAGGGTTAGAAAATATTTGCTCCTCAAGACTGACGTAAAGAGAACTGTGATTCTGGCATTGCATGACTCAATGACCTGTTGGGTTGCTGGGTTTCTGCGGGCAGAACTCCAGTGAAGCAATAAGAGCACATCGTAGAATCATGGCCTCATAGAATTGTAGAGTTGAATGGGACCTCCCCAAGGGGTCCTCTAGTCCAGGAATCTCAACTTAAGCTTCCATGACTGAGGGTCAACCTCCAATATGGAGGTTTAAAAGTATTCACTGAATGTTGCCTCCACACACGTAGTAATATATGTTCCATGTTTCACGTATAGGTAAAATTACAGGTAGGTAGCCGTGTTGTTCTGACGTAGTCAAAACAAAATAAAAAAATTCCTTCCAGTAGCACCTTAGAGACCAGCTAAGTTTGTCATTGGTATGAAAGCTCATATCAATGACAAACTTATTTGGTCTCTAAGGTGCTACTGGAAGGATTTTTTTTTATTTTGTTTCATATAGGTAAAAGTAAAGGCCCCCCGGGTGGTTAAGTCCAGTCAAAGGCGACTATGGTGTTGCAGTGCTCATCTCGCTTTCAGGCCGAGGGAGTTGGCATTCGTCCACAGACAGTTTTCCAGGTCATGTGGCCAGCATGACCAAACTGCTACTGGCACAGGTAGGACCGTGACAAGTGCCAGAGTGCATGGAAATGCCGTTTACCTTCCTGCCGTTTACCTTCCTTCCTGTTTTCGAACTCCTAGGTTGGCAGGAGCTGAGACAGAGCAACGGGAGCTCACCCCGTTGCGGGGATTCGAACCACCGACCTTCCAATCAGCAAGCCCAAGAGGCTCAGTGGTTCACCACAGCGCCACCCTGGTGCTTTCTTTCATGTATAAAATGAGATGGTATCTCTAAGCTTCTAAACAGTTCTTAAAGCCCAACAGTTTGCTCTTGAGTCTCTCTCTGTGACTCTTACTCAAATCTCTCTCGAAGCAAGGACTTCTTGGTCTCCTCTCTTTCTTATAACATTCCTGTTCAGTGGTTTGTTTGCACCTTCACACACACACAGAGAGAGAGAGAGAGAGAGAGAGAGCACTTCTCTCTGAACACAGAACTGAGAAAAATGTGGGGTGACTGTGGGAAACACACGGTAAGTTCTATAACCAGGGTGTCTCTGGGCCTCGAATTAAGACTCATGCAAATAATAATATTTAGAACTTACTCGACTCCAGTCTGCTCATTTATGAAAGGACTATCTAAGACAGCTAGTTGCTGGAGATGTGACAGGGATTAAGCTTCTCTAAAACATATGTTTATACAATGTCCTAAGGGACGCGGGTGGCGCTGTGGTCTAAACCACAGAGCCTTGGGCTTGCCAATCAGAAGGTCGGCAGTTCGAATCCCCGCGCACGGGGTGCAGGGCCGTCTCTAGGCCCGGGTCCGGTGGCACGGGGCACCAGGGCGCCAGGCTTCCAAGGGCGGCGCTGCGCCCGCTGAGAAGCGCAGCAGAGGCCGCCCCAGATGCAGCCCTAGGCGCGCCTCTCAGCTGTTCAGGCCGCTCTCCAGAGGCACGCGGGCCTGGGGCCGCCTCCGCCATGCACAGGGGCATCGCAACAGGGGGCGGCCAGGCTGGATGGCGCAGGGTGCCGGCCCTGCAGGCGGCAGCCGCACTGCGCCCGCCCGTCGCACCAGTAAACGGGGCGGGGGGCTGCCGGAGGGATCCGTCGCGCCAGGGCGCCAGGCATGCTTAAGACGGCCCTGACGGGGTGAGCTCCCATTGTTCGGTCCCAGCTTCTGCCCACCTACCAAGTCAAAAGCACATCAAGTGCAAGTAGATAAATAGGTACCGCTCCGGCGGGAAAGTAAACGGTCTTTCCATACACTACTCTGGTTCGCCAGAAGCATCTTAGTCCTGCTGGCCACATGACCCAGAAGCTGTCTGCGGACAAACGCCGGCTCCCTTGGCCTATAGAGCGAGATGAGATAATGGTCAGGGGTAACTTTACCTTTACAATGTCCTACGTTGAAAAACATTTGTCAGAAGGTAATAGAGATAATCGACATGACTGTACAGGAAAATGTCATTTTGAGTGATATACCCAACACATGGAATCTAAAAAAGGGGCAATATGAACAGACTCCTCGCTCTCACTGCCACAAAAAGGCTGGTGTTGATGAACTGGAAAAAATTAAAATCCAGCTCCCTTTAACGGTTGGATTGAAGATTCATTTGTATAAATACCATATTAGTTTAAGGTCTGGTTAGCTACACTAACAATTCCCCCCCCCCCAGCCCTTTTTGTAATGTACACTACTTCTTCGTGTCTTATCATATGACTCTTGTGCAATTCTCTGAAGGAAGTGGAGATCCTTGGAAAGGGATCAAGGAGCAGATCCTTTCAAGTACCAGCTAACACCACTTCCCAGATCCCAGGTTTTTCCATCTCCTACCTGACCAGGCAACTGAAAGAACACCTTTTCTTCTTTGTCACACAGTAAGGAAAGGCTGGGGTGATCTGGCAGAGGAGTTTGGCTGCCTATGAGCAAAAGAAAAGGAAGAAGGAGGGATTCTTCTCCTGCCACCTGCCCTGGGTCGCAGCCCAAACTGCCTGGGTATACTTGGGGATCAGGGTGGATTTGATTTAAACCAAATCAATTTAAATCACGATTTAAATCACTAATCAGTAAGACAAGACTTGATTTAAATCTTTTTTTTAAAAAACCCACTCATTCTTCCTGGTATAATATTAATATTTACAACCAGAAGAAGGTTTTGTTTTTGGAATAATACATTTCCAGAGCAGTTTTTACAGTTATATCAAAAATTACTGAATTGTTTATACTATTAAAAATACATAGAGTGATATGAAATTATTGTGTGGTTTAATAAGCTAACTCTTTATAATCGGGCAATTTCATTGGTTAGATTACGTTATACATGGTTCTGAAGACAGTTCATAAACTTCAGCTAGAGCAGAATTTGCCATTTACTCATGGAGGCAAGACGGTTTGGGCATATAACACACACACACCCAAGAGACCGTGATCAAACCAAAAACCCACTCCCAATTCTTCCTCACCCAGCGAAGGGGAAGCATCCA
This sequence comes from Zootoca vivipara, assembly GCF_965207765.1. NCBI lineage: Eukaryota > Metazoa > Chordata > Lepidosauria > Squamata > Lacertidae > Zootoca > Zootoca vivipara. Next base: position 119,849,985 of record NC_142584.1, read on the forward strand.
TTCCACTGCCCTCCGGAACGGCTCTCCAGAACAGTTGCCTGCTCATGGTGGCCGGCGGGACCTTCTCTGTCCCGTAAAATGGAAGGCCCCCATTTTTCAGCCTCTGGATCTGAAATAAAAATGGGGAGCTCTGATTTCATCATGGGGGACATACCAAACATTTGCACATTCTATTCTCCCCTTGGGGAGTTTAGCTCTTACAATGAATTCATACCAAAATAGCTGGGAAAGAGATTTCAGATGGGGAAACTCCACTGGACTGTCGGCATAAAAAAGTGTAATACTGTACTTTGATTTTGGTGTGGAAATTTTGATTCTGGTGTGGAAATTTGCTCCTTTTTTCATTTGGCATCTGTTATTAAACTTTATTTTATTTTATTGTAACAGATTAATGGGGCGGGGGGGGGGAGAATTCCAGGGGGTTGGATTAGATCAGGCATCCCCAATTTTAACCCTCCAGATGTTTTGGGACCACAATTCCCATCATCCCTGACCACTGGTTCTGTTAGCTAGGGATCATGGGAGTTGTAGGCCAAAAACATCTGGAGGGCCGAGTTTGCCTATGCCTGATGACTCTTTGGCAGGGTGGATTTGATTTAAATCAAATGGATTTAAATCACTAGTCAGTAAGACTTGATTTAAATCATTATTATTTTTTACAAAAAGACTCATTCTTGCTGGTATAATCTTAATATTTACAACCAGGTGAAGGTTTCGTTTTTGGAATAATAAATTTTCAGAATAGTTTTTACAGTTATATCAAAAATTACCTATTTGGTTAATTCTATTAGAAATACATAGAGAGATGATTATGAAATTATTGTGATGTTTAATAAGTTAACTGTTTATATTTGGACAACTTTTCTGCTGCACTTAATAACAATTTAAACAATTTATTTAACTAAACTATTAAACTATATTTAACTAAAACAATAACATTATGGCATGTTAACTGATGTGGTTAAAAAAAATTAAAAAAAACTTAGACTGAGTTTTAGCACACATGCAAAACTTAAAAAAAATCGTTATTTCCTGATGAATAGCCTTTGGACTATGATGTAATTTAAATAGAAAACTATCTTTAGAAAGATTTTTGCTCCAAAATGATTTTAATTTGAAAATCTGATTTAAATAAAAAAATCTGATTTTTTATCATTGATTTTTATCCACCCTGCTATTTGGCTCCTTCCCAACTCCAATGATTTAAAGAAAGCGCTCTCACCTGCTCCTTTTCTTCCTGCCTCTTCTCTTCCACCTGGCTCAGGAGGAAGCCTTCGGCCAGGGCCACTGCCTGGGAACTGGTCTCTGCTCCGCACTCCCTGACCCAGCTCTCCATCTCCGGGGGGAGGATAGTCAGGAACTGCTCCAAGATCACCAGGTCCAGCATCTGGGCCTTGGTGTGCTTTTCTGGCTTCAGCCACTGGCGGTAAAGGTGGTGGAGGCGGCTGCAGACCTCGCGGGGGCCCTCGGCCTCCTGGTAGCAAAACGCCCGGAAGTGTTGGCGCTGGACGTCTGAGCTGGCATTGCCCTCGCCCAGGATCTGCTGGACGTTCCTTTCCCAGACCTCCCCAGTACTCCCAGTCTGGGTGACATGGGGGTCCTTTCCTCCCCAGGAAGCCGCTGAGTCTGGCGTTTCCATCTCCCAAAGTTCCCCCAAGGAATCCAAGGATTGCCTTCCGCCACGGACAATTTTGTTCCCAAAACAAAGGCTGCCGGAATTTGATTGGCGTTGGAGGGAAGGGAATCGATGTCTGGCAAAGTTTGCAAGCCCCCCTCTTGCTCACACCTAAGGGAAAGATGCTTTGCTAGGAGCAAGGGTTGACCCTGGCTGGGACCTGTAAAAGACGGCAGAGACTTATAAGCAGCCGAGAGACATGGGGGAGCAGCGGAGGCAGTGTGGTGTAGTGGACTTCTTGGACATGGGAGACGAAGAAGAAGAAGAAGAAGAAGAAGAAGAAGAAGAAGAAGAAGAAGAAGAAGAAGAAGAAGAAGAAGAAGAAGAAGAAGAATTTACTATTTATACCCCATCCATCTGGCTGGATTTCCCCAGCCACTCTGGGCAGCTCCCGACGGAATACTAAAAACGATAAAACATCAATCCTTAAAAACTTCCCTAGACAGCGCTGCCTTCAGATGTCTTTTAAAAAATCAGATAGTTGTTTTTTTCCTTGACATCTGGTGGGAGGGCGTTCCACAGAGTGGGTGCCACCACAGAGAAGGCCCTCTGCCTGGTCCCCTACAACCTCACTTCTCGAAGTGAGGGAACTACCATAGAATAGAATCATAGAGTTGGAAGAGACCACAAGGGTCATCCAGTCCAACCCCCTGCCAAGCAGGAAACACCATCAAAGCATTCCTGACAGATGGCTGTCAAGCCTCCGCTTAATAGAATCATAGAAAGACCCTCGGCGCGAGATCTCAGTTTCTGGACTCGTATACTGAGTATACGATGGATCAGGCCAGTGGACAACAAGATTCCTGTGGGGATCTTGAAAGCGGGATCTGAGCACAAGAGTCCTCTCCCCTCCTGTGATTTCCAGCAACTGGTAATCTGAATTATTGCTGCCTCCCAATTGCTCACTTCAAAGGCTTTGCATGTCAAGGAGGAAGTTCCAGGTCCTGCAAGAGAACCTCCCTCCACCACCCCTCTTCAAAAATTATTATTCTTACATTCTCCGCCAGGACAACCCTGTTTTCTTTGTCTTTCAGGGCCTGGTGACCTTTGAGGAGGTGGTTGTGCAGCCACTTAGGTTAACTCTCCCCAACCTCAGTTGCATTTGCGCCCCCCCCTGTGCCCCCCCTTGGAGGAAGAGACAGCAGGGGCTGTTGGATCATATTCCCCCCCCCACAAACAATCGATTGATTGAGTGATTGATTGAAGCGGAGATTATATTTCTACTCACAAGAGTTTCAGGAGCTGTCGCGAACAAGGAAAAAGGACTTAGAAAGGAACTTGGCAGGAGAATATCTCCCTTTGGAGAGATTTCATTCCCTGGTTCTGCTTCCTCGCCTCCTCCTTCCTACAAGGCAGCGAGAAGAGGGAGGGAAGCTGCTAAGCCCCGCCCACATGGGAAACTTGAGCTCAGGGCTCGGGTTAACCCTTCCGTGCCCGCAAAGTGAGTCAGCAGCTGCCTACTGCAATAGCGCCCTGATTATTTTGCGGGGGAGGGGGGGGGAGATCCCAGGCGGCTCGTTTGATGCTCTGTGCTCCTCCTCCCTTCCTCCGGTGGTGCCACCCCCCCTCCTCCTTGCACGCCGCTCCAGGAACCCAGCCTCGCTCGCTTTAACCCCTTCCTCGCCGCGGACCCACACAGAGAGGGCCTCCCTCCTCATCGCCCCCCACCCAGCCACCCACCCCCGGTATCCCTTTGCAAAAGCCCGGAAAACAGCCGCGCTTGCAAGAGGACTTTGCAGCTGGGGGCGCAGAGGGGCTCTCCTTCTCTTCATTCCCTTGCGCCTTTGGGGGTGCGGGGTTAAAGACCCCCCTAGAGTGATCTCCCCCTGCATCAGATCACTTCCAGCTCGCACCCCCTCCGCTCCCAGGCATTGTTTGGGAAGGTGAGGAGGGTTTGCGCTCCCGGGTGAGTGTGGGGTGGAGGTGGTAGGGGGGTCTGGAGGGGAGGGGTGCATCCCAGGAGTCTTGCATGCAGAAGTCCGCCCCCCCTCTTTCTCTGCCTGCTGCCACCCCCCATGCCAAGCTAAGGTCCACCGCGGCTGCAAAACGCAGACTGGGACTTTTTCGATAGAAGAGGCGAGGAGAGATGCCCCCTTTTGGAGCTGAAGCAGCAGAGATGGGAGATCGTCGTTGAGCCGTTTGGTCCTCGCGGTGCAATTAGGATCATAGACTTGCTGCGTTGGAAGGGACCTCGCGGGTCATCCAGTCTAACCCTCTGCAGCGCTGGCGTCATAAGAAAGGGGGCCCTGGCTGAAGTAGGGGAGATCGCCTGCTTGGCGTGCAGAAGGTTCCCAGGTTCAATCCCTGGTGACCTTTCTAGGTAGGGCTGGGGTGGGGGGAGCCCCGAGTCTGAAACCCAGGAAAGCTGCTGCTGCCAGTCAGTGTGGGCAATTCTGAGTTCAAGGCACCTTGGTGCTCTGGGCTGAGTACATAAGGGAGCTCGAGCTCCCTGTGTGCCGTCCCAGGATAAATGGGTTGCTAGCTATAGGGTGACGGCAGGCCTGCACTCTGGCAGACCGGTGGAACCAAATCCAGGGAAACAATGCCCTCCTTGGACTCTGCAGAGCTTTTGAGTTACGCAGGGCTCCTCATCAGGCTGGACATCTTAAAGAAATAGTCTTTCCTCTTCTGCATCACACATCCGTCTTCGGATAGACGCCTCTTCCAGTTCTCTCCATGGTTCTCTGCTGTTTGCTTCCTGTACCCATGTGGGCCTTGCTGCTGAAATAAATTAACGAATGATAAATAGATTATATGCATGCATTGGACACTTCAGCTTTCAAGTCTAATGAAGTGGGGGTTTTTCTTTTCGTCATGATCTGAGTTTTTGCAAACTTGTTTTATTATTCCTCTGGTTGATTTTCTCTTCCCTGTTCTTTGTCCTAAATTGACGTATCCTTTGACTTGCTCTGTTTCTTTTTTTTCTCTAATTGTATATATCATTCTCTTCTTCAACCATTACTTTAGCCTTAGCTACCTTCAGTCCAACCTCTCCTGATTCCCCATTTAGTTCTTTCAGGTTTGGTGCTCGAATCCTGCCTAAGATCTTCCCTTTGGTTGGACTCTGTGAAAATAGACTGCTGGACTAAATTAGAGCCCCTTTGGTCTGATCCGGCTCAGGAATCCTCTTGTGTTCATTTCTTGCCATTCTGGTCAAATTTTAGCTATTAACAGCTACATCAGACAACAACGACGAAGGGAATATTTCTGACTGAGGAGGACACAGGCAGAGAGCCTTCTCGGTGGTGGCTCCCGCCCTGTGGAACGCCTTCCCATCAGATGTCAAGGAAATAAACAACTATCTGACTTTTAGAGGACATCTGAAGGCAGCCCTGTTTAGGGAAGTTTTTAATGCTTGATGTTTTATTCCATTTTTAATATTCTGTTGCGGGCCACACAGAGTGACTGGGGAAACCCAGCAAGATGGGCGTGGTATAAATAAGTAAATAAATATTCTAGTTACAGGTAGGTAGCCGTGTTGGTCTGCCGTAGTCGAAAGAAAATACCCCCCCCCCTTCCAGTAGCACCTTAGAGACCAACTAAGTTTGTCATTGGTATGAGCTTTTATGTGCATGCTTTCGAGACTAAGTTATTATTACTGTATTTTTGTTGTTGTTTAGTTGTTTAGTCGTGTCCGACTCTTCGTGACCCCATGGACCATAGCACGCCAGGCACTCCTTTCTTGCACTGCCTCCCGCAGTTTGGTCAAACTCATGTTCGTAGCTTCGAGAACACTGTCCAACCATCTCGTCCTCTGTCGTCCCCTTCTCCTTGTGCCCTCCATCTTTCCCAACATGAGGGTCTTTTCCAGGGAGTCTTCTCTTCTCATGAGGTGGCCAAAATATTGGAGCCTCAGCTTCACGATCTGTCCTTCCAGTGAGCACTCGGGGCTGATTTCCTTCAGAATGGATAGGTTTGATCTTCTTGCAGTCCATGGGACTCTCAAGAGTCTCCTCCAGCAACACAATTCAAAAGCATCAATTCTTCGGCGATCAGCCTTCTTTATGGTCCAGCTCTCACTTCCATACATCACTACTGGGGAAACCATAGCTTTAACTATACGGACCTTTGTCGGCAAGGTGATGTCTCTGCTTTTTAAGATGCTGTCTAGGTTTGTCATTGCTTTTCTCCCAAGAAGCAGGCGTCTTTTAATTTCGTGACTGCTGTCACCATCTGCAGTGATCAAGGAGCCCAAGAAAGTAAAATCTCTCACTGTCTCCATTTCTTCCCCTTCTATTTGCCAGGAGGTGATGGGACCAGTGGCCATGATCTTGGTTTTTTTGATGTTGAGCTTCAGACCACATTTTGCGCTCTCCTCTTTCACCCTCATTAAAAGGTTCTTTAATTCATCCTCACTTTCTGCCATCAAGGTTGTGTCATCAGCAGATCTGAGGTTGTTGATATTTCTTCCGGCAATCTTAATATTATTATACTATATTATATTATATTATATGTGATTTCCTTGTCCCCCCCCCCCTTTCAGGTAGAAACGCACTCCTTTCGTCTGTGAAGTATTTCCCAGAGAAATCTGTTTGGAACAGACCGCCTTGTAAAGCCAGCCATTAACCCCCTTGCATCCTCCTGGCCTTGGGAATGAAAAGAACCTTTTGTGCATGAAGGTATTTGAGGGATCTTTCTGAGCACAGAGAGAAAATGGAGGTGCCAGGAATCTCCCCGGGCAACGAAGCAGCAGGAAAGGACCCTCGGGCCACCCAGGCTGGAAGCAGCGGGGCATTATGGGAGAAAACAGGGCAGAAGACCCTAGGTGGAAGAAATGCCCACCTAGATGCTCAACACTTCAATGAGTTTTGCTACCGGGAAGCCGAGGGTCCCAGAGAGATCTGCAGCCGCCTCCATCACTTTTACCGTCTGTGGCTGAAGCCGGAAAGGCACACGAAGGCCCAGATGCTGGACCTAGTGGTCCTGGAACAGTTCCTGGCTGTCCTCCCCCCGGAGATGGAGAGCTGGGTCAGGGAGTGCGGAGCAGAGACCAGTTCCCAGGCAGTGGCCCTGGCAGAAGGCTTCCTCCTGAGCCAGGCAGAGGGGAAGAAGCAGGGAGAGGAGAAGCAGGTGAGAGGGTTAAATCTTGGTAGTTGCCAATGGCAGATGGATCGAAGGGTCTGGTATAGGGGGGGCATTCCAGGAGATATTGGGGTCCCGGCCCTTTATAGGTCCCAAGCCAGCACTTGGAATTGGGCTCAGATACGGACAGACAACCACAAAGATTTAGACATCTCTGTGGGTTCAAGGTAGGAGGTAAAGGGACCCCTGACCATTAGGTCCAGTCGTGACCAACTCTGGGGTTGCGCGCTCATCTCGCATTATTGGCCGAGGGAGCCGGCATATAGCTTCCAGGTCATGTGGCCAACATGACAAAGCCGCTTCTGGCAAACCAGAGCAGCACATGGAAACGCCATTTACCTTCCCGCTATAGCGGTTCCTATTTATCTACTTGCATTTTGATGTGCTTTCGAACTGCTAGGTTGGCAGGAGCAGGGACCAAGCAACGAGAGCTCACCCCGTCGCAGGGATTCGAACCGCCGACCTTCTGATCAGCAAGCCCTAGGCTCAGTGGTTTAGCCCACAGCGCCACCTGGGTCCCAAGGTAGGAGGCTTAGAAGCAAAGCTCCTCACCTGCATCTTCTCTGCCTGGGGTTCCTTTTCAGGTGGACGGGACTTTGGCCATAGCAGCCATGACAGATTTCTCTGGGGTAGAAGAAACCCAATCGGACACTGGCCTGAGGTCAGTGTTAGGGGGGACCCAGCAGAAGGTTGATGGAGGGACTTTCTTTCCAGGTAAGAATCAAGGGAACATATTTAAAGTTGGCCAGAGGGGTGGGATTGGGGAGGGAGTTAGGTGAGGTGGCTGCACGGCTAGATGACCCTTGTGGTCCCTTCCATCCCTACGATTCTATTACTGTATGCTCTCTCTATTTTGTGTTTTTGTCCCTTTTTTAAAATGCTGCAACCCCCCTCCCCCCGATATCTACAAATGAAGTGTGTTAATACAAATTTGATAAACAGTAATTTTGAAAAATAGTTTTTTGGTGGATGGCAGTTATATAAATCTCATAAATTAAAAATGAATAAAAGTGTTTTTTTAATAATGTAGCATTTCATTTCATGGATCGAAATCAGCCCCGCCCCCGCCCCCCTGCCCCGGCTCTTATTTTTTGGGGACTTTGGGCTCACATATTTTATTTTAAAAGTTAATAAGCTGCTTCCCAGCCTGAGGCCATCAGAGCCATGTACAAGGTAAAATTAAGTACACAAAAACTATTGAGAGCAATTAAAACTGTTCTTACAGGATTACAGTTAATGTCCATAAATGACCAGGAGGGTCACTCCTCAGGGAAACCCTTCTTGTTGTTTAGTCGTTTAGTCGTGTCCAACTCTTCGTGACCCCATGGACCATAGCACGCCAGGCACTCAAAGCCGAAAGGTCGCTCAGTTGCGGATATGCCTGGAAGCGAAAGGAAAGTCCGATGCTGTAAAGAAAAATATTGCATAGGAACCTGGAATGTAAGAACCATGGATGGAGGTAAACTCTTCTTAAACCACAACAAAATACTCTTCGGGATGCAGAACCTCAACATCATGGACTTGTATTGGGTGCTAATCCTACTCAGAGTTGACCCATTGAAGTTCATGGACCCAACCTAAAGTGCTACGATACCACTTTGCACAGTCATGGCTTCCCTCAAAGAATTATGGGAACTGTAGTTCACTACGGTGCTAAGATTGGTTCGGAGATTCCCCCTTCCCCTCACGGAGCTACGATTCCCAGAGTGGTTTAACATTCCATGCGTCTACACAGGGAACTTCGGGAATTGTAGTGCCGTGAGGGCGTCCTAACAACTCACAGCACCCTTCAGCTACAGTTCCCAGAACCCTTTGCGGGAAGCTGTTTAAAGCGGTGTAATGCCGCTCTCAACGTATATTGCAAATGTGGCTCAACTCGGATGCGTTAATTTCCTTCCTCTAAGTAGGATCAGCATTTTGGATCCAGCCCCATGATGCTGGGGGGGCTGACTTGCGGACACAGAGCAATGGATTCAAGCTACAAGAAAGAAGATTCCACCTAAACATTAGGAAGAACTTCCTGACAGTAAGAGCTGTTCGGCAGTGGAACTTGCTGCCAAGGAGTGTGGTGGAGTCTCCTTCTTTTGAGGTCTTTAAGCAGAGGCTTGACAGGCATATGTCAGGAATGCTTTGATGGTGTTTCCTGCTTGGCAGGGGGTTGGACTGGATAGCCCTCTTCCAACTCTATGATTCTATGACTTTGGCTAGCTCCTCATTCCAGAGGCCTGGAGGCGCAAGGCCTGAAATCTAAAGCAGCCATCTTGAACTAGGCACAAAGCAAGCGTGGAGACAGATTTTATTCCAGCCCACAAACTGACGTGCCAAATTTATGGATTTATTTATGTATTTTCTAGAAGAAAAAGACATGCGCCACATTTTCACATCCTTTCTCTTCCCCAGGTGTTGGGATGGCAAAAGGACTTCCTTCTCTTCCTGCCCAAGTGGAAATGGAAGTGGTACACTCTCCACCGGATCAGGTAATCATTGCAGAGATTTGTTTGTTTCATTCCATTTACAGGCGACCGCCCCACTTGCGCCGAGGTTCCGTTCCCAGGTACTGCGCATAGCATCAGCACGGTATATGCTCGGAGGCTAAGTTGGGTCAGAATCGAGTAGACTCTCCCAGAGTTAACGCTGAATACATTACTTCTGGACAATGAGCCACCGTAGCCGCTGAAGAGCCATGAAAACTTTTGTCCCGAGCTTTTTAGACTCATCTACACAGCGGGTGGCGCTGTGGTCTAAACCACTGAGCCTAGGGCTTGCCGATCAGAAGGTCGGTAGTTCGAATCCCCGCGATGGGGTGAGCTCCCGTTGCTCTGTCCCAGCTCCTGCAGACCTAGCATTTCTAAAGCACATCAAAGTATCAAGGTATCGCTCCAGCAGGAAGGTAAATGGCGTTTCTGTGTGCTGCTCTGGTTCGCCAGAAGCAGCTTTGTCATGCTGGCCACACGACCCGGAAGCTGTCTGCGGACAAATGCCAGCTCCCCTGGCCTATAGAGCGAGAGGAGCGCCACAACCCCAGAGTCGTCCACGACTGGACCTAACAGTCAGGGGTATCTTACCCATCAGAAACCAAAAGGGCACATTGGTTGCTAGATGTGAAATAGGTAAAAGGTAAAGGGACCCCTGACCATTAGGTCCAGTCGTGACCGACTCTGGAGTTGCGGCGCTCATCTCGCTTTACTGGCCGAGGGCGCCGGCGTACAGCTTCCAGATCATGTGGCCAGCATGACTAAGCCGCTTCTGGCGAACCAGAGCAGCACACGAAAACGTCGTTTACCGTCCCGCTGTAGCGGTACCTATTTATCTACATGCACTTTTGAGGTGCTTTTGAACTGCTAGGTTGGCAGGAGCTGGGACCGAGCAACGGGAGCTCACCCCGTCGTGGGGATTCGAACCGCCGACCTTCTGATCGGCAAGCTCTAGGCTCTGTGGTTTAACCCACAGCGCCACCTGCGTCCCCCCTGTGAAATAGTGAAATAGTTTGGCATTATTTTCAGCTCTCCTACCCCACTGTTTGAGGCACTGTTTGAGGAACCTCTTCTCCACTTTTTACTGTCTCTTCCCCCGCCCCTTGAATTCTTGCACTATCCAGTAGGACAACCTGTTTCCTTTGTATTTCAGGGCCCTATGACCTTTGAGGAGGTGGCTGTGCATTTCACGGAGGAGGAATGGGCTCTGCTGGATCCGGCCCAGAGAGCTCTGCACAGGGAAGTCATGGAGGAGAATTACTCTCTGTGTAAGGCTCACTGCTCTCCCCTGGCAGACAGACACAGAAAAGAGGAATTTCAGCAACTCTTTTCTTGCTTCATTCATTGCACTGTTTGAGCAGAACGACAGCAGCATCCTCTATTTTTATTTTAAATTAAGATACTTATGCAACTGACCACAGTACCCCATGCGCTTGGTTACTTCCTAATAATAATAATAATAATAATAATAATAATAATAATAATATATTATTTATACCCCGCCCATATGGCTGGGTTTCCCCAGCCACTCTGGGCGGCTTCCAACCGAATATTAGAATAATAGAATCATAGAGTTGGAAGAGACCACTAGGGCCATCCAGTCCAACCCCCTGCCAAGCAGGAAACACCATCAAAGCATTCCTGACAGATGGCTGTCAAGCCTCTGCTTAAAGACCTCCAAAGAAGAAGACTCCACCACACTCCTTGGCAGCAAATTCCACTGCCGAACAGCTCTTACTGTCAGGAAGTTTTTCCTAATGTTTAGGTGGAATCTTCTTTCTTGTAGTTTGAATCCGTTGCTCCGTGTCCGCTTCTCTGGAGCAGCAGAAAACAACCTTTCTCCCTCCTCTATATGACATCCTTTTATATATTTAAACATGGCTATCATATCACCCCTTAACCTTCTCTTCTCCAGGCTAAACATACCCAGCTCCCTAAGCCGTTCCTCATAAGGCATCGTTTCCAGGCCTTTGACCATTTTGGTTGCCCTCTTCTGGACACGTTCCAGCTTATCAGTATCCTTCTTGAACTGCGGTGCCCAGAACTGGACACAGTACTCCAGGTGAGGTCTGACCAGAGCAGAATACAGTATTAAAAACAGTACAGCATCAAACATTAAAAACATCCCTAAACAGGGCCGCCTTCAGTTGTCTTCTAAAAGTAAAATAGTTACTTATTGCCTTGACATCTGCTGGGAGGACGTTCCACAGGGCGGGTGCCACTACCGAGAAGGCCCTCTGCCTGGTTCCCTGTAACCTCACTTCTCGCAATGAGGGAACTGCCAGAAGGCCCTCGGTGCTGGATCTCAGTGTCCGGGCTGAACGGTGGGGGTGGAGACGCTCCTTCAGGTATACAGGACTGAAACCGTTTAGGGCTTTAAAGGTCAGGACCAACCCTTTGAATTGTCCTCGGAAACGTACTGGATTAGTGCAATGTGATTTACAGAGGGCTGCTCTTGAAGATGACTCATAGACTTCACTTGGCCCCAAATACAGCAGCCAGATTACTGTTTGGGGTTACCTGCAGATAACCAATGAGCCTATTGGGCTTCCTGATCAGAAGGTCGGTTCAAATCCACACGATGGAGTGAGCTCCCATTGCTCTGTCCCAGCTCCTGCCAACCTAGCAGTTCAAAAGCACGGCAGTGCAAGTAGATAAATAGGTACCACTGTGGCGGGAAGGTAAACGGCGTTCCCGTGCTCTCTGGTTTCCGTCACAGTGTCCTGTTGCGCCAGAAGCAGTTTAGTCATGCTGGCCACATGACCCGGAAAGCTGTCTGTGGACAAACGCCAGCTCCCTTGGCCTGAAGCGAGATGAGCGCTGCAATCCCATAGTCGCCTTTGACTGGACTCAACCGTCCAGGGGTCCTTTATCATTTTCCTTACCTGCTGATCTCATATAACCCCTCTTTTAAAACAGCTGTATTCGTGACCAGTTCATTTCTGGGTCTATTTCAAGGTCCTCGTGTTAGTGTTTATAAGCCCTAAACCAGGGTCTCCAAACTAAGGCCCGGGGACCGGATGCGGCCCAATCGCCTTCTAAATCCGGCCCGCAGACAGTCCGGGAATCAGCATGTTTTCACATGAGTAGAATGTGTCCTTTTATTTAAAATGCATCTCTGGGTTATTTGTGGGGCCTGCCTGGTGTTTTTACACGAGTAGAGTGTGTCCTTTTATTTAAAATGCATCTCTGGGTTATTTGTGGGGCATAGGAATTCAATCATATTTTTTCCCAAAATAAAGTCCGGCCCCCCACAAGGTCTGAGGAACAGTGGACCGGCCCCCTGCTGAAAAAGTTTGCTGACCCCTGCACAGTTCAGGTTGCAAATACGGGAGAGACCACCTGCTTCTCTAAAGACCCTCTCGGGTGCTGAGACCACCAGTGGGGACCCACTTGGTAGTTCCTCCACACTTGAAGGTGGTGTGGCTCCCTAAGCTGTGGGACTTCTTGCGCACAGAGGTGTGTTGGGCACCTTCATTATACAACTCCCAGAGAAGGCCTCTTTGCCCTGGTTTTTGACACTAGAGGTGTGTGTTTTTAGGACCCACCTAATTTCTGTGAGTTGTTTTAAACTGTTTTTTAACAGCGAGGACTCGTTGCATCCTCCTCTCTCAATCTGGAAGAGCTGCAAGGTGTCTTGCAGTAAACAAAAAGAACCACACAGATTAAGAAGATCCACAGTAAAAGGAAAAACTTTACTGAGAGGGAAAAAACCCACCTTTGTTATATGCAATGTACAAGCAGAGAGAGAGAGAGAGAGAGAGAGAGAGAGAAGCTTGCTGAGCGCAGGAATTTATCTCTACTGGCTCAGCGTGACCTTGACATAGTCAAAACAATATTTGTATCAGGAATTAACCTGGAAGCTTCCAGAATCTTCCAGCACTTTCTATCACGTTCCAGTTTCTGCCCTGAAAGAAATTAGTCATGACAGTTTTGGCGCTTTCCTTGCAGTTTTTCATTATTATTTATTATTAATCACCTCGTCAGGAGTATCTTGAGCAGGGGTGAGCAAACGTTTTCAGCAGGGGGCCGGTCCACTGTCCCTCACACCTTGTGGGGGGCTGGACTATATTTTGAAAAAAAATAATGAACAAATTTCTATGCCCCACAAATAACCCAGAGATGCATTTTAAATAAAAGCACACATTCTACTCATTTAAAAACACACTGATTTACGGACCGTCTGCGGGCTGGATTTAGAAGGCGATTGGGCCAGATCCGGCCCCCGGGTCTTAGTTTGCCTACCCATGATCTTGAGGCACAAAACACAAAATCTGAAACACCTTACAAAAAGACAGCTGTGGTGTAAATTGCACAATAGCTGCCTGACAATCTGAGTCTCTGATTATCTCTGATTATCTTTCTTTATTCCTGCAGATGGTGGGCAGCAAAGGCAAGGGAGAAGGAAAGCTGGATCAGAACAGCCAGGGAAGGTGAATTCTGTCTGTTCCCAAGAAATCCCACTCCCACAAGTATATCACAAAAGAGAAAAAGGAAAGACTCTGTGTTCAAAGCCATCTATCTTTAGCACAGATCAGATGATCCATGAAGAGGAGACGCTCTTGATATGCTCAGAGTGTGGGAAGAGCTTCAACCGGAGCACAAACCTAACACGGCACCAACGGATCCACACGGGAGAGAAGCCGTTTAAATGCTCTGAGTGCGGGAAGAGCTTCAGCCAGAAGATGAACCTTACGCGACATCAGAGAGTGCACACAAGGGATAAACCCCATGAGTGCTCAGCGTGTGGGAAGAGCTTCAGTCAGAGCACAACCCTGAAAATACATCAGAGAATCCACACGGGGGAGAAACCGTACACATGCTCAGAATGCGGGAATAGCTTCCGTCAGAAGATAAATCTCACCAGGCATCAAAGAGCGCACGCGAAAGAGAAACCCTATAAATGCCCCGAGTGTGGAAAGAGCTTCAGCCACAGCTCAAGACTTAGTGATCATCAGAGAATCCACACAGGGGAGAAGCCGTACAAATGCTCCGAGTGTGGGAAGAGCTTCAGCCAGACCACCAGCTTTGCTTACCACCAGAGACTTCACTCTAGAGGGAAACCATACCAATGCCCCGAGTGCGGGAAAAGCTTCAGCCATTGCTCAAACCTTAACGAACATCGGAGAATCCACACAGGGGAGAAACCATACGAGTGCTCTGAGTGCGAAAAGACCTTCAGTCAGAAGATAAACCTTGTGAGGCATCAGAGGGTACATACAGGGGAGAAACCATATCGATGCTCAGAGTGCGGGAAGAGGTTCAGTGACGGCTCGAGCCTTAGTGCCCATCAGAGAATCCACACTGGAGAGAAGCCATACAAATGCGCCGAGTGCGGGAAGAGCTTCAGCCAACTCACCAACTTCACTTACCACCAGAGAATCCACACGGGGGAGAAACCCTATGAATGCCCAAAGTGCGGGAAGTGTTTCAGCCAGAAGATAAACCTTATTAGACATCAGAGAGTGCACAAAGGGAGGGCATCCTGAGAAGGATAGAGACATCTTTGGGATGTGGAAGGCATATGAGGATGACTTTCCTCTCCAGTGACTCATACGGAGGCAACGTATTTACAAGCAGAGTGGAGCCTCTCTGGTTTTAAGAGAATCCATAAAGGGGAGAAACCTAATCTTGGTGAAAATGTAGAAAAAACTGAATGACTTTTGTTTTGTTATGCTTTCCCCCCAGTCCATTTTATCAGTTAAATATGTCCTCCTAGCAAATATTCTAAGAAAGAGAGGGAGAAATGTATCTTTCAGCCATTATCTGTTTTCTAGCTATGGTATCGGAACTCGTTTTCTACAATGCTATGAATGCTTTCATGTGACATTGTCATGGCACGACAGTGGTTCCTGCTTGGAGGAACAACAACAACAACTTTATTATTTGTACCCCACCCATTGGACTGGGTTGCCCCAGAACAGGATGGAATGTTATGAATTGCAGGGGATTGGAACAGATGACCATTCGGTCCCCTGCCAACTCTACAGAAGAACTATGATTCTATGAATTTATTAACTGTGGATGGAGAGAATTCCTCACTCTCCAAAAAAAAAAAACACCACACACACACGAAGATCTGGGCACACCGCCAGTGAAACTGGTTGGATGGTCAGCTCAAGGCCAACAAAGATGAAACAGCTTCTTCACCAACCCCACCCTGGTCAAGTTGCAGGAATCGCTTCCACGTGGTTGTGATGAGGACATGTAGCTTAGACATGTAGCTTTCTTATTTTATTTTATTTTTAATCTTTTGTACAATTTATACACTGCTTTGTGAAAAGCCTAGGAGTTGTGTGTTGTTGTTGTTGTTGTTTTAAAAAGAAGATAAAACATTAAAATTACCACTTAAGAAAAATTAACAACTATAATTCCAAGCTTTCAAAAAGTTAAAATAGCAATAGACCAAAAAACAGATTAAAACCCGCATCAACTTTATAAACTTGCCTAAACAGAAACATTTTTAGCAGGCACAAAAAAGAGTAATAATAAGAATAATAATAATTGTCTCATTTATACCCTGCCCATCTGGCTGGGTTTCCCTGGTCACTCTGGGGCGAGGGTAGGTGCTGCCACACTTAAGAGATGGAGGTCTTACTAACACAGAAAGGGGTATTATTAGAAACAGAGTAGGCAACTTCTAGAAGGGCAGACCTGTTGGTGGCTAAGAGATTTAAGGCTGATTTCTCCACATACATAGATTGAGTTGGAAATCAATGGAGTCATCAGGCCAGGGGGGCCAAAGACTATGGGGCTGGTGTCTGCAACGGTGCCCCTTTGTGAGCGTAGGAACATGGGTCACACCTCCAAAGTCTCCTTTGGAAATGGCTCTGGATAATTTCCCAGCCCTGCTTTCTGGGACATGGAAGATTGGACCTGAGGCCTGACAGCGACGTCCAGTTCACCCAATATTTTGGGGGGTGCCCTGGCTCAAGATGTCTTGCCTCAAGCAAGGGGGTTGGATTTAGACGGCTTACGAAGCCCCCACCCCGACACCCCAAACTCTACGATTATGTTCGCAAAACATGTGCTCTGCCATAGATTTCTGACCTCCTAATTCTCCTCTCTCCTCCTCATGTAAAGTAGAGCAGTATTTGTGGTGGCTGTAATTTGTCTTGGCGACTGATGGATATTTTACAAATATTTTGTTAGCAATGTTGTGTTTGCTTTGCTCACTGTAATTTAACTTTGTCCCACCCACCCACCCCTAAAAGACGTTGCTGAAGTACATCTCCCCTCCCCACCCCAGTCACAGCATGCCCAATGGTCGGGGGTATTGACAGTGCAGCAGCAGGGATCATACAGTTTGCCACGTAAGGGTTAATTCTGCTAATGTTAGTACATTAGCTAAGAGGGGTGCTGCTGCTTAGAGACCAGATAGTATTGCATGATCTTCACTGAGGTAACACATTTTCTGATTGGTTGTGTAGTTATTATTATTTTTGTATGAGTCATATGCATTTATTAATTATGAACACTTTGGGAAACAGATATCAAGAATGACATTCATTTTCTGACCCTAGCTACAATTCTGCTGTATCTTCTATCAAGTCAGAGACACTGGCTGCAAAGTCTGAGGCAGTTTTCCCTCTCTGTGTTTAGTTGAATGTCTTCCTCCTACGTACGAGGCCTGACCTAAAAAAGACAAAACTTCCCTTGTTCCTTTCTCCTCAAATTATATGCTCTTTTTGCAAAGTTTGACTCAGTACAGTGTTAATCGTAATTCCTCTCTGGGCTCTGTCTGCATTTTTAAAGCGACTTTGGTAACAAAGCCTTGGCCCGATAGATATCCCTCACCGCGGGTTTGATCACCTTCATACATCTTTAAACAACAAAGAGTCTTGTGGCAATACAAGGACTAACATGTTTATTACTGGTCGGCATCCGTCTGTCTTGGGAGGCAATGGAGTGTGCCTTTGGAAATGAAGTCGAGCTATTCAAAGGTCATAGCACTTGCTGTGGCTGTAGAGACTGATAAGGGAGAGACATGTTTGGACTACTGCAAGGCGCTCTACCTTTGAAGGTGACTTGGAAACTACGGTACAACTAATCCAGAATGCGGCAGCTAGACTGGGGACTGGGAGCAGCCACCGAGACCATATAACACCGGTCCTGAAAGACCTACATTGGCTCCCAGTACGTTTCTGAGCACAATTAAAAGTGTTGGTGCTGACCTTTAAAGCCCTAAACAGGATTGGCCCAGTACACCTGAAGGAGCATCTCCACCCCTGTCGCTCAGCCCGGACACTGAGGTCCAGCTCCCTCACTGCAAGAAGCAGAAGTTACAGGGAACCAGAGGACCTTCTCAGTAGCGCTTGCCCTGTGGAACGCCCTCCCATCAGATGTCAAGGAGATAAGCAACTTTCAGAAGACATCTGAAGGCAGTCCTGTTTAGGGAAGTTTTTAATGTTTGATGCTTTATCGTGTTTTTAATATTCTGTTGGGAGCCGTTAAACTACTGAGCCTAGGGCTTGCCGATCGGAAAGTCAGCAGTTCGAATGCCCGCGACGGGGTGAGCTCCCGTTGCTCAGTCCCAGCTCCTGCCAACCTAGCAGTTCAAAAGCACGTCAAAGTGCATGTACAGTGGTGCCTCGCTAGACAAATTTAATTCGTTCCATGGGTCTTTTCTTATAATGAAAAATTCATCTAGTGAATCCCATAGGAATGCATTGAAAAAATTTTGATTTTTTTTTTTGCCCATAGGAACGCATTAATTGAATTTCAGTGCATTCCTATGGGAAACCGCGATTCGCTAGACGAATTTTTCGTAAAACGAATTCATCTAGCGAGGCAACCTCCGCTCAAAAAATCCTTTCGTTAAGCGGAAATTTCGTTAAGCAGGGCATTCGTTAAGCGAGGCACCACTGTAGATAAATAGGTACCACTCCGGCAGGAAGGTAAACAGAATTTCCATGTGCTGCTCTGGTTTCGCCAGAAGTGGCTTAGTCATGCTGGACACATGACCCGGAAAAACTGTCTATGGACAAACGTCAGCTCCCACGGCCACAGGGCCGTCTCTAGGCCCGGGTCCGGTGGCACGGGGCACCAGGCCACCAAGGGCGCCGCTGCGCCTGCTGAGAGGTGCGGCGGAGGCCGCCCCAGGCATGGCGGATGCAGCCCTAGGCGCGCCTCTCAGCTGTTCAGGCCGCTCTCTGGAGGCGCGCAGGCCTGGGGCTGCCTCTGCCGCGCGCAGGGGGGTTGCAACCGGGGGCGGACAGGCTGGATGGTGCAGGGTGCCGGCCCTCCAGGCGGCAGCCAAGCTGCGCCCGCCCGCTACGCCGGGAAACGGGGCGGGGGGAGCGCCGGAGGGATCCGTCGCGCCTGGGCGCCAGGCATGCTTAAGACCCCAGAGTCGTTCGTGACTGGACTTAACTGTCAGGGGTCCTTTACCTTTACCTTAGGAAACCCAGCCAGATGGGCGCAGTAGAAATTATTATTATTATTTTACTGTATTGTTATTGGGTGTGGGTGGATGAGACATGAAACTAGTTGACTTCGCCTTCCATGGGGCAGAAAAGAGTTGGAAAAGCTTCACAAAAGGGCACTCAAAATATGATGGTGATGATCAAATTTGTACCCACCTCAACAGACTGGGTGGCTTCCAACAAAAGCATAATAAAGGATCACACATTAAAAACTTCCCTCCAAATGGCCGCCTTCAGATGTCTTCTAAAAGTCAGACTTATTTATTTATTTCCTTGACATCTGATGGCCAAGGCACACATTATGCTCCTCTGGTCCCCACCAAGCACTCAGCTCTCACCGGGGATGCCAACTTGAATAAAGTATATGGGGGGGGACCCACGTGAATCCCCCCCCCACATAATTGATCACATGCCATGGTGCACACCATTTGAATAGCAAAGCCCATCAGCTTGGGGGGAGGGCTGGCCCCCTCAAATATTTCACTGGGGGGCCGCCGGAAGTTGGCTCCTATGGCTCGCACATGCGGCTCCTGGAGATGGTCAGAAGCAGCCACATCTTGGGAAGTGGGCCAGCTAAACCAGGTGAGGGTAGCCGATGGGTCTCAAACCCTCAGTGAGTTAGGGGCTTCTTCCCCTCCATGAGAAGTCATGGCTCTGGCAACCCAGAAATCTTGCTTGTTTTTCTGTGACCCCTTCTGGATTTTGGGGGGGTGGGTGGGAGTCCATGTTCCCAAATGGAACAACACTCCAATGCAAAAAAGCCAATGCAATTTTGGGCTGCATCAATAGGAGTATAGCATCTAGATCAAGGGAAGTAATAGTACCACTGTATTCTGCTCTGGTCAGACCTCACCTGGAGTACTGTGTCCAGTTCTGGGCTCCACAGTTCAAGAAGGAGACTGACAAAGTGGAACGTGTCCAGAGGAGGGCAACCAAAATGGTCAAAGGCTTGGAAACGATGCCTTATGAGGAACGGCTTAGGGAGCTGGGTATGTTTAGCCTGGAGAAGATAAGGTTAAGGGGTGATATGATAGCCATGTTCAAATATATAAAAGGGTGTCATATAGAAGAGGGGGAAAGGTTGTTTTCTGCTGCTCCAGAGAAGCAGACACGGAGCAATGGATTCAAACTTCAAGAAAGAAGATTCCACCTAAACATTAGGAAGAACTTCCTGACAGTATGAGCTGTTCAGCAGTGGAATTTGCTACCAAGGAGTGTGGTGGAGTCTCCTTCTTTGGAGGTCTTTAAGCAGAGGCTTGACAGCCATCTGTCAGGAATGCTTTGGTGGTGTTTCCTGCTTGGCAGGGGGTTGGACTGGATGGCCCTCGTGGTCTCTTCCAACTCTACGATTCTATGATCCAAGCACAGGAGCATTGAAGGCCATTTGCCATTTGCACCCACATTCCCCTTCTGCGCAGCTCCCGGGAACATAACGGTGCGTAAAGGCGAAAACAACAGCCCTGTGTGGAGCAGACAGCCTGTCTTGAAGAGGGAGGGTTGTTGCGGGCAGGGAAAGGCAGCGTTGCAATGCAATGCAAAGCCCCACCTTCCCCGAAACCTCTCCAATCCCCACGACGAGTCCTTTAAAAAAAATTGGGGGGGGGGGGAGAGAGAGAGAGAGAGAGAGAGAGAGAGAGAGAGAGAGAGAGAGAGAGAGAGAGACTGGCTAGTTTTGCATTCCTAGAGAGGCCCCTGTCTGCGGGTGGGGGGGCACTTCCTCCTCCAGTTTTGGGATGGTGGAGAGAGGAGGTTTTTGCAGAGAGAGAGGTAAGGAGATGTGACGGGGGGAGTGCATGCATGCAATTGCATGCATGCAGTTGGGGTAGGGGCGAGCCAGGATTCCCCTCCTGCTAAAAGTTTGGGGAGGGGGGCAAGACTCTGAGCAAGGGCCCAGCTATGTGCCGGGCAGTGGGAGAGCTGCTGCCAGTTGTGGGGAGGCGGGAGGACTGTCCTGGTCAGGAGCTAGCAGTCCGTCCCCCCTGCAACTGGTATTTAAATATATTTTTATTTTGTGGTTCTGGGGTTTTGCATTCAGAAAGGTTCATCTGGTCCACAGAAGCCCCTGAAAGGCTCTTGATGCTCCCGGAGAGCAAGGGGAAGGGAGTGTGGAGAGGCAGAGGGCAGGAGGACCCCAGCATCATCCAAACTCCACTCTCCAGGTGCTGTTTTCCTAGGGAAGGCAATCCCCCATCATTCTGTGGCTCTTCTGGGAATGCACAGAGTTCCTGACCCTGTGTGTTTTGACACAGCCTGGTCTGTTCTGACCTCAGGGAACTGGCTTTAAAACTGTTCTCAATATTGTGCTTTAAAGTTGTAACCCACCCTGGGACCTTAGAATGATGAAATAATAATAATAATAATAATAATAATAATAATAATAATAATAATAGTAATTTATTATTCATACCCCACCAATCTGGCCAGGTTTCCCCAGCCACTCTGGGCAGCTCCCAACAGAATATTTTAAAAAAATGATAAAACATGAAACATTAAAAACTTCCCTAAACAGGGCTGCCTTCAGATGTCTTCAAAAAGTCAGATAGTTGTTTATTTCCTTGACATCTGGCGGGAGGGCGTTCCACAGGGTGGGCACCACCACCAAGAAGGCCCTCTGCCTGGTTCCCTGTAACCTCACTTCTCGCAGTGAGGGTAATCACCAGAAGGCCCTTGGTGCTGGATCTCAGTGTCGGGCTGAACAATGAGGGTGGAGACGCCCCTTCAGCTATACTGAGCTGAGGCTGTTAGGACTTTAAAGATCAGCACCATCGCTTTGAATTGTGCTCGGAAATGTTCAAGCACCCATCTGTCTTGAGTGCGCCCCTGGGGGTGAAGGTCAAACTGCCGCATTAACGGGACCGAAGAGACACAGATCAGAGTTCTCTTTCTCCCGGCATCTGTGGCCAAAAAGGGTTGATGGCAAGCCCTGTTGTGCCAAGTTGCAACTCAGTGTCTATAACACCTTGCTTTGCATGCAGGAGAAGGTTCCAGTCCAGGTTCGGTCCCCAGTCAAGGCTGGGAATATCCCCTGGAACCCTGAAGAGCTGTTGCTGCCAGCCAGTGTAGGCATTACTGAGCCAGATGGTGCAATGGTCTGACTCAGTAGAAGGCAGCTTCCTCTGTCCCTAAGTCGGTAGCAGGAATCACACGCAGAGCAAAGGGGAAAATACAGTTATTGCACTCATTGAGGCTTCTTAGCGCACTGTGTCAGCTTCCGAGTTACAAAGGCCTCCTCATATGGATGAATATTTTTTAAATATACGTATACACTGAGGAGAACACACCTGTGAGAAGAAGGTAAAGGTAAAGGGGCCCCTGACCATGAGGTCTAGTCGTGTCCGACTCTGGGGTTGCGGCGCTCATCTTGCTCTATAGGCCGAGGGAGCCAGCGTTTGTCTGCAGACAGCTTCCAGGTCATGTGGCCAGCATGGCTAAGCCGCTTCTGGCGAATCAGAGCAGCACACAGAAATGCTGTTTACCTTCCCGCCGGAGCGGTCCCTATTTATCTACTTGCACTTTGATGTGCTTTCGAACTGCTAGGTGGGCAGGAGCTGGGACCAAGCAACGGGAGCTCACCCCGTTGCAGGGATTCGAACCGCCAACCTTCTGATCAGCAAGCCCTAGACTCTGTGGTTTAACCCACAGTGCCACCTGGGTTCCTGGTGAGAAGAAAGCAATAGGTAAATGCTTCTAAGGGAAGGGAGCAGTGCAAAGTCACCTGGCCAGTGTGGGAGCCAGTGTGGTGTAGTGGTTAAGAGCGGTAGACTCGTAATCTGGGGAACCGGGTTCGCGTCTCCGCTCCTCCACATGCAGCTGCTGGGTGACCTTGGGCTAATCCCACTTCTCTGAAGTCTCTCAGCCTCACTCACCTCACAGAGTGCTTGTTGCGGGGGAGGAAGGGAAAGGAGAATGTTAGCCGCTTTGAGACTCCTTCAGGTAGTGATAAAGCGGGATATCGACTCCTCCTGGCCAGTGGCCTCCCCTGATTTTGGGGGGGGGGGTTTGCTTTCTTTCCTGCAGGAGAAGCTCAGATTGGTAGCAGGAAACGCCCTTGTGGGACTGAGACATTGCCTCTTCCTTCAGTTCCACCATGGAAGTGCCCAGCTGGGCAGGGGAGCAAGCAGAAAAAGACCCCCACCCCATGCAGTCTGGATGCAGTGGGAGAAGCTGGGAAGGGACTGTGCAGAAGATCCTGGATGAGGCGGATACCAGCTCAAACCTTTGGCGCCAGCGGTTCAGGGAATTTTGCTACCAGGAGGCTGAGGGGCCCCGCGAGGTCTTCAGCCAACTCCACAACCTTTGCCGCCAGTGGCTGAAGCCAGAAAGGCTCACCAAGGCTCAGATCCTGGACCTGGTGGTCCTGGAGCAGTTCCTAGCTGTCCTCCCCCCGGAGATGGAGAGCTGGGTCAGGGAGTGCGGAGCCGAGACCAGCTCCCAGGCGGTGGCTCTGGCAGAAGGCTTCCTCCTGAGCCAGGAGGAGGGGAAGAAGCAGGAAGAGGAGAAGCAGGTGAGAGAGAGTATTTCCATTCAAGTTGGAAAATGCATGCAAGAATATTATATTCCGACACACCCAACTGCTAGCAGCCCATTCTGGGATTTGTCCGAAGAGAGAGATTTCACGATGTCTCTAGGCAAATTGATCTATCTGTGAGTTGCCAGATTTGTCACGCGTGAGTTTACATGTATTTATCACAGAATCATAGACTTGTAGAGTTGGAAGGGAACCCCAAGGGCCACCTAGTTGAACCCCCTGGTTCCCTGTAACCTCACTTCTCCCAGGGAGGGAACCACCAGAAGGCCCTTGGAGCTGGACTTCAGCGTCCGGGCAGAACAATGGGGGTGGAGATGCTGCTTCATATTATTATTATTATTATTATTATTAATTTTTTATTTATACCCCGCCCATCTGGCTGGGTTTCCTCGGCCACTCTGGGCGGCTTCCAACAAATAACAAAATACATTAAAATATAACAGATTAAAAACTTCCCTAAACAGGGCTGCCTTTGGGTGTTTTCTATGTCAGGTAGTTGTTTATCTATTTAATGTCAGGTAGTTGTTTATCTCCTTGACCTCCGATGGGAGGGTGTTCCACAGGGCGGGTGCCACTACTGAGAAGGCCCTCTGTCTGGTTCCCTGTAGCTTTGCTTCTTGCAGTGAGGGAACCGCCAGAAGGCCCTCGGCGCTGGATCTCAGTGTCCAGGCAGAACGATGGGGGTGGAGACGCTCCTTCAGGTATACTGGACTGAGGGCCATTTAGGGCTTTAAAGGTCAGCACCAACACTTTGAATTGTGCTTGGAAACGTACTGGGAGCCAATGTAGGACTGGTGTTATGTGGTCTCGGCGGCCACTCCCAGTCACTAGTCTAGCTGCCGCATTCTGGGTTAGTTGTAGTTTCCGGGTCACCTTCAAAGGTAGCCCCACGTAGAGCGCATTGCAGTAGTCCAAGCGGGAGATAACCAGAGCATGCACCACTCTGGCAAGACAATCTGCAGGCAGGTAGGGTCTCAGCCTGCGTACCAGGTGGAGCTGATAGATAGCTGCCCTGGACCCAGAATTGACCTGTGCCTCCATGGACAGCTGTGAGTCCAAAATGACTCCCAGGCTGCGCACCTGGTCCTTCAGGGGCACAGTTATCCCATTCAGGACCAGGGAGTCCGCCAACCCCGCCCGCCCCCTGTCCCCCCAAAACAGTGCTTCTGTATTGTCAGGATTCAACCTCGTAGTTTAGCTACATACTGCATGACAAAGGTCTTCATTTTATCTGTCCTGAATCTTCCAACATTCACCTTCCTGGGGTGTCCACGACTTCTAGTGTTAAGAGAGAGGGAGAAATAAATGTTCCCTTCCCATTTCCTCTATGCCATTGCATAATTTTATAAACTTCTACCATGTTGCCCCTTACTTGCCTAGTTGCTAAACTGAAAAACTCCAGAATCTGCCACCTTTCCCCATGGGGGGGGGGTGCCCCATCACCTTGATCCTTTTCTGAACCTCTTCCAACTCAACATTATCCTTTCCTAGGCGAGCCAACCAGAACTATCCACAGAATTCCGAATGGAATCACATCATAATTGTATGATGGCATTGTGATACTGGTCGTTTTCATTTTCGGTTCTTTTCTTGACGCCCCCCACCCCCCGCATGGATTGTTCCTCTTCACCTGTTCCCTCCATGGGATCATTGCTTCTGTTTCAGGTGCAAGGCCCACTCCTGGGGGTCGCTGCTGGTTCCTCAGAGTTGGAGAACGCCCCATCCAGTCCCTGTCAGAAACTGTTCTCCATTGGCGTCGCCCAGGAGATTCGAAGTCGGGGTGTTTCACTGGGTAAGAGAGGATTTCTTCCTTCCTAAGTTGCTGGAATTGTGTGAAGTTGTGGTTCCTGCATTGCAAGGGGGTTGGACTAGATGACTGTTTGGGGCCCTTCCAGCTCTATAATTCTACGATTCTTCACGTAGAATTATAGATTCTTCAGGGCATCCTGAGCAAGTTTGCAGATGACACAAAATTGGGAGGGGTGGCTAATACCCCAGAGGACAGGATCACACTTCAGAATGACCTTAACAGATTAGACAACTGGGCCAAAGCAAATAAGATGAATTTTAACAAGGAGAAATGTAAAGTACTACACTTGGGCAAAAAAAATGAAAGGCACAAATACAGGATGGGAGACACCTGGCTTGAGAGCAGTACATGTGAAAAGGATCTAGGAGTCCTGGTAGACCACAAACTTGACATGAGTCAACAGTGTGATGCAGCAGCTAAAAAAGCCAATGCAATTTTGGGCTGCATCAATAGGACTATAGCATCTAGATCAAGGGATCTCTTCCAACTCTATGATTCTATGATTCTACGTTCCCAGAAGAAATTCCTATAGGAACTGCTCCAAAACCACCAGTTCTCTCCTTGGGCGCCTGGGACGTAATGAGCTGTTTATATGCTTCGCTGACTGACCCCCCCACCCCCACCCCACTGTGTGTTTGTGCAGAGAGGTAATAGAGCTGGAAGGGACCCTGAGGGTCATCTAGTCCAACCCCCTGCGACGCAGGAATTAAAATCCAGTTGGGCAGGATATAAATAATAAATAATCATTTTATATTTATATTTGTATTGTGTCCAGCCTTATGCAGAGTTCATTCATGCACAATTTTTAAAAATTATTAAATTTGCATACTACCTTTCACCTGTAGATTTCAGGGTGCTTCACAACAATTTCAATTTTTCTTCCCTTCCCCATCTCACAGAGAACGAGGTGACGTCACTGAGGCTCTTTAAAACACCTCTTTGCGGTGGGTCGGAAGCGGCTGCTGGACTGCCTGCTCAGGTAGGGAGAGGGCCACACGAGGAGAACAAGTCCTAGACAGTGGCTAACCAGGTGCCCCAAAGAGGCAACAGCAGCATCAAAACCTTTATTGGCATCACTTACAAACGTTCAAGATGTGGGTGGCGCTGTGGTCTAAACCACAGAGCCTAGGGCTTGCTGATCAGAAGGTCGGTGGTTCGAATCCCTGCGACGGGGTGAGCTGATCAGAAGGTCGGTGGTTCGAATCCCTGCGACGGGGTGAGCTCCCGTTGCTCGGTCCCAGCTCCTGCCAACCTAGCAGTTTGAAAGCGGGAAGGTAAAAGGCGTTTCCGTGACCGACTCTGGGGTTGCAGCGCTCATCTCGCATTATTGGCCAAGGGAGCTGGCGTACAGCTTCCAGGTCATGTGGCCAGCATAACAAAGCCGCTTCTGGTGAACCAGAGCAGCACATTTACCTTCCTGCCGGAGTGGTACCTATTTATCTACTTGCACTTTGACTTGCTTTCGAACTGCTAGGTTGGCAGGAGCTGGGACCGAGCAACGGGAGCTCACTCCGTTGTGGGGATTCGAACCGCCGAACTTCTGATCAGCAAGCCCTAGGCTCTGTTGTTAAACCCACAGCGCCACCCGCGTCCCCAAGTTGCCATATCTTTGTACAAAACAGTTGTAGTCCTGGGGAAGGGAAGGAGTCTGACAGAACTTCGCTAAGTAAAGTGTCTTTGATTGCTGAAAAGCAAATGTTTAGCCAGCATAAGAGAAAACTCGTCCAAGCAACTGTCTCTAGCTTATGTTGGCATAAGGCTGCATGAGGTACACAGCGTGGGGCAGCGAAAATCTTAAATGTCTGCTGCAACAGCAGCATGCATGTTGCATGTGTGACAATTGTTGCGTCGGGAGGAAGCCGGGTGGGCCTTCTCCCAATGAGACATTTATCTCCCAGGCTGCCCTGGTCTGTGTGGCCTCTCCTGATGCTTCATGGCCCGGGGCGACAACCCACCAGGCCTGTGGCCCCATATGACTTACCGCCAGTCTCCTCGACCCCCTCAAGATTGGAGGGGCTGAGCTCCATCTCCATGGGGCTGTAAATAGAGGGGGCTGTTGAGACTACCTGCCCGCAGACAGTTGGGATTCAGGCCTCATCATGGGACTGAAACTGCCTTGGTCGCACTGGTTGATGATCTCTGGCGGGCTATGGAAAAAAGGTGAGAGCTGTTTCCTAGTTCTGCTGGATCTCTCAGTGGCTTTTGACACCATCGACCATAACATCCTTCTGGACCGTCTAGAGGGGCTGGGAGCTGGGGGCACTGTTATGCAGTGGTTCCGCTCCTTCCTCCTGGGCCGTGTTCAGAAAGTGGTGGTGGGGGATGAGTGTTTGGACCCCTGGGCTCTCACATGTGGGGTGCCTCAGGGTTCTGTCCTCTCCCCCATGCTTTTTAACATCTACATACAGCCACTGGGAGAGATCATCAGGGGGTTTGGGCTGGGTGTTCATCAGTATGCGGATGATACCCAGGCAGTGAAGGTCCTGTGTGAGTGCCTGGAGGCGGTTGGAGGATGGATGGTGGCTAACGGATTGAGGTTGAATCCTGACAAGACAGAAGTACTGTTTGTGGGGGACAGGAGGCAGGCAGGTGTGGAGGACTCCCTGGTCCTGAATGGGGTAACTGTGCCCCTGAAGAACCAGGTGCGCAGCCTGGGAGTCATTTTGGACTCACAGCTGTCCATGGAGGCGCAGGTTAATTCTGTGTCCAGGGCAGCTGTCTATAAGCTCCACCTGGTACGCAGGCTGAGACCCTACCTGCGTGTGGACTGTCTCGCCAGAGTGGTGTATGCTCTAGTTATCTCCCGCTTGGACTACTGTAATGCGCTCTACGTGGGGCTACCTTTGAAGGTGACTCGGAAACTACAACTAATCCAGAATGTGGCAGCTAGACTGGTGACTGGGAGCTGCCACCGAGACCATATAGCATCGGTCCCGAAAGACTTACATTGGCTCCCAGTACGTTTCTGAGCACAATTCAAAGTGTTGGTGCTGACCTTGAAAGCCCTAAATGGCTTTGGCCCAGTAGACCTGAAGGAGCGTCTCCATCCCCATCGTTCACTCTTCTGGTGGGCCCCAGGACTAGATGGGCCGTTGGCCTGATCCAGAAGGCTCCTCTTAGATTGCCCTCAAACAATAACAAACCTCGAGTTGGCCAAAGTTAATAGAGCTTTTGGCCCCTCTTTAGACAGAAGCCGTGAGCTCTTGCCTGTTTCATCATCCAGAGTTCTGGACCTTGCTGGGAAGAGCTCACTTGCTCCATTGCCAACGTCTTCTCGGGGGGTTCTTGTGAGTCGAGGACCTGGACACACTTCCTGGGCTTTTTACAGCAGATGTTTCCTCTTCCTCCTTTCAGGATCCAGCCGTGGTGACCTTCGAGGAAGTGGCTGTCTATTTCACCAACGAAGAGTGGGCGCTGCTGGGGGCCGGGCAGAAAGCCCTCCACAGGGAAGTCATGCTGGAGAACTCCAGGAGTGTGGCCTCTCTTGGTAGGACTCCCTTCTCTGCTCTGAGTCGAGAAAGTGAGGTTCTGAAAAGGGGTGACCAAATTGGTCAATGGGGTGGAGCGGACTCTCCTTCCTTGGCAGTTTCTAAGCAGAGGTTGGGTGGCCATCTGTCATGGATGCTTTAGCTGAGTTTCCTGCATTGCAGGGGGTTGGACTAGATCAGACCCTCAGAGATCTCTTCCAGCTCTTAAGATCCTGATTCTGAATGTAAAAGTGGCAGCATTCGGGATTTTTTTAATTTAGAGAAAAGGTGACCAAGAAGAAACATGATAGAGGTTTATAAGATTATGCATGCCATAGGGAAAGTGGATAATAATCATAATACTAATTTTATTATTTATACCCCACCCATCTGGCTAGGTTTCCCCAGCCACTCTGGGCTGCTTTCGCCACATATAAAAACCATAATAAAACATTAAAGACTTCCCTAAACAGAGCTGCCTTCAGATGTCTTCTAAAAGTCAGGTAGTTGTTTAGTTCCTTGACATCTGGTGGGAGGGTGCCACCCCCGAGAAGGCCCTCTGCCTGGTTCCCTGTAACCTCACCTCTCACAGTGAGGGAACTGCCAGAAGGCCTTGGAGCTGGACCTCAGGCTGAATGATGGGGGTGGAGAGGCTCCTTCAGGTTTACTGGGCCAATAGAGGAAAGGTTTTCTCCCTCTTTCGTAACACCGGAACATATGGGCATGCAGTGGAGTCAGCCATGATGGCTCTGTTCTGCCATT
The DNA here is from genome assembly GCF_965207765.1 of Zootoca vivipara. Lineage (NCBI taxonomy): Eukaryota > Metazoa > Chordata > Lepidosauria > Squamata > Lacertidae > Zootoca > Zootoca vivipara. Next base: position 119,879,208 of record NC_142584.1, read on the forward strand.
GGAGGCAGAAGTGCTTTTGAAGACCAGTTGCTTGGAGGGGGGGGGGTGGAACCAGGAGAATGATCAGATCCTGCTCTCTGGTTTCCTACAGGCATCTGGCTGGCCACTGTGAGAGAACAGGATGCTGGATTAGATGGTCCATAGGCCTGATCCAGCTGTGCTCATCTTACACTTGAGCAAAAATAACTAAAATTCTGGAAAGATGGCTAAGCTATAACTTGGCCTTCACCAGCCAGCCTGGTACCCTCCAGTTTTTGTTGGACTACAACTCCCATCAGCTCCAACCAGCATAGCATTGAACTGGGTGGGCATTGATTAAAGGCGGCTTTCCCTGCTGTTACCAGATCTCTGTCTCTATTCCAGCAGGTGATGGGTGGGACAGTCAGAAAGATGATGGACCATGCCTGTTGCCATCATTGGAGAGGAACAAGTTTCCAGAGATGGAAGAGAACATCGGAAATAAAGAGGAACCAAGAAAGCAGGAGGGAAACCCAACAGAGATGGGGAAGAAGACATCCTGGCTGGAGGGTGACTTCTGCGAAATCCTAGTTCAACCAAAAGGAAAGGAAAGGAACGTCTGCCTGGTGTGTGGGAAAATCTTCAGCCAGAAATCGGACCTTACTGCTCACAGGAGAACCCACACGGGAGAGAAGCCCTACAAATGCCTGGAGTGCGGGAAGAGCTTTAACAGGAGCTCAAACCTTACTTCCCATCAGAGAATCCACACGGGAGAGAAACCCTATAAATGCCTGGACTGCGGGAAGAGTTTCAGGGAGAGCGCAAACTTCACTTCCCATCAGAGAATCCACACAGGGGAAAGGCCTTATCAGTGTTTGGAGTGTGGGAAGAGTTTCAACAGGAGCACGAACCTCACTTCCCACCTGAGAAAACACACCGGGGAGAAACCATATAACTGCTCGATATGCAGTCGGAGCTTTTGCGATAAATCCGTCTTCAATCTCCACCAGTTGATTCACTCGAGGGATAAGCCACACAAATGTTTGGCATGTGGCAAGAGCTTCATTCGACGGTCGCAACTTACTTCCCACGAAGGAATCCACACGGGGGAGAAACCGTATGAATGCTCCGTCTGCGGAAAGAGTTTTCATCGAAGTTCCAATCTTACTTCACATCAGAGAATCCACGCCGGGGAGAGGCCCTATAACTGCGCCGAATGTAGCAAGAGATTTTACGACAAATCACACCTTCTTATACACCAAAGAATGCACACCGGGGAGAAACCCTACAGCTGCCTGGAGTGCGGGAAAGATTTCAGGCACCATACGAACCTTGCTTCTCATCAGAGGACCCATACGGGAGAGAAACCCCACAGCTGCCCGGAGTGCAGCAAGAGCTTTTACGATAAGCACCACCTTCTCATACACCAGAGAATCCACACCGGCGAAAAGCCGTATCGGTGCTTGGAGTGCGGAAAGAGCTTCAGCCAAAGCTCGAGCCTGAGCTCCCATCAAAAAGTTCACACGGAGGAGAAGCTGTATCAGTGCGTGGAGTGTGGGAAAAACTTCAGCCAGAGGAAGAATCTCACCAGGCACCAGAAGATCCACTCGGGAGAAAAACCGCATCAGTGCGTGGAGTGCGAAAAGAGATTTTTTGATAAGTGTACACTGAAGAGGCACCAGCGAATTCACAGAGAGGAAGACTTGTCCATCATGTCTTGGAGCATTGATGTGGATTCGGGTGGCGCACCAGTGTTGCGCCCCCTCAGGGAATTTGCACAAGAATACGATTTGTGAGATTTAGGGAGAAATCATCCCTAGTCATGAACTAGTCATGAGAAAGCCAGAACTTTGTTAGACTTCCTTCCACTCCATATATTTTGAATTACGGGTGCTGGTGGCAACATAACCTTTTTGTTGCTCAGCGCCTCTCAAGCCCTACTGTGGAAAGATACTTTCCTCTTTCCTTCCTCAGTAAAAAAGTTGGGGTGGCGGGAAGCCCTTCTGTCAGTATCAATTTAGAAATAAGTTGATGCTGATGGGCTTTGATGGAGATCAGCCTCCTTTCACAAGTGAGAGCAGGGCTGGTATTTATTTACTTTGGATGTGTAATAATATATCCTAGGCATTAATGTACTGTATGTTTTGTGTCTTGCTAAGTCCTGACCACTTGTGAAAAGTCACTGGTCAACTTACTTGTGCCTTAATTCTCTGCTTATGTTTCTATTTTTCTTATCAAAAAACCCACAAATTTGGTCAAAACTACTGCTTTCTCTTCTCCCTCTCGAGGCGATGTGCCATTAAACCTGTTTAGCTTATAGCAGGTCTTGTATTCCCTGTCGTTACTCAGGTGGGTTGTGGATCCGAGGAACTGCAGAATTTTCCTAACAGAAATAGTGCATGGTTCCCATTCCTAAAACCAGGAGTTTTGGGCTAAGGTGTGTGAGAAGAAACAAAATTTAAAAAAAACCTTCCAGTAGCACCTTAGAGACCAACGAAGTTTGTCATTGGTATGAGCTTTCGTGTGCATGCACACTTCTTCAGATACACACGAAAGCTCATACCAATGACAAACTTAGTTGGTCTCTAAGGTGCTACTGGAAGGAATTTTTTTATTTTGTTTCAACTACGGCAGACCAACATGGCTACCTACCTGTAACTAGAGTCACTAGAAATACTAAGATCAAAATATTAAAAATCCATTAAATACAACTGAGAGGCAGTTGGGTGACAAGGGGAGGATTAGGCACCCACACTTAGTGTGCAGTAGTTTTTGCATAAAATAACTTTCAGGGAGCACCTGATCTCAGATGAACCCACCGCAAGAAAGATGCATCCTGGGGGCAAATGAGGTGTTTAGAACCATGGAGATTTCAAGGACTGCACAGTGAGACAGAAATAAAACTGGTCTCGCCTCCGCATTCCCTGACCCAGCTCTCCATCTCCAGGGGGAGGACAGCCAGGAACTGCTCCAGGACCACCAGGTCCAGGATCTGAGCCTTGGTGAGCCTTTCTGGCTTCAGCCACTGCCGGCAGACTACGGAGTCTCCCAGGATCTTCTGCATGCCCAAGATCTTCTGCACGGTTCCTTCCCACAATCCTCAGCTCCTCGCAAACTCAGTGGCACCAGGGCCTCTTCCCGCTTCAGGACTGGCCGAGTCTTGCTCTCGTACCTCTGACAGGACCCGAAGTCATCTCCTTGCTCTGCTTCCAATGTCTTTCTCGAGGCAAAGATGTCTGAATTGGGGGGCAAGGAGAAGACCCTGTTTTCCAAAAGCGTTCATTCCTTCTATGCACAGATTTTGCATGCCCCAAGCAAGAAGATGCTTTGCGAGAAACTCCCCTTCATGGGGAATTTTGTGGGTGCTGGGGCACCCAAGGCCCCAGGGATTTGGCACCCAAGATCATAAAGGTAAAAGGTGAAGGACCCCTGGGCAGTTAAGTCCAGTCAAAGGTGACTATGGGGTGTGGTGCTCATCTCAACTTTCAGGCCAAGGGCTCTGGCGTTTGTCCACAGACAGCTTTCCAGGTCATGTGGCCAGCATGACTAAACCACTTCTGGTGCAACAGAACACTGCAATGGAAACCAGAGCACATGGAAATACTGTTTACCTTCCCGCTGCAGTGGTACCTATTTATCTACTTGCACAGGGCTTGCTGATTAGAAGGTCGGTGGTTCGAATCCCTGTGACGGGGTGAGCTCCCGTTGCCAACATCATAGCTCAGTCAGTAGAGCACTCTCAATCTGAGGGTTCTGTGTGGATTGTTGTTGTTTAGTTGTTTAGTCTTTGTGACCCCATGGACCAGAGCACACCAGGCACTCCTGTCTTCCACTACCTCCCGCAGTTTGGTCAGACTCCGGGAGGCAGTGGAAGACAGGGTCACGAAGAGTTGGACACGACTAAACGACTAAACAGCAACAATCCACACACCCTATCTGTGTGGATAGGGTTGCCATATTTCAAACACTGATAATCCAGACAGAAAAGTTTGCTTGGCAAATTCGCAAAGCTATGTTTTAAAGCCACTGGGTTGTCATATGGCCAGATTTCCCATGATTTTTTTTTAAAAAAAAATATTTCTGCCCAGACACTTCTTCCGACTTCAGTATTCCGGATACGTCTGGAAATTCCAACATATTTCAACCCTAAGTACAGTGGTACCTCAGTTTAAGTACACAATTGGTTCCAGAAGTCTGTACTTAACCTGAAGCGTACTTAACCTGAAGCGAACCTTCCCATTGAAAGTAATGGAAAGTGGATTAATCCGTTCCAGATGGGTCCGCGGAGTACTTAAACTGAAAGTACTCAAACCGAAGCGTACTTAAACCGAGGTATGACCTGTACTATGTTGGGTGAAAGATTCCCTTCCAAATCTACAATTCTCTGATCCTATGATTATAGAATTGTAGAGTTGGAAGGGACCCCCAAGAACCATCTACTACAGGGGTCCCCAAACTAAGGCCCGGGGGCTGGATGCGGCCCAATCGCCTTCTCAATCCAGCCCGCGGACGGTCCGGGAATCAGCGTGTTTTTACATGAGTAGAATGTGTCCTTTTATTTAAAATGCATCTCTGGGTTATTTGTGGGGCATAGAAATTCATTCATATATATTTTTTCAAAATATAGTCTGGTGCCTGGTGAGATTCTTCCTCTGGCTGAAGTTTTTCCCACACTCCACGCACTGATGTGGCTTCTCCTCCGTGTGAACTTTTTGATGGGAGCTCAGGCTCGAGCTTTGGCTGAAGCTCTAGTTTTTAAATAAAAGGACACATTCTATTCATGTAAAAACATGCTGATTCCCGGACCGTCCATGGGCCGGATTTAGAAGGCGATTGGGCCGCATCCGGCCCCCGGGCCTTAGTTTGGGGACCTCTGGATTAATTGATAGTCTGCAGTTTGCAATGTATTAAGAGAGCAAAGCGCAACAGAGAGCTCACCTGTCACTCAACCCTCCAGCTGTGGAAAGAACTGGACTCTGCTTCCTAGAGAGGCAGGATGTTGTAATAAAAGTGGCGGGAGGGAAAGAGAGGTGTTGGAAGGGGTGGGGAGGGAGACAGACAGACAATAGTGAAAGGCAGGGAGGGGAAAATAGGCTTGATCAAACTCCCTCGGAGAGGAGGAGGGAGGCTGAAATGCGGAGAGAACCGCGGACTAAGAAAGAGGTGCAAAGCTGTGCAAGAGGGAAGGGCAGGGATTTGATTTGGGTGCAGGGAGGGGGAAGGGGGAGTTCCCCCCCCGGAACCCTATAGAAGGAGGGAGGGGTCTCTGATGTACTGCATGCAACCCGGCTTCAGAATCGCTCCCCCAACAGCTGCGTGGATTTTGCATCCCAAGAGCCTTTTTGCAGACCCCACCGTCAAGAAAAATGCATTGGGTTGGGGGGGCGGCGGGGAGAGAAAGATCCATAGGTCTGTGTGCAGATGAGGAACCCCGCCCCCCAAGGTTTAGGGAGAAACACCCCTTGCAGGATTTCTATTGCACGATCCTGTTCGAAGCCCCACCCCCACCCAAAACGGAGCTGGGAGTGGGTGCGGGGCTTGGTGTAGAGAAAGCAGCCTTTCTGGGAGGGGGAGAGAGGGAGGGTGCTCTCTCGCCATGTCCGCCCCCCCCCAATGAAGGAAAGGATGGAATTATCACCCCAATGCCCCCAAATTGCATTAGTTTGATTGCAGGGATCTTCCTAAACATAACCCACCCACCCACCCCCCCCAAAAAATTTGTTGCAATTATTCTTTGCAGGGGGTTGGACTAGATGACTCATGGGGTCCCTTTCCAACTCTACCATTCTGTGATTTGGGTGTCCCTTTTCTGAAGCTTTTCCAAATCTTTTATTACAGGGCAGCGCTGAGAGTCTCCCTCCTCTGCCTTCCTCACAGGCAGCAGCATGGCACCTGTGGGACCTTCTACTGGTCCTTGGGATGAAGCGGGAGGAGACCCTCCGGTGCAGCCGCCTCAGGTAAGGGAAGGAGAACTGGGATGGAGGAGGGAAGAGACACAGGGGGGCAGCCTGGGTACCTCGCTCTACTGTGGAGGAAGTCGGAAGGTCCGGAAGAATCCTCCTTTTCCTCTTTTGGCACATTGCAGGTTCTCAAGGCCACACACAAAGAGGTTCTGCAGACCTTCCTCGTTCAGAGAATCATAGGATTGTAGTGGAAGGGGCACCAGGGGTCATCTAGTCCAACCCACGGCAATGCAGGGATCTCAGCCAAAGCATCCCTGACAGGTGGCCACCCAAACTCTGCTTTAAAAGCTACCAGTCAAGGGGAGCCCCCCCACCTTCAAAGGTAGCCGCTGTTGGACGGCTCTTACCATCAGAAAGTTCTTCCTGAGGTTCAGTCAGAATCTCCTTTCTCATAGTTTATAGCTTGAAGCCATGGGTTCAAGTTCTACCCTCCAGAGCAGGATAATAATTGTTGTTGTCGTTTAGTCGTGTCCGACTCTTCGTGACCCCATGGACCAGAGCACGCCAGGCACTCCTATCTTCCACTGCTTCCCACAGTTTGGTCAGATTCATGTTCGTAGCTTCGAGAACACTGTCCAACCATCTCGTCCTCTGTCGTCCCCTTCTCCTAGTGCCCTCATACCCCCAATACCTGCAGGGTTTGCATGGCAGGATGAATTCCCCTCCCCCACAATAGATCACACACACACCCCCACGCACAATAACACTATAGGATATTCAAAAGGTAAAGGACCCCTGGATGGTTTGTTGTTGTTTAGTCGTGTCCGACTCTTCGTGGCCCCATGGACCATAGCTGTCTTGCACTCCTGTCTTGCACTGCCTCCCGCAGTTTGCTCAAACTCATGTTCGTAGCTTTGAGAACACTGTCCAACCATCTCGTCCTCTGTCGTCCCCTTATCCTTGTGCCCTCAATCTCTCCCAACATCAGGGTCTTTTCCAGGGAGTCTTCTCTTCTCATGAGGTGGCCAAAGTATTGGAGCCTCAGCTTCACGATCTGTCCTTCCAGTGAGCACTCAGGGCTGATTTCCTTCAGAATGGATAGGTTTGATCTTCTTGCAGTCCATGGGACTCTCAAGAGTCTCCTCCAGCACCATAACTCAAAAGCATCAATTCTTTGGCCATCAGCCTTCTTGATGGTGCCTGGCAAAACTCCCTAGGGAGAGCATCCCACAAACGGGGAGCCACTACAGAGAAGGCCCTGTTCTTGTGTTGCCACCCTCTGTACCCCTTCATCTGGGCACTATACTTCCGTTGAGTCAGCCTAGCATTGCATTAGCCTTTTTTGCTGCTGCATCACAGATTCTCCCGTACAAACTCTTGAATGCTGCAAATAAATAGATGAGTAAATAAAGCCAGCCAGCACCTCACCTTGTTACCCTTTCCCCTTTCAAACTGGGAGCAATGGTATCTGTGAGAGAGATTACCTCCTGAGTAGAGAGCGTGTTCTTTCCTCCCAGGATCCAGTGACCTTTGAGGAGGTGGCTGTGTGTTTCACGGAGGTGGAGTGGGCACTGCTGGATCCGGGCCAGAGAGCTCTGCACAGGGAAGTCATGGAGGAGAATCACAAGGCGGTGGCCTCTCTCGGTAAGAATACCTTCTTGATTGATAGGTATCATAGGTGTGAATCTACTATTTTTGCCACTTAAACCTGCACTGCAGTGATGCTGTGATGAAAATGGGTGTCTGGGCCATGTGTGCTGGATAAGAAAATAAGAGCCCTGCTAAATAATAATAATAATAATAATAATAATAATAATAATAATAATAATAGATGCCTGTAGGAAAGCCACAAGCCCAAGCAGAAAAACGCACTGGCCCTTTCCTGCGATTTTCAACAACTGGTATTCACACATTCTTTATTACAGTCCAGAGACCCTCAAAATCAATTTTGAAAGCAAAATACAGCAGAGATAGAGGAAAAACATTGCTGGGCAGTCATTGTGTTTTATCCAGAGCATGTCGATTTCAAATTCTTATTACCCCCAAGAGGAATTTTGCCACAGCCAGGGTTATATCATTTACCTTCCAATGAGATATTTGAGATAAAAGGTATCAGACTTACCAGATGAATTCACCAAGGTTTAATTAATTGGCTCCTGGCTTGTTTATAAAGCCCACAGTGTAGTAAAATTTGTTTCATACAGTTGACAGCCTGAAGACATAAACAAAGTCTATTTTGCAGTGGTTTTCAACCAGTGTGCCCTGGCACCCTAGGGTGCCTTGAATGATGCCCTGGGAGGGTCGTGGGCAACCCTGGCCTCTGTCCCTCTTTCCTTCCCTCCCTCCTCGGATGCCCTCCCAAGGATGCCCTCCCAAACCTCCCAAGGCTTGCACAGCTGTTTGTGGCAGCAGTCCCGGCTCCCTGGGCGAATGGTGCCTCTGGGGCTGGCCAGGGGGTGCTGGGTGCCAGCAACTAAGGTGGCTTTGGAGTAAGCAAGCAGGCAGGCAGGCAAGGGAGCCCAGCCAGTCGGTTGGCCAGCCCTTGCTGTTGGGAACAGACCAGCAAGTCCCAGGCCCCTGTGGAGCAGTGTGAGGAGGCACCTCTCTTTGGGGTGGGGCAAAGGGGGCAGCCCAGAGACCAGGGGTGGCAGCAGAGGCTGCCTGGAGAACTCCCAAGGAGAGGAGAGGAGAGGAGGCTGAGTGAACAACGGAGGGTGTTTGAAAAGGGGTAAGGGGCTGCCAGCTCTGCAGGCAAGGGGTGGCACAACTGACCTCCTGAGCCCCACAGGGGTGCCGCAGAAAGAATGTCCAAGGGAGCCATGGGCTCAAAAAGGTTGAAAACCTCTGTGATAGGGTATACTTCAGAAGGGAAAACGTTTAATCTAGCTTTGGTCTATTGTCTGTGATAACTGGGCACTGACAAATTCGTACGATATGAAGGTAATTGAAAATCATGCCTGCGGCGAATGTTCCCCCCTCTATTACTAAAATGTGACACTGGAATCCAGAGGTGAAGCCACACACCCTCTTCTCCCACCACCTCCAAATAAACCCCTTTATTGTTGTTGTTTAGTCGTTTAGTCGTTTAGTCGTTTAGACTCTTCATGACCCCATGGACCAGAGCACATTTACCACTTCTGTGAGTCCCGATACCTTGCTGGAAAAATAATGGCGATACTTCTTGGCACAAAAGAGAAGAATTTTATTAACCTTAGAACATAGTTGTTTGTTTAACGTTTCCTGTGTTTATAAGCTACGTTTCGGTTGTAGATAATCTCTGTCAAACATTTAACATCGAGCCTTCCTGAACCTCATCTAGATGCCCACTATCCTGGCCTCTCAACTTTCTTCTTCACCTACCCACTCCCTCTCCCTCTCCTCCACTGACAAAATCGCTGCTCCCTCCTTTTAAACTGGGAACAGTCCCGCCCCCACCAGAATGCTATGTCAGTCAGGCTAGAGGTGGATTAACTCTTTTTCCAGCCACATAGGAATAAATATTTCAAAACCGTGTCAATCCGTTACAATGCCCATACTGAATTTTGGATGCAAACGGTCCCCAGGTTACATGTGATCGAGAGCGAAGATGGCTGTGTTCAATATTCCGCAGCCCATAGGTATTCGGAAGCAATAGGTAGGTGGGACTTGGGTTTGATCCAGCCCAGCTCTTGTTATAAAGAGGAGAGCTGGCCTGCTGGTTGAACCTCCCCTTCCAGCTGTTTCCCCAAAGTTAAATGTCTGGCTTGGCTTTCTAATAACTGTGGCCTGGAGGAGACCTGAAGAGTTCAGTAGTCAAAAGTAACAGCCTTCCCTGTTTTCCTTGAAAGAGTCAGAGCTCGGTTCCAATTGGGGAAAAGGAGAATATCTGCTCTTCCAAGACCTCAAAGAAGAGGAGGAAGGGACATTAGCAGGTTAGTCCTTAGCTGTGTCGTTGGGCCCTTTGTGGAACTGACTAATTTATCTTCTATTCCCAATGATCGTGATGATTTTGCCCTTATTACTCTTTTTCACTTGGCACCTAATCATAGCTCAGTTGGCTAGAGCTCAGTGCTGATAATGCCAAGGTTGCAGGTTCGATCCCCGTACGGGACAGCTGCATATTCCTGCATTGCAGTGGGTTAGACTAGATGACCCTCAGGGGCCCTTCCAACTCTACAATTCTATGATCTCCAGCCTGGGTGCTTCAATTTGACAGCAGGCCAGGGAGAAAGGCAGATTCAATGTTAGGGATAGTTAGGAAAGCAACCAAAAAAAAACTGGCAGTAGCACAATGCCATGGTACAGCTGTACTGGGAGCATTGTGCCCAGTTCTGGTCACCTGACCTCAAAAAGGATATTTGTAGAGTTGGAAAAGGGTCAGAGAAGGGTCAGCCAAAACGATCAAGGGGTGGAGCAGCTCCCCTAGGAAGGAAGGTTGCAGAGTTTGGGACTCCAAGCTAAAAAGGCGAATGAGGGGCAAAATGGTAGAAGTTTGCAAAATTATTCAAGGCATGGAGAAAGTGTATAGGGGAACATTTTCCCTCCCTCTCCCATAACACTAGAACTGGTGGAGATCCCATGAAGCTGAATGTTGGGAGATTCCTGACATGTAAAAGAAAGTGATTCTTCTGAATCCCAGTTGCTGGGAGCCACAGGAGGGGGGAGTTGTTCTTGTGTTCGAATCCTGCTGGCAGATTTCCCATTGGGGCATCTGGTTGGCCACTGTGAGAACAGGATGCTGGACTAGGTGGGCCACTGGACTGATCCAGCACCCAGGATTCACCTTGCAGCTTATTATTATTATTATTATTATTGGGTTAAAGATGAGTGCCACACTTGACTTTCCACCAGAAAGCTTAATACTGATCATACAAACGGTATAAATTGCAGCAAGACGTAAGCACCACAGAAATAGAATAGGCTAATTTGGGAAGTCGGGGGGGGGGACTTAATGCTGTTAGGGTTTACTTCATTTCTAAGGGAAGAGAATTGCAACATGATTCCTGCACTGCAGGGGGTTGAATTAGACGGTCCTTTAAGTTCCTTCCAATTCTATACAGTTGCACCTAGGATTTCAAATGCCTTGGCTCCTGAACAAGTTGGCTCCTGAATGATCAAAACCTGGAAGTGAGTGTTCCTGTTTCTGAATGATTTTCAGAAGTCGAACATCCGGCGTGGCTTCTGATTGGCTGCAGGACGCTCCTGCAACCAATTGGAAGCCGCACCTTGCTTTTCGAACGGTTCCGGGAGTCGATTGGACTCCCAGAACGCATTCTGTTCGAGAATCAAGGTGCAACTGTAATTCTATTATTCTATAACTCAACATGGCTCTGGTCACAGGGATTGGACAGGGCTTTATTCCCTCCCCAGATGTTCTGCTGTTCTCTCACCCCACTCTCTAATATGGGATTTCTGAATACTTTGTGCTCAAAAGTAACAAAACATGTCATTTTAAAAAAATGTATTGTGCTGGTTTTCCACAATAGTGAACACAAGCAAAACAAAACTTGTAATGCAGGCTTTCACTTTTGTCAATTACATCAAATAAAATTAAAGTACATATGGATATATTTCCATACCAACCATGTCTTTTTCTCCCCCTGGAAGAGCCAGACTTCATTTCCTGTTGGGAAGAAGGAGAAGATGAAATTATCCAGGTCCCTAAAAAAGAGGTGGCAGAGGAGACATCATCAGGTAGCTGCTTAGTTGTGGAAATCATTGTTAAAGATAGAAGAGCGAAGCACGTAGAAAAACAAGCCTTGCGGAAGCAGAACCAGCATGGCTTCTGCAAGGGAAAGGCCTGTCTCACAATCCTGTTAGAGTTCTTTGAGAGTGTCAGCAAGCATATAGATAGATAGCAGTGATTCGGTTGACCTAGTGTATTTCTGCTTTCTCTTTGTAAACTGCTTTGAGGGTCCCCCCCCCAAACAATCAAGCAGTGTATAAATTTAAGAAAATAAGCAAGCTTTCAACAAAGGGAAGAATCATGGAGAATTTCCTGGTCTAGCAAAGACACAGTACAAAGATGAACTTTTAATCACTGCACATTGCTTGGGTTTAACTTGCACAATTTCAACCAGCCTTTCCCCAACCATGTGGGGTTGAAATTGTGCAATTCACGTAAGATGCGACCGTATGGTGCTTTATGGTACCCATTTGTCAAAGAAGTACCCTCCGAATTCTTCCAGCATCTCACTATTTCAAGCCTGGGGCTGCTAGCAAAAGTGGACATTACAGGGTTGTCCAATTATGGCTCTCGTGTTGTGGGCTCTGATCCAGGGATCTCCAACCCACCAATCTCTGTTTTGGTGCCGCCACCCTCTCCTCACCTGCTTCAGAGTCAGCTACCTGGTCTGGCTCCTTAGCCAATGGCTCTGCAGCCTCTGTGTCTTGTTGGCTACTGAATTCGGCGGGTCAGGATAGGGATGTTGAAATAAGGGAAGCAGCCAATTGCTTTTGATTCATTTTGAGACCCTTAGTTCCTGCCTTGCACTACTAACAGGATTTCTGCCCCTCTCCAAACAGGTGGGCAGGAGAATGAGGATTCTGTAGCACCATCAGAAGCCATCAAGCCCGAAGTAAAAGGAGAGACCTTTGAAAGCAAAGGTCACAAGGAAAACCAGAGGAAGACTTGGAGGAAGACATCCGTTGCTTTTCAGGGTGCAGATGCCCACAAACTCCACACACCCCAAGGAGATTGTAAAGGAAAGAGGAGGAGAATGTGCCCGGCGTGTGGGAAAATATTCAAGTTTAAATCGGACTTAAATAAACACTTCAGAACCCACACAGGGGAAAAACCGTATACATGTAAGGAGTGCGGAAAAGGCTTTAGCAATAGCGGGAACCTTAAAAAACACATGCTCCTTCACACAGGAGAGAAACCATATAAGTGTATGGAGTGTGGAAAGAGTTTTACTCAGAGTGGTAGCCTGACGATACACTACCGAACTCACACGGGGGAAAAGCCCTATCAGTGCGCCGAGTGTGGAAAGTGCTTCAGAGTGAGTTCGAAGCTGACGTCGCACTACAGAACTCACATGGGGGAGCCATATAAATGTGCGGACTGCGGGAAGAGCTTCAGCACAAAAGGAAACCTTTGTAAACATCAGAGAATCCACACGGGGGAGAAGCCGTATAAATGCACCGACTGTGGGAAGAGCTTCAGCAATAAAGGAAACCTTTGTAAACATCAGAGAATCCACACAGGAGAGAAGCCATATATATGTGCAGAATGCGGGAAGGACTTCAGTGACAGCACGAGCCTTACTTTCCATAAAAGAATCCACTCAGGGGAGAAGCCGTTCAAATGTGTGGAGTGTGGGAAGAGCTTCAGGATGAGCTCTGGCCTTACCGCTCATCAGAGAACTCACACCGGAGAGAAACCGTATGCGTGTGTGGAATGTGGAAAGAGCTTCCGTGAGAGACCAAGCCTCGCCTACCACAGAAGGACTCACACAGGAGAGAAGCCACATAAATGTGCCGAGTGTGGAAAGACATTTGCCGAAAGGTCAAGCCTGACTTTACACCAGAGGATCCACACAGGGGAGAAGCCGTACCCTTGTGAGGAGTGCGGAAAGAGCTTCCGGACCAAAGGAAACCTTTGTCAACATCAGAGAACGCACATAGCGGAGAAGTCCTATAAGTGTCGGAAGTGCGGAGAGGCCTTCAACGACAGCGCGAGCCTCGCTTTTCACAAAAGCGTTCACTCGGGGGAGAAGCCGTTTCAGTGCGTCGAGTGCGGAAAGAGCTTCCGGGGCCACTCGAGACTTCTCTCCCATCAGAGAATCCACACAGGGGAGAAACCATATCCGTGTGTGGAGTGCGGGAAGAGCTTCCGTTGGCTTGAGGTTCTCACTGCTCACAAAAGAACCCACACGGGAGAGAAGCCGTATAAATGCATGGGATGTGGAGAGAGCTTCAGAAACAGAGGAAGCCTTTATAAGCATGAAGGCATCCACAGGAGGGAGAAACCACACACGCCACCCTTCCCTGGTGCAAATGTGGATGCCACTGTGCCTGCAGGCAATGTGCACCGTTTATATTCTTGTTTTCCCTTGAAATTTCTAGGAGGGTTGGGAATCCGCCAGTGGCTGAGCCATTGGAAGCTGGGGGAGGGGGCGGCACAGAAGACAAGGGGCGGAGGGGGTCCCTCTGCAGAAAAGCCTGTGCCCCAAACTCCCCTACATGGCAGGAAGAATTCTTGACTGCCGGTTTCGCCTGGGGCAGCCTTAAACTTGTCCCCATATTCTGTGGCATCCCGCCTGGATCTGCTGTTTCCATGGGCCCAAGGAGTTGAAAGCAATTATTATTATCATGATTGCAGTTATTGAAGGATTGGAAGGGACCCCCAAGGGCCATATAGTCCAACCCTCTGCAATGCAAGAATCACAGCTAAAGATTCCCTGGCAGATGGCCATCCAACTTTCATTTAAAAACCTTGAATGAAGGGCAGCCAAGGGAGCTTGTTCCCCTGTTGAATGATTCTTGCCATCAGAAAGTTATTCCTAATGTTTAGTTGGAATCTCCTTTCTGGCAGGGTGGATAAAAATCAATGATTTTTAAAAAATCAAAATCAGATTTTTAAAAAATTTAAATTGGATTTTTAAAATAAAATGCTTTGGGACAAAAGAATCTTTAAATCAAATCCACCCTGCAGTCTGGTAATTTGAATCCATTGGTTCAATGTGGAAAGGATGTTTTTAAACTGGGGTTGTGTGACCATGTGCCAGGGATTATTTAGCTGTGATTCCTGCATTGCAGGACGGTTGGACTAGGTGACTCTTAGGGTCCCATTCCCGGCCCCCAAAGAGGGGGATGAATGGGCAACCTTTTCTGGAATATATTTGTACTTTGAGGAGATAAGTGATCTAACTTGGCCATCTCTTCCTGCCTCTGTTTACTTCCCTTCTCTATCTCTTCTTAAAGTTCTTTGATGGCTGAGAGCAGCCTTTATTGCAGGGGTAGGCGACCTAAGGCCCGGGGGCCAGATGTGGCCCAATCGCCTTCTAAATCCAGCCCATGGACGGCCTGGGAATCAGCGTGTTTTTACATGAGTAGAATGTGTCCTTTTATTTAAAATGCATCTCTGGGTTATTTGTGGGGCCTGCCTGGTGATTTTTCATGAGTAGAATGTGTCCTTTTATTTAAAATGCATCTCTGGGTTATTTGTGGGGCATAGGAATTCGTTCATATATTTGTTCAAAATATAGTCCGGCCCACCACATGGTCTGAGGGACTGAAAAAAGTTGCTGACCCCTGCTTTAATGTATAATCTGGTTGAAGGAAGAAGTGATAATGCAGGGTATGGAGGGGGCTAGCCAGAGAATATATCTGCCATAGGCAGTTGGGCAATCCATACTGGCTAGCTATCAATAAATCAGATGGTTTTGAGGACGCTCGTGTACGGACTCATAGCCAGAAGCTTGTGCAACCTGAGACCACCTGGGGAGGTCACTTTGCCACTTCTTGAGGGCTTCCCAGTGGCAGATCGGAGTGCTTGCTTGGTAATGTATATAATGCTTGCTGTTTAGAATAAAATCTTTAATCTTCTCACTCACTTGTGTTTGTATTGCTTCTGAATCTCATTAAAAGAACCACCTGCATTTGTCAACAACAACAACAACTTATTTATTCCCCGCCCAACAACAACAACAACAACTTATTTATTCCCCGCCCATCTGGCCAGGTTTCTCCAGCCACTCTGGGTGGCTCCCAACCGAATATTAAAAACAAAATACAGCATTAAACATTAAAAACTTCCCTAAACAGGGCTGCCTTCAGATGTCTCTTAAAAGTAAGATAGTTGTTTATTGCCTTGACATCTGATGGGAGGGCGTTCCACAGGGCGGGTGCCAACACCGAGAAGGCCCTCTGCCTGGTTCCCTGCAACCTCACTTCTTGCAGGGAAGGAACCGCCAGAAGGCCCTCGGCACTGGACCTTAGTGTCTGGGCTGAATGATGGGGTGGAGAAGCTCCTTCAGGTATACTTGGCTGAGGCCGTTTAGGGCTTTAAAGGCTCAACCTGGGCAGCCTGGCCATTCTTTTGTGATGGTAAATACTCTAGTTCCTGAATCTCTTACATATATTGATAGTTTGCTCAGCTTAACAGATACTGTACTTGCCAGACCGTTTTTTGCAAAGGGAGGTGTAAGCCCCTGCAGTCCAAAGACAAACTGGAAAGCTTTTCCCATTTCCTTCCTCCTTGCAAAGAAATATTTGATGTCAATTTGGGAGAGTCAAAACAGCTTCAGGATTGTTCTCCCGTACTGTTTCAGACACTATACTAGAATCGTAGAGTTGGAAGAGACCACAAGGGCCATCCAGTCCAACCCCCTGCCAAGCAGGAAACACAATCAAAGCATTCTTGACATATGCCTGTCAAGCCTCTGCTTAAAGACCTCCAAAGAAGGAGACTCCACCACACTCCTTGGTAGCAAATTCCACTGACGAACAGCTCTTACTATCAGGAAGTTCTTCCTAATGTTTAGGTGGACATACTTATCCATGTGTGTTTGCCTTGTATATTTATGAACATTTATCTTATATATGTAAGACCTTAGGATTCCCAGAATGTGTTCTATTTACAAGTAAAACATTTAAATAGCTACCTTTCTACCGGCAGGAGGGGCGGGGGGGCACAGGAAGGAAACAAGATCGGGAGGGGGCCATGTTCAGGAAAAGGCTAAAGGACACCGGGCTCCATGACCCTTGAAGGGGGGGTTCCCTTCCCACTACATTCCTATGACTCGGCTTGCAGGGAGGACCCCTCCCCCTGGATCAATGAACTCGCTTCCTAGAGAGGCAGGAAGTGACGCAGGAAGGCGGGGGGGTTAGAGGCAATGTTTGAGGGGTGGGGTCTCCATGCACATCCCCGGAAGAGAAGGAGGCTTGCAAAGGAGGAGGGAAAAGGTGCAACATTTCGTGGGGGAGATTTGGGGTGCAGGGAGGGAGACGAATTTGCTTTTCCTCCCCGTGAATCTAAAAACAGGGCGGGAGGGAGGGTAGGAGGGGGCGGGGAAATGTGAGGGGAGCATTAAAGCAAGGATGGTCTCTCTCACCCCCCCCCAAAAAAAAACCCAGGAAAGGTAATCTGCAATCTGCTGCAAAAGGGGTGGTGATGGTTCTCTTCCCCAAATGAGGTTTGCATTGCAGTATCCTCTTGGAAGCGGAGAGATCAACCAGCCTCCTGGTGGGGGTGGGGAGAGGGAAATACATTTTGCTTTCTGAGACGAAGGGCGCTCCCCACCCCATGCAACTTGACTGGGACACTGAACCAGTGTGCCAGTTTCACCCCACGACCATGGGTCCCCACGGCTGATGGTACCATGCAGGGGGCATTGCCCTGGCACCAAAATTTGTGGGTGCCCGGCCCCTTCATGGGGAATTGGGTGGGTCCTCGGGCACCCAGGGAGTTGGCACCTATGCACTGAGGTGAAGCTCCCACCCCAATCTTTGACCCAGCCCCTCCTAACCCATCCTTATGTATTTCTGCACACTGAGCCTGGAACGCTGCCCCCCCCCCCCCAGCCTTCTGGGTCAGGTAGCCAGTCTGGGCAGGAGGGGAGAGAGAGAGACAGATACACAACAAATACACCAAAAGTCAATAGTTTCTGTTTCTTTTTAAAAAAATATATTCTTTAATGAAAATTATTTAAAAGTACACAAAGGTACAAAAATATATTTTAAAAGAATTCACATTTTAACTCATACACATAAGAATAAAGGGGGGGAGAGAAAAGAAAAGAAACTAAAACACTTCCAAAACGTTACATCCAAATTAAACATAGTTACAGGTAGGTAGCCGTGTTGGTCTGAGTATAAATAAACATGTTATACTTCCAATCCTTTTCATTATACCTGATTTCTTATATCCTTGTTTTTTCCACAGGTTTTTGTTACTATGTCTTCTTCCCCCCCCCCCTTAAATACTTCATTTGTTTTTTCTTTTACACATATCATTCCAATTCTGCCAATATGGGATTGTTGGTACTATAAAGATTTATATATACATAATATTATATAGTTTCTGTTTCTGTTGTGATAATCTCAAGTGTTCCAGAGCTTTTGTAATTAGAATTTGGGAGTATTAATTTATTATAATTGGTATTTGTACAGTATTTGTAAAACGTATGCTCTCTGTGTAAATGTCTCCCACTCTAAATAAATCCGCCTTTCTATGAACTGCTCTCAAACCTCCGGATATAGGGCGGTATATAAATTCAATCTGTAATAATAGTAATAATTTCTGCATTTTTCTCCTTAAAGAGCTGCTCCCTGCATTGAAGTGCATCGCAGCAACACCTGAGAGATCTCCCAGAAGTGGCCCAGTTTACGCCTCCTCCTCCTCTGTCCTTTCCACTGTCAACGCAATGGCCTCTGAGACAACCTCTGAATGGTCTCTTCTTAAAGATGGAATGGAAAGAGGAGCCAGGCAGCTTCCTCAGGTAGCGAAAGAGCAATGGGAGGCGGTAGGAGGGAAGAGGCACAGATGGGACAACCCAGCTTCCCTGTGTGTTGAGTGGGGATGATGGGGATCTAAGAGAAGCTCTGTTTTCTTCTTCTTCCAGGCCCTCTTGACCTTTGAGGAGGTGGCTGTGTTTTTCGCAGAGGAGGAGTGGGCTCTGCTGGATCCAGGCCAAAGAGCTCTGCACAAGGAAGTCATGGAGGAGAATTATGAAATGGTGGCTTCTTTAGGTAAGGGCACATTTTTATTCCTCTTGACTGTTAGACATTGGAGGTGTTAATCTGCTGTTTGAGCCATTTATTCATGCCGTGTCTTAGAATCATATAATCATAGAGTTGGAAGAGACCACGAGGGCCATCCAGTCCAACCCCCTGCCAAGCAGGAAACACCATCAAAGCATTCCTGACAGATGGCTGTCAAGCCTCCCCTGAAAGACCTCCAAAGAAGGAGACTCCACCACACTCCTTGGCAGCAAATTCCACTGCCGAACAGCTCTTACTGTCAGGAAGTTCTTCCTAATGTTTAGGTGGAATCTTCTTTCCTGTAGTTTGAATCAATTGCTCCGTATCCGCTTCTCTGGAGCAGCAGAAAACAACCTTTCTCCCTCCTCTATATGACATCCTTTTATATATTTGAACATGGCTATCATATCACCCCTTAACCTTCTCTTCTCCAGGCTAAATATACCCAGCTCCCTAAGCCGTTCCTCATCAGGCATTGTTTCCAGGCCTTTGACCATTTTGGTTGCCCTCTTCTGGACACGTTCCAGCTTGTCAGGCAGGAGTTAATCACAGTGAGGGTTTGCTTAACTTCTCCCTTTCGTCCTGAGTTTGTGCTTTTTCAAAGTCCATTACACCTTTGGTAAAGGCTATTCTTCTATTGGAGCACTTGCAGGCCAGTGTTTCCCAGTTCCCAAATAATGCATATTTTTAGATTTGCCTTGAGACCTTGAAGATTGTTGTTTATAGCAATGCTGTACTTTTGTCAGTAGGTAAGTCTTAACAAGCTGATATTGTTGTTTGAATTTCCCCCCAAAAAACTATGTAAAATCTAAAAAGAGACTCACAACATAATAATGGTGACATGAGCTTTCCTGGTCGACGTCATTTATTAGCTTTAAATGGGCCACCAGATATTTTACTGTCTTTGTTTCACAAGATTAATATTTTTACAGTCACATACGATATAAACAGCACTTCTGTGTTACTTATTTCACATAGCAGAGACTCTGATACTCAAGTCTGAGCTCATCTCCTCGCCTGGAACAGAAAAATACAGGGGTGTTGTCCTGGACCAATTGAGAGGTACATACTTCCACTTTGCTGTGAGGCTGTACCTTGTGTGTTTCCTTTCAGTGTGTAGGGATATAAAAAGAGCCCTTTTGGATCAGAACGAGGGCCCATCTTTTCCAGCATCCTGGTGGAGGTTTAGGTGATGTGTACAGTTGGTTGGAATGTATCACAAATCAGGGAGGAAGGAGAAAAATTAATAAAGAGGAGTAGCATTTTCGGGGGGGGGGAGCGATGGAGAAAGTGTGTATCTCCAGATGTTGCTGCACTACAACACTCATCATCCCTGGTCATTGGCCATCTTTGCTTGGGTTGATGGTACTTAGAGTCCAACCACATCTGGAGGGCCATAGATGCCTCACCTCAGCATAGAAGGTTTCTCTTGGTGCTCAGTGTTACATGGGAGTTGAAGGTAGAACTGGATACTAAGGGTTCTTCAGACTATTTTCAGATTTCCTTTCCTTTCCTAAAAATGTACATAGGAGAGGGAAGAATGCTAGAGGTGCTAAAATAAGAGGAGGTGCTGGCTGGTATTTCTGTGTGCTAAGTTCTCTTGTTCTCTTCCTTGAATACCTAACAATATTTTCTCCCCCCCCCCCCCCTTTAAACCAGGTGATGAAGAAGGCAATCATAATTTTGAGGGGCCATCTGTAAAGTACTTCAGTGTGAGTGAACTACAAACTAACACACGGGAGAAACCCTTTAAATGTATGGAGTGTGGAAAGACCTTCAGTCAAAATAGAAATCTTACCGCACATCAACGAATTCACACAGGGGAGAAGCCATATAAATGTATGGATTGTGGGAAGGGCTTCATTGATAGTGGAGCTCTTACAAGACATCAACGAACTCACACAGGGGAGAAACCATTTCAATGTATGGAGTGCGGAAGCAGCTTCAGTGAAAATGGAAGTCTTGCTCGACATCAACGAACTCACACGGGGGAGAAACCATTTAAATGTATGGAGTGTGGGAAGAGCTTCAGGGATAGGGGAAAGCTTACTGTACATCAACGTATTCACACTGGGGAGAAACCATTTAGATGTATGGAGTGTGGGAAGAGCTTCAATCAGTATTCACACATTACTATACATCGGAGAACTCACACAGGGGAGAAACCATATAAATGTATGGAATGCGGGACGGGTTTCATTGAGAGTGGAGCTCTTTCAAAACATCAACGAACTCACACAGGGGAGAAACCATATAAATGTATGGAGTGTGGAAAGAGCTACACTGAAAGTGGGTCACTTACAAAACATCAGCGAACTCACACAGGGGAGAAACCATATAAATGTTTGGAGTGTGGGAAGGGTTTCAGTCAAGGGGGGAAACTTACTGTACATCGACGGACTCACACAGGGGAGAAGCCATATAATTGTTTGGAGTGTGGAGAGTCCTTCATTTGTAGTAGGAAACTCATAGTCCACCGACAAAGTCATACCGGGGAGAAACCATTTAAATGTAAGGATTGTGGGAAGGGCTTCAGTGAAGGTGGAAAACTTACAAGACACCTGCAAACTCATACAGGGGAGAAACCATTTAAATGTATGGATTGTGGGAAGGGTTTCATTGAGAGAGGAGCTCTTGCAACACATCAACGATCTCACACAGGGGAGAAACCCTTTAAATGTATGGAGTGCGGAAAGAGCTTCAGTCAAAATGGAAGACTTACCATACACCAACGAATTCACACGGGGGAGAAACCATATAAGTGTATGGATTGTGGGAGGTGCTTCAGTGAAAGTGGAACTCTTACAAGACATCAACGATCTCACAGAGAAGCAACTGTTTAAATGGAAAAAGTGTGGAAAGTGTTTCAATTATAATTGAGTTATTAATTAACACCTATGGACTCTCACAGGGAACAACCCATTTACATGTATGGAGTGTTCCAAGTTTTTTTCCACAGAGTTCACTTCGTCGCTCCTATCAACAAACTCATATAGGGAAAAATCATTTGTAAATGCATGGAGTGTGTTTGATGTTCTGGTGTTTGTATGGAAAGTTGTACATATGTGTATTAAGACAATGAAGGTAATGTCTCATAAATGTAAGTATAATGAAATATACAATGTATTGTAAGGGATGTGCGGAATGTGGCTCTGGAGTGCTCATTGTGAGTGAACATGTGCTGAGAGTCCATTGATATTTGGTCTTTGCAGAGAGAATTGGGAATGCAGAGTTGTGAAAAGTAGAGTACGACAGTGGTGTTTAGGAAGCAGGATGTGCTCTGGAATCCTGTAACTGTAGAGTTGAAAGGGACTGCGAGGGTCTTCTAGTCCAACTCCTTGTTATAAGAACAACAGCATAAATTTCATTTTTTTAATTGCAATAAAGGAACAATGAAAACACAGAAAGGCTGAAATGCATAGCCTTATGTGCACAAAGTAATCCTTAAACAAAATTAGCCGAAACAAAATTCCAAGTACTGTATGTTAGTTCTTGGCCAATAAATTATTATTCTATTCTATTCTAAACCATCCTACGTTGTTTTTTATTTTATCATGGTTACATGTCATGTCCGGGAGTTCCCCCCTCCCTTTTGGTTGCTCACTGATGAGAATTAATGAGCAGTTGGTTATTATTATTACCTTATCATGTTGCTAGCACCAACAAGCAACTCCTTGCAAGGATAGCAGTTCTTACCCACTTCCAACAGGGCGTCCCTAATTCTCCTTTTTTCCTCTGACACTGTCACGGTCCGGTCGGTGGGCGTCAGCACCAGAGGCAAGATGGTGGTGAAGAAGCAGGGTCGAAGGCAGAGGCGAAGGTCCACGGGGCACGAAGCAGGGCGAAGGCAAAGCGAGGGTCCAGGAACAAGAAGCAAGGCGAAGGTCCACGGGGCAAGAGCAAGGCGAAGGCGAAGCAAGGGTCCAAGGAGCAAGGCGAAGGATCCAGGAACGAGAGGCAAGGCGAAGGTCCACGGGGCAGGAGCAAGGCGAAGGCGAGGCAGGGGTCCAAGAAGCACGGCAGCAACAAGGCAAGGGTCCAAGGAACAGGAGGCCAGATGCAACCAGGCAGGGATAGCGTTGCTGTGGCCAAGAAGTGAAGGGAAATACTGGGCTTTTATCCCTCCCAGCTCCTGCCACCAGGTGCAGTGAGATCTCAAGTGGCCACACCTGGGTGATTACTCCTTGCCTCTCCAGCACAAGCTGAGGACTTCACCTGTGTGGCCACGCCTTGCTTCTCCAGCACAAGTTGAGGCATGCCCCAGTCCTGCAAAGCACTACAGGCCCCAGAGCCTGACTCCTGCCCATACTCCTGACAGACAGGCACATATCTCAGAGAGTTTGGGGAGGGAGGGAGTTCCCCCCCCACTCTGGTTGGTGTATTGGTTAGGTGCCTCCCTCCTTACTGTTTCCTAGCTACTATCTCAAAGCTTGGTAGCTCCTGTCTCAACTGTGCAGCCTCTGAATCTGCCTGTCTCTCTGCTTCATGAAACTCTGGAAGGGGGGTGGGGGTGGGATCTTTCCTCTCCTCTTCTGTTAGAAGCTGATCTTCCTGTGATTGCATTCCCCAATCCTCCGATTCACACCAGCCCCTGACACTAAACTGCAAAATGTACAAAATCCCTGGTGGCCGCTGGAATAATGGAGGTGCTGGGGGCAAGAACTAACATGGGGAGGGAAGGTGGCACAGGGAAATGTGGGCATTGCCAGTAGTTTCAGGAGAGCCATTTCCCTGCGGAGAGAAGAATCTCTCTGCCCACGTGATTGGCCCATCTTTCAGAAATATGTAGAAAGAGCAGGCAGTATAGGAGGCTGAAAGCAGAGTTCATCTGGAGCTGCTCCTCCCTCTGCCAGCATTGAGCGTTTGCCCATGACATGAAGCAGCCACAGCAGGAGCTGCAAGCTGCCCACAGTTGGACGTCACCCCCAAAGGCCCCCTCCATCACCTCCCGAGACAGATGCCAACAGGGGTCTCTTTGCCTGCCGAGGATTTCAGCCAGGACCTTCTGCATGGAAAGCATTGAATTCGAGACCTTTAAAAAAAACATTTTTTAAAATACAGCTTTGTCTACTGCCATAATATCACAGAATGATCCTCAATCTCACATCACAGTCATGTTGGCTCCCACAATACCCTCAATAGGAACCCAATCATTATATGCCCTCCACAAATACCTCCGTGATGATGATGATGATGGCATTAAAATATCCTGTTCTTCAATCAAGGGAGAAAAAGGTAGACCAGATGTGTCAAAGGTATCTTTTTTGGAGATACCTTTGATTAGACACCGATGGTATGTGAGGCTCCAGATGTTATTAATCCAATATTGTTATTTTAGAGGTTTTCTTCCATCATGGGCAATGACTGTAGTCTTAGCTGCTGTGAAAAGAAAGGACATTTATTCTTTAGATTGGAAAGTGCTCCAGATGGTCATAACCACAGCCCAAAAGATTATGGCCATCCTTTCCCATCTCTGGAAGAACTATACAACTCCCGTTGCCTTAAAAAAGCAAATAATATTTTACAGGATTCATCTCATCCAGGATATACCGTAGTCTATTTGCACCATTGCCTTCGGGCAAGAGATACAGAACAATTTAATCAAGAACGAATAGATTAAAAAACAGTTTCTATCCAAGAGCTATAACCATATTAAATGCTGTAACTAAATAATATGATCCCGAGAAGTTGTGATGGGTGTGTATATATGTATGTATGTATGTATGTATGTATGTATGTATGTGTGTCTGTAATTGTGTTTTTATTTTCCCAGGAGGAGGCTTTTCAGTTATAGGAGGGGCGGTGTCGTCTTTAATCGCCGCTCGCAAGAATCGAACCCATGAATTTCTGAATAAATAAACGGGAATATAGAGCTTGCCGGCAGGGAAGGGCATTTGTGTTTGCAGGGAGGGGGGAGGGAATCTCCTGCCCCTCCCCCCTCCCTCTGGGTCAATGAGCCCCGCTTCCTAGAAAGGCAGGAAGTTTTTTTTGGGGGGGGGAGCAATTTGGAGGGGAGGGGTCTCCATCCTCATTCCCAGAAGAGAAGCCGACTTGGAGAAGAGGAGAAAGAGGTGCCGCATACTTGGGGTTTATTTGGGGGTGGGGGGTGGAGAAGGATTTGCTTTCCCGAGGTGGGAGGGTGGGGGTTAGGAAAGGGAAGCAGAGAGGGGCTCTGCCCTTTCCCTGTGGGAATCAGTGGGGGGGGGAGAGGCTGGATGCTGCCCTTCCTGTTGCAAAGTGGGCTCCTCCTCTCCCAACTTTTTGAAGCGCAGAGATCAAGCCAGGCTCACATGGTGGGGACGGGGGGGGGCAAGACACTTCAGATAAACTACAAAAGGGTCTCTTCCCCCCCCCAGTGCACCCTAACTAGAAAGGGATTTGCAGCCCCACCCTGTGCATGTTGACTCAGAAGTCAGTCCTTCTCCGTTCAAAGGGGTGGCAGCCCCATTCCACCTAGTGATGCTCCTCTCTCTTTAACAGCCTCCATCTCCCTTCTCACTGCTGCCCCCATGGCTCCCCCCAGGCTCTGCCTCCTGCGGCAGGGGAGGGGTGAGCTCCTCCAGGACCCTGATCTGCCCCCCTCCGAAATCTGCTGCTGAAGCCCCTTCCTCCGTGGGGCGGAGATCGGGAGGGCAAACAGGGGGAGAGGAAGTGGAAGCAGCTGGAGAACAGAGTCGCCTCTGGATTGGGAGAGAGGGAGGAGATTTCGAATTGGGTGGGGGGTGAGAGATGGAGAATGTTAAGGAAGAGGCTGATGTGAGAAGGAAGGGGGAGGCTGTTGTAAGAATTTTAAGGTTTATATATATATAAAATAATTGTTCATAAACATGTACATGAATGTACAGGCACATGTCTGAAGCAGCACAGGAAGACAGGCCTGACTGACACCATTTTGACTCTCTCTCTGACCAGGGGTTCATCTGCAAGGAAGAAGGGGTGGGGATGGGGAAAACCTTCTCATTGTCTCAGGAATTAAAGCTGGCATCCTGAAACCTGAGTGCCAGACAAAAGGGTGTGATTAACTTGCCTGGGAAACAGGGAAATGTAAATCTCTCTCTTTTTTTTTTTACTTGATTAGGTTTTGGGGGCAGGGTCCAGGATGCTCAGATTACTGCCACCAGACCTCCCCTTTCATGATGTATCTATGATGAATTTAGGGAGGGCGGTCTTGGGCTACACCCCTTCTGTGACGTATGGGTGATGCTTCTGGGGGGTGGGCTGAAACCAATTTCAAATTTCTCTTTAAGGGCAGGACACCTTTGTTTGGGGTTCTCCTGTGTGAGGGGAAGGACCCTTGTTGCAAATGCAAAAATAAAGGCTTTGCTTCTCAAAATTCTCTGGTTGGCCTCGGTTATATTATCCTACCGATGGAGAACCCAATAAGGGCTCCTGTGTACCACCATAAGGGAATAAGGGCAGATTTTTTGCTTATAACAAGCCCCCCCCCCAGCTCCCCTTTCAGAAATCCTAGTCTGGCAGGCTGAGGTTGCTTTGGCACAAAGGAAAGAGCCTCTTGGGTTTCCCATGTTAGGGGTGCAGTTGGGGAGGGTTTGCTGTGCTGCTTTTGTGCCCTAAAACCTTTCCATTTCCTGAAGCATGAAAAAGCCCCTCATCAGTTTCTCTCCTGCTTGGGAAGGGAAATGGGCCCATGGATGGCAGGATTTGAAACTGATCAAGGTCTCAGGAGCCCTTTAAAAACCTTCAAGGCAAAGCCTGGAGGAATTAAATACATGCCCCCTCCCCAGCTGGACTTGGGGGAAAGAGGGGGGGGGATGAGTTTTTGATGCTGTTGCTTTCCAAAAAGAGGCCTCTCCAGGTGTCCTCTTGGGACTTTGTAGGAAAGGAGAATTAAAGGACCCAGGGTGGGAGATCTGGCCTGTCTTACACAATTGGCCCAGCGCAGAGGTGCTGAGGGACCTTTTCTGCCGGTTCTGCCAGCCTCACTCCTGCCTGGCCTTGTCCCCATCCAGGTAGCCAGGAGGGTCTTATAATACTGTAGGTGATCTAAAGCCCACCACCTGGGCAATGCTCACACAAGAACCCTGCAAGGTGGGCCAGGATGACAGCATGTTCCGTGTTTGGAACAGGGGTGGAGACCATTACCCAGCCTGAGGGCCACATTTGCTCCTGAGCAGCCTTCCAGGGGCCACTTTCCATTAATGAAATGGGCCAGAGGA
Source organism: Zootoca vivipara (assembly GCF_965207765.1). Lineage (NCBI taxonomy): Eukaryota > Metazoa > Chordata > Lepidosauria > Squamata > Lacertidae > Zootoca > Zootoca vivipara. Next base: position 119,905,930 of record NC_142584.1, read on the forward strand.
CAGAGTTGGTGCAGCTATGGAGCTGACTCTGAGCTTTGTCCAGGAGCTTCCTGCCTTCCAGGGTTTTTTTCCAGCCACACAAAAGCCCCCCATGAGGCAGCTGGGAAGTGTTGGAAAGAGGGTGTGGCGCTGGGGAAATTCCTGAGGGCCAGAGAGAGAAAGAGAGAGAGGACTTGAGGGCCAATTTAGCCTCTGGGTCTGAGGTTCCCCATCCTGCAGTTTGGGTGCTGGACTTACACCAGGGAGACCCAATCTCACACCCCCATGCTCAGGAAGGATGCCCTGTAGCCAGTTTGGACCCCCTGATTATTTCTCCTCCTGTCCTTCCTCACAGTGTAGGGAATATAAAAGTGTACATACACAAACACACACACAGGTTCCTAAGAGGAAGGACTAGGGGGCCATAAGCCACTGAACTTCGTATTTGTGTCCCCTAAACTACAATCGATGTTGGCGCATAGAGTGCTCTAAATATTTCCATCTGCTTCGCTTGGATGGAGCTTCTGCAACCTGGCGCCCTCCAGATGTTGGTCGTCTTCCAACTGCAAATTCTGCCCATAAGTTTGCCTTATTTTCTTTATTCTGAATGTATCAAAAGGTCAGAAACTGGTTTCCTGGATGGCTGTTTGGGGGAAAGGAACAGTGAGGTCTCTAGAGGTACTGGCCTTAATGCTTTCTGCGAAGCTTCATTAAGAGTTTGGTATTTGATCCTAGAACTGAAGCAGAATGTCCCCTAAAATCTCAGGCAGCTTATATTATTATAAAGTTCCTGTAGAAAGGATTACATCCTTCCAGTTCCCTGCCTTTGTAATTAGAATTTATGAGTATTAATTTATTAGTATTAGTATTTGTAATCTGTAAAAGGTATGAACTACCGTATCTGTGTAAATGTCTCCCACCCTAATTAAATCCATCTTTCTGAGAACTGCCCTGAGACCTCCGGATATAGTGCGGTATATAAATTCTAAATCTAATAATAATAATAATAATAATAATTTATGCATTGTTCTTCTTAAAGAGCTGCTCCCTGCATTGAAGTGCATCGTGGCAACAGCTAAAAGAGTCCCAGAAGTGGCCCAGTATACGCCTCCTCTTCCTCGGTCCTTTCCACTGGCAACGCAATGGCCTCCAAGACACCCTCTGAACGGTCTGTTCTTAAAGATGGAATGGAAAGAGGGGCCAGGCAGCTTCCTCAGGTAGCAAAAGAGCAACGGGAGCAGGGAGGTGGGAAGAGGCACAGATGGGACAACCCAGCTTTTCTCTGTGTTGAGTGGGGATGATGGAGATCTAAGAGAAACTCGGTTTTCTTCTTCCTCGTCTTTTTCCAGGGTCTGGTGACCTTTGAGGAGGTGGCCGTGTTTTTTACGGAGGAGGAGTGGGCTCTGCTGGATCCAGGCCAAAGAGCTTTGCACAAGGAAGTCATGGGTGAGAATTATGAGATGGTGGCCTCTCTAGGTAAGGAAACATTCTTATTCCTCTAGGCTGTTAGATGTTGGAGGTGTGAATCTGATGTTTGAGCCATTAATTCATGCTGTGTCTTCTTCTTTGGCGACCCCTCGTAGCCGTGTAACATTGTCTTCCATGAACATGGTCTTAACCATGTGTCAAATAAGTTCAATTCTATTTTTTAAAAAATAATTTTTATTAAATTTTACAATTTGAAAGAAAAGACATGCCTCCGCCCCCCGCCCCCGCCGGACTTCCCTCAACTCGGTCTTCTGGTTTGTTTTCCAGTTATCATTTCCTGCTTATTTTACTTTCTCAGTTTTACTTGTTTACCTTCCCAGTTGTTGGTATGATTTAAGTTCATATTACAGTGGTACCTTGGATTAAGAACTGAATTCGTTCTGGAGGTCCGTTCTTAACCTGAAACTGTTCTTAACCTGAGGTACCGTTTTAGCTAATGGGGCCTCCCACTGCTGCCCTGCCGCCACTGTGCAATTTCTGTTCTCATCCTGAAGCAAAGTTCTTAACCTGAGCTATTATTTCTGGGTTCGCAGAGTCTGTAACCCGAAGCTTCTGTAACCCAAAGCTTCTGTACCACTGTATTCCATTATTAACTTATCAACATTTTTGTTAATTGTAAGTGTTTACTCAAAACCTGCTAATGAGTCCAATTCCTTGCCTTGTTTCTGTAGATAAGGCCTGAATGGTTCCCAGTCTTCTTTAAATATTTTGTTGTCCTTATTTCGAAGTCTTTCAGTTAATTTTGCCATTCCAGCATATTCCAAAAGTTTTTCTTCTTTAGTTGGTATTTTATCACTTTTCCATCCTTGCGCTAATAGAATCCTTGCTGCCGTTGTCGCATACAGCAAAAGTTTTAGTTTCACTTTTGGCAGATCCTGACCCAGGATACCTAGCAAAAAGGCTTCTGGGCTGTTAACAAAAATAATCTTAAACATCTTTTTCATTTCGTTAGATATCGTTTCCCCAAATCCTTTAATTATTTTACAATTCCACCACGAATGAAACAAAGTACAGTACCTTCCTTTTCTTTTCTTTTCTAATACTTATTAGAGCCTGTTCTATACATTTTAACCGTTTTCATAGGTGTAATATACCATCGGTACATCATTTTCATATCATTCTCTTTTAACAAAGTACAATCAGTAAATTTCAAATTCACTCTCTGTGGGGTTGATTTAGAAAATGGCATGGCACACCCACCGGCCCTCAGGATTAGGAAGTGTAATACTGGCAAGCCAGTACAATGACAGGTCAGGGGGTAAAGGCATAGGTCAGTTGTACTGGGTGAGTCTTGGTGGATCTGGAAAGATTGGGATAGATCTGGCTGAAGCAGGCTTGACAGGAGAAGACCAGGATGGGTCAAACTTGGGTTAGGGAGAAACAATGGAAGCAAGTAGAGCCTTGGAAAAGTACTGAGTGTCACAAGATTGAGAGGAGGGGGGTGTTTAAAGAGCAGGGCATGTGACAGGTACATGATGTGTGGGATGTGCAGTTCACCACTTCCTTCACGGTGGAAATTTTGGGGTGTTGGCAGGAAGTGACATGTACCTGAACATTACTATGCATGAGGTTATACTTTGTAATTGGTTGGAAGCTGCATTACAAGTTAATCATTAGCTGTCAAAGTTGCTGTCAATAAATACAGGCTCCCGAGCTCCGCCCAGGGTTGGCCTTTGGGGAACTCAGCCTTATCTCCCACCTCGTTATTGGATTATCCATTACTACAACTCTCCATAATTTTTCCCAGTCCTCCATTTGTATATTATGTCCTATGTCTTGTGCCCACTTAATCATTACATATTTTACTTATTCTTCTTTGGCCTCCCTTTCTAATAATATATTTTACATCTTTTTTAGTGTTTTCATCTACAATCTCTTTTTGGAATCTAGAAACCGTGTAGCTAAACCCCTTTTTATTGTCTTGTTTAAACACCTCGTTTAGCTGTCGATATTGCAACCAATCATACTCATATTCTCTTAATATTCTCTCAAAGTCCTTAAGTTTCAATTTCCCCTCTTTCTCCTCTAACAAATCTCTATGTTGGCCACTCCCCTTCCTTATTTTGTTTTTTAACTGATATTATTCATTTTGGGGACAGTGTGGTGGATTAGTGCTTGCTGAGGATTCCGGTGCATTGGGGGTTAAACTATCCCTCCAATGATGGGCAGTTCTCCAGGAGGCGGAACTAGACTGTGTTTGAAAACAAAAGAGGAATAACGGTTAGGGGGAGTCAGTTGGGAGGAGAGGAGTCGGTTGGAGAAGGTGGATAGGGAGTGTGGGGAGTGAGGAGGTTAGGTTTGGAGGGATGAAATGCTATATTAAGTCTGGTCATTGGCCATCTTTGCTTGGGTTGATGGTACTTAGAGTCCAACCACATCTGAAGGGCCATAGATGCTTCACCTCAGCGTAGAAGGTTTCTCTTGGTGCGCAATGTTACATGGGAGTTGAAGGTAGAACTGGATACTAAGGGTTCTTGAGCCTATTTGCAGATTTCCTTTCCTTTCCTAAAAATGTAGTACATAGGAGAGGGCTGAATACTGGAGGTGTTAAAAGAAGAGGAAGTGGTGATTTAGTCTTGCTGTGTGTTAATTTCTCTTGTTCTCTTCCTTCAATACCTAACAATATTCTCTTTCCCCCAACTTTAAACCAGGTGATGGAGGAGGCAATCAAAATATTGAAGGGCCATCTGCAAAGTACTTCAGTGTGAGTGAACACCTTAGCACACATCTACAAACTAACACAGGGGATAAACCTTTTAAATGTATGAAGTGCGGAAAGAGCTTCAGTCGCAGTGCAATCCTTACTAGACATCAACGGATTCACACAGGGGATAAACCTTTTAAATGTATGGAGTGTGGAAAGAGCTTCAGTCGCAGTGCAATCCTTACTATACATCAACAAACTCACACCGGGGAGAAACCCTTTAAATGCATGGAGTGTGGAAAGGGTTTTGGTTTGAGTAAAATTCTTAGAAGACATCTACGAACTCACACAGGAGAGAAACCTTTTAAATGTATGGAGTGTGGAAAGAGCTTCAGTGAAAATGGAGGACTTACTATACATCAACGAATTCACACCAGGGAGAAACCCTTTAAATGCATGGAGTGCGGAAAAAGTTTTGCTTATACTTTCAGCCTTAGAAATCACCAGCTAACGCACAAACGGGAAAAACCCTATAAATGTATGGATTGTGGAAAGGGTTTTGGTGATAGTAAAATTCTTAGAAGACATCTACGAACTCACACAGGAGAGAAACCTTTTAAATGTATGGAGTGTGGAAAGAGCTTCAGGGAAAAGGCAAAACTTACTAGACATCAACGGACTCACACAGGGGAGAAACCATATAAATGTTTGGAGTGTGGAAAGAGCTTCAGTCAAAATGGAAAACTTACTATACATCAACGGATTCACACAGGGGAGAAACCATATAAATGTTTGGAGTGTGGAAAGAGCTTCAGACGGTGTTCACACCTTACTGTACATCAACGGACTCACACAGAGGCGAAACCCTTTGAATGTGTGGTGTGCGGAAAGAGCTTCCGTCAAAATGGAACACTTACTATACATCAACAGACTCACACAGGGGAGAAACCCTTTAAATGCGTGGTGTGCGGAAAGTGCTTCCGTCAAAATGGAGCACTTACTATACATCAACGAATTCACACAGGTGAGAAACCATTTAAATGTGTGGAGTGTGGAAAGAGCTTCCGTCAAAATGGAGCACTTACTATACATCAACGAATTCACACAGAGGAGAAACCCTTTAAATGTATGGTGTGCGGAAAGCGCTTCCGTCAAAATGGAACACTTACTAGACATCAACGAATTCACACAGGCGAGAAACCATTTAGATGTATGGAGTGTGGGAAGGGTTTCATTGAGAGTAGAGCTCTAAGAAATCACCAACGAACTCACACGGCAAAAACCATTTAAATATTATAATATGATAATATTTTATTCTCTTGTTAATTATGCCGTTTTAAATGTGTATTTTATATTTGACTTCACTTAGGAATGTTTTAAAAATGTTTTAAGATTATTATTTTTTGTTAACTTGTTATATATGTATTCTGTAGTTGGCCTCCATTAGAAATCTTTAAGATAATATTTTAGTTTCCTGTTAATTATGTTGCTTTGACTGTATACTTTATATTGATCTTTTTTCAGAAATGTTTGATTCTGGATTGTTTTATAGATGTTTTAATATTCTGTAAACAGCCTTGAGATTTTTCTTAAAATATAAAGCAGTATAGAAATGAAATAAATAATAATTAGTAATAATAATAATCATCATCATCATGTATGGAGTGTTAGAAAACATCAGCAAGCTCACAGAGAAGCAACTGTTTAAATGGAAGGAGTGTGGAAAGTATTTCAAATTATAATTGAGTTCTTCTGTCTAGTCCACCTCCCAGGTATAAGAACAGCAGCATAAACCACATTTTTATAGTTTCAATAAGGAACAATGAAAACACAGAAAGATCGGAAAGTAATACTTAAACTATCCTACGTTGTTTATATTTTATACATTCATTGCTTTATGATTCATGGCTTCATTAACGGCAAAGGGCATAAAATACCTGGTGGCAGCTTGAATAAAGGAGGTGCTGAGGGGAAGAACCAACATGGGGAGGGAAGGTGGCACAGAGAAATGTGGGCATTGCCAGTGGTTTCAGGAGAGCCATTAACGGTCTGTGAGCACCTAGAAAGGAACGCTGTGATCACTAAAAGTCAGCATGGGTTTCTGAAAAATAAGTCATGTCAGACTAATCTGATCTCATTTTTTGACAGAATTACAAGCCTGGTAGATGAAGGGAACGCTGTGGATGTAGCCTATCTTGATTTCAGCAAGGCCTTTGGCAAGGTGCCCCATGATATTCTTGTAAAGAAGTGGGCTAGACAATGCTACCATTCAGTGGATTTGTAACTGGCTGACTGACCGAACCCAAAGGGTGCTCATCAATGGCTCCTCTTCATCCTGGAGAGAAGTGACTAGTGGGGTGCCACAGGGTTCTGTCTTGGGCCCAGTCTTATTCAACATCTTTATCAATGACTTGGATGATGGGCTTGAGGGCATCCTGAGCAAGTTTGCAGATGACACCAAATTGGGAGTGGTGGCTAATACCCCAGAGGACAGGATCACACTTGAAAATGACCTTAACAGATTAGACAACTGGGCCAAAGCAAACAAGATGAATTTTAACAAGGAGAAATGTACCGTACTACACTTGGGCAAATAAAATGAAAGGCACAAATACAGGATGGGTGACACCTGGCTTGAGAGCAGTACATGTGAAAAGGATCTAGGAGTCCTAGTAGACCACAAACTTGACATGAGTCAACAGTGTGATGCAGCAGCTAGAAAAGCCAATGCAATTCTGGGCTGCATCAATAGGAGTATAGCATCTAGATCTAGGGAAGTAATAGTACCACTGTATTCTGCTCTGGTCAGACCTTACCTGGAGTACTGTGTCCAGTTCTTGGCACCACAGTTCAAGAAGGATACTGACAAGCTGGAACGTGTCCAGAGGAGGGCAACCAAAATGGTCAAAGGCCTGGAAACGATGCCTTTTGAGGAACGGCTTAGGGAGCTGGGTATGTTTAGCCTGGAGAAGAGAAGGTTAAGGGGTGATATGATAGCTATGTTCAAATATATAAAAGGATGTCATATAGAGGAGGGAGAAAGGTTTTTTCCTGCTGCTCCAGAGAAGCGGACACGGAGCAATGGATTCAAGCTACAAGAAAGAAGATTCCACCTAAACATTAGGAAGAACTTCCTGACAGTAAGAGCTGTTCGGCAGTGGAATTTGCTGCCAAGAAGTGTGGTGGAGTCTCCTTCTTTGGAGGTCTTTAAGCAGAGGCTTGACAGGCATATGTCAAGAATGCTTTGATGGTATTTTTTGTTTGGCAGGGGGTTGGACTGGATGGCCCTTGTGGTCTCTTCCAACTCTATGATTCTATGATTTCCCTGAGGACAGAGGAATCCCTGTGCCCCAGTAATTAGCCCATCTTTCAGAAATCTGTAGAAAGAGCAGGAAGTATAGGAGGCCAAAAGCAGAGTTCATCTGGAGCTGCTCCTCCCTCTGCCAGCATTGAGCATTTGCCCATGACATGAAGCAGCCACAGCAGGTGCTGCAAGCTGCCCACAGTTGGACTTCACCCCCCAAAGACCCCCTCCTCCATCGCCACAGGGTGCCACAGGGTGTCTTGGTCTGCTGAGCATTTTACCTGGGACCACATTCTGCATGCAAAGTGACTTTTTTACGCTGTTTGTTATAGCTTTTATCAACCCGACCCATCAAGGGTTAACTCAGACTCTATGTCTGACTGACATTCCAGGAGGGGAGGGGAATGGTTGAATGTTTAAAAGAAGGGAGAGCCGTTTTGTCAGTTGAGAGGGTGCTGGGGGAGCTGAAGTGTGAGGGTGGTTGAAAAGAAGATCTAGGAGAGTAGGTTTAGGTTAGGTAGTTGTTAGGTTATCTAATACAGGAGTAACAAGGTTATTGCCGTTGAAACTAAGCTTGTCCAACAGGAATACCTTAAAGCAACCATTACGTTCTTGAGAAGTAACATTTCCAGTGTTAAAGTGTAAAAACATGCTGATTCCCGTGTAGCAGGGGCCCAAAGGGCCCCAATTAAGGTGATAATGTAAATCCCTATAAATTCTAGAATATGCTTATAATAGTGAATTATGGGAACTTGTTGCTTTAAGAAACTGATGATCTAGCAAGATGCCGTTCTTTTACAAGAACAGAAGGTCAGCTAACACACAAATTACAAAGAAATAATTTATAAGCTAGAACACAAATTGTTACATAGAACACGTAACACAGGTTCCCAACACGCATACTATCTCACAAATGTAACATCTTATTGAGAATCAGAGGCCTAGCTAGCAATCCTTGGCCTAGTTAGCAATGGTTATTGCGCATGCGTATTAGATTAGGTAATGACATACGTATTAAATATGAAATGAGACAATGATGAATATTAAAATATTAAATGATGTAATGCTTTATGTGATTGGTTAAATCAAAATCCTTTGTCTGAAATGTTATAAATTCCTGCCCGACCTTTGGGCGGGGTTGCAGTATTCCGAAAAGATTCGACTGTAACCTTATTGCTTTGCAATAAACAAAATGGACTCCAAAAGGCTAAGGGGAGCAATAGGGGGGAGGTTCGGTTTACCCCATACCATCTCTGTTAGTTCTTTTAATAAGTGAGAGGTAGAATAAATAAGGTCTTTCGTAACACAAAGCATTGAATTTGAGACCTAACAAAATATGTTTAAAGATATGGTGTGTGGAAAGAGCTTCACTAAAGGTTTAATGTACATCTATGAACTCACATGGGAGAAACTTTCAATGTTTGGAGTGCTTCCATGAGAGTGGAGCACTTACAAAACACCAAGAAACTCACAGAGAAGAAACCATTTAAATGGAAGGAGTGTGGATAGTGCTTCAGTTCAGTTCATTATGTACCAGAGTAACACCTTGCGAATGCTTCGCATAACAAGCTCCGCTAACCCAGAAGTAGGTGCTCCTGGAAGCAAACTTTGCCCCGGGATGTGAGCACATGCAGCGGGAGGCCCCATTAGCAAAAGCATACCTCGGGTTAAGAACAGTTTCATGTTAAGAACAGACATATCAATTGTGTTGTAACCATAGCTGCCAAGTTATCCCTTTTTTACAGGGATTTTCCCTTATGCTGAATAGGCTTCCTCGCGAGAAAAGCGAAAACTTGGCAGCTATGGTTGTAACCCGGATTCTGGGAGGGAAGGAGGACAGACAGACAGACAGCCGGCTGTGCACAACTTGCGAAGGGTTAAATCGAACAGAACTGGAGTCCTAGAGAGGACAGGAAGTAGAGAGACGGAGCAGGTCCTCCAGAGCAGAACCCCCTCCCTCCGTGCTCGGTCTCTTCCGGCATCTCTTGTCTCTTGTCTCCTCCTCGTGCTGCCTCGGTTTCCCTCCTGGGAAGAATCCGGTGAGTCTCCTCTCTCTTCCCCCCTGGGGTGCCCGTGGGAGAAGGGGGGTCCCAGGGCTGCAGGGTGTGTGTGTTCTGCTTCTGAATGGCAGGGGGAGATCCCCAAGTTTGGGAGCAGAGGGTCCTGCCCCCCCAATTCCTCTCTGCCAAGCCAGGGAGGGGGCGAGTTTCCAGGAGGTCTGCCGCTCTGTTCTTCCTTTGCATCTTCCCTCTTTGGGGGAAGGAGGGAGGGGTCTGGGGGGGAAGGGCATGCCCAGAATCCCCCTTTCAATGGAGGAGCCCCTGCCAGGCCGTCAAACTACAAGAAAGAAGATTCCACCTAAACATTAGGAAGAACTTCCTGACAGTAAGAGCTGTTCGGCAGTGGAATTTGCTACCAAGGAGTGTGGTGGAGTCTCCTTCTTTGGAGGTCTTGAAGCAGAGGCTTGACAGGCATATGTCAAGAATGCTTTGATGGTGTTTCCTGCTTGGCAGGGGGTTGGACTGGATGGCCCTTGTGGTCTCTTCCAACTCTATGATTCTTTGATTTGCTCCTGGCAGATCCCCCTCCAGATCTGCTCAGGTCTCCAGCCCAGAGCCTCAAGGGAAGCCTCTCTGGGCAGGTGCAACGCCTGGGGCTCCTCCTGGGCTGGGAAAAAGGAGAGAGCGAGAGGGCTGGGCTGGCTGCACTCGGCTTGCCAGGGTTTAAAGGAACTGAGCTGCATTCCTTGAGAGGAGAGGATGGAAAGCCGCTTTAAGGACCCCAAGGCCTTGTCTTTAGGGGGATCAGGCAATCCAAGGAGGAGAAGGAGAGGGCTCTGGGCAGGCACCCCCAAACTCGGCCCTCCTGGTGTTTTGGGACTACAACTCCCATCATCCCCAGCTACCAGGACCAGTGGTCAGGGATGATGGGAGTTGTAGTCCCAAAACATCTGGAGGGCCGAGTTATGGGATGCCTGGCTCTGGGTGGCAGGTCTGCAAACTTTTCTCTCACTCTGATCCCAGAGTGAGCTTTCAAGGATGTTCTGCATCCTGGAGTTTCTCTGCAGCTGCTGCTATTCGAAAACAAGCCCATGCCCTTTGGAGTCACCCGGTCGCCCCTCCCTTCCCAAAGGAGAAACACCAGTCTTGTCTCAACTGCGGAATGCTTTATTTACATTACCTTTCACAGTGTGTAGGTAAAACTGGAGCTCCCTCCCACAGGAGCCAGGGATTGGAGGGAAATATGACAATCTATACAGAACACATGGCAAGCATGATGGTGAATAGTCTCTTAGAAAAATGTAAGATACAGAAGGGGACATGTCCTCTTTCACCACTTTTATGTATTATCAAGAAGAATAAGGAAAACTCCAGATATAAAAGGAGTTAAGGGCGGGGCAACAAAATGCCAAACTGAAGGCCTCTACAGATGATGTGGTGTTATCTTTAGGGGAACCTCTTAGTAGTGTATTAGAAGCAATAAGGCTGCTTGGAAATGCTGCAGATTTTGGAATAAGTGGGGGGAAACTAAGGTGTGAGTGAAAAACATGGATGTGCAGTCAAAAAATGAATTACAGAGAGTGAGTGGATAAAGAGTAAAATGAAATATATTGGAGTATGGTTAACAGCATAAACAACAACAACCCTGATATATTTCAAGATAATTATGTTAAAATCATGAACTTCAAAATAATATATATATATATATATACCATCAAAGCATTCCTTACAGAGGGCTGTCAAGCCTCTCCTTAAAGACCTCCAAAGAAGGAGGCTTCAAAGAAGGAGATGGTGTATAAGCACACGCGATATCTGAGGAGGGGGGGTGTATCAGTCTCATATTTCAAAAAATGTGGCATCACCAGCTCCTCTGCTTCCACATACAGATTTGGTCCCCATGCAACCCCAGACAGAGGCAAATATGGCCACAACACCTTCCTGGCTTGTAATGAGAGAGCTCAAAGAGCGTCAACAGGGCTCTCCATACAAAGCACCTACCGTGTTTATCCGAAAATAAGACACCGTCTTATATTTATTTTTCCTTTAAAAAAACAACCCCACATTGGCTTATTTTCAGGGGATGTCTTATTTTTTATTACGTGTCCAGCCTTGCCTCTTCCTTGGGGCCCTCCAGAACTGCGCCTATCATTATGTCTTATTTTCGGGGTATGGCTTATATTGCAGAAATGCTTAGAAATCCTGTTATGGCTCATTTTATGGGTATGTCTTATTTTAGGAGAAACAGGGTAGCATGGGAGCACCTACATGTAATAGCTACTCTGCTATTTTCTGCCCATGCTCTGGGGTTGCATTTTTCAGGCTTGGGGACAGGATGGTGACTGGTTTTTGCACCAAGTTCTGTCAATTATACCCACTGAGTTCAATGGGCCACTACTGTGCAGACCATGCCAGGCTTACGAAGTGGGGCAAGGAGCATACAGAAGAAATTGGAATCACTGGAGATGTTTAGAAATGGGGCCTCTCTTGGGAAGGGGCTGCCCCATGTGTGCTTCTCCAGGGGCAGGAGAATATCTAGGGCAAGAGAATCCCTGCAGGGCCTCTGAGGCTCCCTTTGCTTCTTCCTCTCTCCCAGGACCCTGCAGCTTGTTTTGGCTTCTCAGGAAGGATGGAAGAGACGGATCCTGCAAAGCTAGTAAGGATGGAAGGGGGAAGATGGACTGTTGACCTGGTCAGGTTGTCTCCTGCATCCTTCCCCACAACCTCTGAGCGTTCCCTCCCAGGGACCTCTAAGAGATCTGGTGAGTTTCAGGGGAGTGAAGATGGGGACATGGGTGGATGGAGCAGTAGAGGTATTGGAGCTTGCTCAGTTTGGGGGTGACGGGGGAGGCAGACAGGCAGATAAACAGGAGAGAACAGAGAACATTCAACATCGCATAGTCAAATAAATGCCTAGTCAGGAGTTCTTGTGGCCATTGTGTTTAGATTAAGTGTGAGTTATAGTCACTTTTCCTCTTCTGTCACCAATGAAACAATACAGAGTTACTCTACTCTTGAACATGGGAGGGAGGTTCAAAGTGAAGAAAGTGATTTACGTATAAATTAAAATTTAGACCAATCAGATTGAGATAACTGCTGATGGGGAGTGTGGAGGTGAAGATGTTGCTGCTTGATTCACAGACGATTTGCTGGATCTTGACCAGAGAACTCTGCATAAGGAAGTCAAGGAGGAGAATCGTGGCATCATGGACCCTCTTGGTAATGCTTCCTGTTTAGATCATAATATCAGTTTTGAAATTAAGCAAGTAACTTAGGTTTTGAAATCCCATACATACATCTATGTGATGAACCTCCACTATTTGGATGGAGACCAACAGCAACCCTAACCCAACAGAATCATAGAGTGAGGTCTGACCAGAGCAGAATACAGTGGTACTATTACTTCCCTAGATCTAGATGCTATACTCCTATTGATGCAGCCAAGAATTGCATTGGCTTTTTTAGCTGCTGCATCACACTGCTGACTCATGTCAAGTTTGTGGTCTACCAGGACTCCTAGATCCTTTTCACATGTACTGCTCTCAAGCCAGGTGTCTCCCATCCTGTATTTGTGCCTCTCATTTTTTTTTGCCCAAGTGTAGTACTTTACATTTCTCCTTGTTAAAATTAATCTTGTTTGCTTTGGCCCAGTTGTCTAATCTGTTAAGGTCATTTTGAAGTGTGATCCTGTCCTCTGGGGTATTAGCCACCCCTCCCAATTTGGTGTCATCTGCAAACCTGCCCAGGATGTCCTCAAGCCCATCATCCAAGTCATTGATAAAGATGTTGAATAAGACTGGGCCCAAGACAGAACCCTGTGGCACCCCACTAGTCACTACTCTCCAGGATGAGCAGGAGCCATTGATGAGCACCCTTTGGGTTCGGTCAGTAAGCCAATTATAAATCCATTGAATGGTAGCATTGTCTAGCCCACATTTTACCAGCTTCTTTACAATATCATGGGGCACCTTGTCAAAGGCCTTGCTGAAATCAAGATAGGCTACATCCACAGCATTCCCTTCATCTACCAGGCTTGTAATTCTGTCAAAAAATGAGATCAGATTAGTCTGACATACCCTATTTTTCAGAAACCCATGCTGACTTTTAGTGATCACAGCGTTCCTTTCTAGGTGCTCACAGACCGTTAATGGCTCTCCTGAAACCACTGGCAATGCCCACATTTCCCTGAGCCACCTTCCCTCCCCATGTTGGTTCTTCCCCTTAGCACCTCCTTTATTCAAGCTGCCACCAGGGATTTTATCCCCTTTGCCATTAATGAAGCCATGAATTATAAAGCAATGAATGTATAAAATATAAACAACGTAGGATAGTTTAAGGATTACTTTCCGATCTTTCTGTGTTTTCATTGTTCCTTATTGAAACTATAAAAATGTGGTTTATGCTGCTGTTCTTATACCTGGGAGGTGGACTAGAAGAACTCCATTATAATTTGAAATACTTTCCACACTCCTTCCATTTAAACAGTTGCTTCAAAGGCCTTGCTGAAATCAAGATAGGCTATATCCACAGCATTTCCTTTATCTACCAGGCTTGTAATTCTGTCAAAAAATGAGATCAGATTAGTCTGACATGACTTATTTTTCAGAAACCCATGCTGACTTTTAGTGATCACAGCGTTTCTTTCTAGGTGCTCACAGACCGTTTGCTTAATGATCTGCTCTAGAATCTTTCCAGGTATTGATGTCAGGCTGACTGGGCGGTAATTGTTTGGGTTCTCTCTTTCCCCCTTTTTGAAAATAGGGGCAATATTTGCCCTCCTCCAGTCTGCTGGAACTTCGCCTGTTCTCCAGGAATTTTCAAAGATTATTGCCAGTAGTTCTGAAATCACCTCTGCCAGTTCTTTTAATACTCTTGGATGTAATTCATCTGGCCCTGGAGACTTGAATACATCTAAACTAGCCAAGTATTCTTGTACTACCTCCTTACTTATTCTGGGCTGTGTTTCCCCTGCTGGGTCATCTGCTCCATATTCTTCAGGTCGGGCATTGTTTTCTTTTTTGGAGAAGACTGAGGCAAAGAAGGCATTGAGGAGTTCTGCCCTTTCTCTGTCCCCTGTTCGTATTTCATCTTCTCCTCTAAGTGACCCCACTGTTTCCTTGTTCTTTTTTTTTTTAAAACATAATTTTTATTGATTTTACAAATTACAAAAGATGGTACATACATAAACACCTTTTCCACCTTCTTCCCACCCCCCTCCATGGGTCCTCCCCTGCCACAGAAGTATCCCACGCAGGTGAACAGTCAGAAGTGGTCCATTTTATGATTGGGTTTCTGTCCTCCTCCCCCTCCCCTGCCCCCGAAGCCCCCCCCCTGCCACCAGGGAGCTCCAGTGAACCAGGGCAGTACGCAGGAGTTCATCCATCCAACCATCTATTGTCATACCAAAAAAAAAGAAAATACAAAAAGAGAAAAAGAGAAAAAAGAGAAGAAAAAAAAGACAAAAAGAAAAAAAGACAAAAACAACAACAACAAAAATTCATCATAATTGTTAAATTCATAATTGTTAAACCATATTTTGTGGGCTTCCCCACCCTCCCCCCTTCCCCGGTTTTTCTCCCTTATTTATCATCTTCAACAGTTTCATAGTTCATATTTTATAACATACACCTTTATATCTTATACCACTTTTAAACTAACTATTATCATTTTCGCCTAATGTCCAATCACTGAAAAATCAAACTCCCATTTTTTCTTCCCGTGCCTAATTTTTACCCCCTCTATAGGCCTCCATATTTTCACCTTTTTCCAGAATCAATTCACTTTTTAAACCTATAACTATTCCCAAACTAACCTTACACCCCCCCGAGTACCGGCTCCACCCCACCAATCCAGCAAGTTCCATAGTCAGCAGTCCAGTTATAATCCTATTAACCCATCCTTACAATCACAACTTCACTTTCCCTTCACCCCACCCCCTGTTTACAGTCTTTTGCCATCCAGGCCTCCATATCAGACCCCTGAGCTTCTTCTCTTCTCTGCTTAATTTTTCCTTCTTCCCTGTGGTCATTCTGGAGTTCCAGTAAATCCAATCGTGCCCCTCTCGAAGGGGAGGCACTCCATCCAACTTTTTGTAGAGTAAAATCATCATTTTTTTCGTGGTGGGCTTCATTTTGTGTTAAATCATCACAGTCCTCATCTTCATCTTTTCCTTCCAAATCACAATCACCATCATTGTCATTCTCACATTCGTCTTCTTCAGTTTCAAAAGCTTCATCTTCTAAGAAATCATATTCTGCCATCACCATCTGGAATTGTTGCTGTAACTCTTGCCGTTGTGTCTCCTCTTGACATAGTTCTATTCTTGCTTCCCACATTAAGGTCAAAACAGTCCGCTGAAACTCAGGCGGGTACCTTTTTGTTGACATAGTTCAGTCCTGTCAAGGTCAAAACTTGTCACATGGGGTGGAATATGATCGCAGTCTATTTTCTCGACTCCATTTTAACAAGCTGGCTGCATTCTTAAAAATAAAGTTCGAACTCACATTTCAAAAGCATATAGACCAAAAAAGAATTTCCAAAAAGTCCAGAGATAAAGATAGAAATAAAATTTAACTATAAATCCTGATCAGCTCACTGGGTTGTCTGGGCTGCCGGCTCCCGAGGAAAAGAAAGGTCTTTCTTAGTCTTAACCTCTTTCTGCAGGGCATTCACAACCACAGTCTCTCTCCCCTTTTACCCTGCATTTAGGGGAGATTCTCTTTGATGCCTTTGAGGAATCCTTTTAAGTTAAAATCTTCTGTTTACGGCTTCGGGTTTCTGTTTACTGTCTCTTATGTTACCGTAGGGGGGGGTGGCTTCCTCTTTTCCCCTCTCTCCCAGGTCCAAATTGTTGCCTTAATTTACATTCCAAAGAATCCAAATTACTCACAGTCTATTCATTTGCTGAATGTTCTTGGAAGAATTGGCCACCTCCACTTCCCAGACTCGCAGCTTCGCGCTCTCAGAGCAGCAGTGTCAGCCTGTCCGCCGCGGTTCACCTCCTCGCTCTCGGGGGCTTAAACAAAGCCGATCCGGGGAGGAGAGAGCCCGCTTTTGGCGCCGCCAGGCAAAATCCGTCCCCAAAAAGCTCGATTTGGGGCTTTTAAGGAGGTTTCGCTTCGCTGGAACGATTCCCTCCACCTCTGAAGCGCCGAGGTCCGCTCCGCTGAGCGGACCCCCATCTGAGCAAGATGGCGTGGTCAACCGGAAGCCCACTGTTTCCTTGTTCTTCCTTTTGCTACGGACATACCCATAAAAGCCCTTTTTGTTGCTTTTAACCTCTCTGGCGAGCCTGAGTTCATTCTGTGCTTTAGCTTTTCTGACTTTGTCTCTACACGTGCTGGCTATATGTTTGGATTCCTCTCTGGTGATTTCCCCCTTTTTCCATTTTTTGTACATATCCCTTTTAAATCTTAACTCAGTTAAAAGTTCTTTAGATAGCCACCCTGGCTTCTTTAGGCACCTTCCATGTTTCCGTCTCATTGGTATTGCCTGAAGTTGTGCTTTCAATATCTCCCTTTTGACAAACTCCCAATCATCATGAACTCCCTTCCCTTTTAGTATTTCTGTCCATGGGATCTCACCCAGCATTTCCCTAAGTTTTCTGAAGTCGGCTTTCTTAAAGTCTAGGATTTGAGTCTTAGTATGCTTGGTTGCTCCTTTCCACTGAATAATAATAATAATAATAATAATAATAATAATTTATTATTTATACCCCGCCCATCTGGCCGGGTTCCCCCAGCCACTCTGGGCGGCTTCCAAAAAAACAGAAATTCTAAAATACAGAAATCCATCAAACATTAAAAGCTTCCCTAAACAGGGCTGCCTTGAGATGCCTTCTAAAGGTCTGGTAATTGTTGTTCTCTTTGACCTCTAGTGGGAGGGCATTCCACAGGGTGGGTGCCACTACCGAGAAGGCCCTCTGCCTGGTTCCCTGTAACTTGGCTTCTCGTAATGAGGGAACCGCCAGAAGGCCCTCGGAGCTGGACCTCAGTGTCCGGGCAGAACAATGGGGGTGGAGACGCTCCTTCAGGTATACCGGACCGAGGCCGTTTAGGGCTTTAAAGGTCAACACCAACACTTTGAATTGTGCTTGGAAACGTACTGTGAGCCAATGTAGGTCTTTTAGGACCGGTGTTATGTGATCTCGGCGGCCGCTCCCAGTCACCAGTCTAGCTGCCGCATTCTGGATTAGTTGTAGTTTCCGGGTCACCTTCAAAGGTAGCCCCACGTAGAGCGCATTGCAGTAGTCCAAGCGAGAGATAACTAGAGCATGCACCACTCTGGAGAGACAGTCAGTGGGCAGGTAGGGACTCAGCCTGCGTACCAGATGGAGCTGATAAACAGCTGCCCTGGACACGGAGTTGACCTGTGCCTCCATGGACAGCTGTGAGTCTAAAATGACTCCCAGGCTGCGCACCTGGTCTTTCAGGGGCACAGTTACCCCATTCAGGACCAGGGAGTCCTCCACACCCGCCCGCCTCCTGTCCCCCACAAACAGTACTTCTGTCTTGTCAGGATTCAATCTCAATCTGTTAGCCGCCATCCATCCTCCAACCGCCTCCAAGCACTCACACAGGACCTTCACCGCCTTCACTGGTTCTGATTTAAAAGAGGTAGAGCTGGGTATCATCAGCATACTGATGGACACCCAGCCCAAACCCCCTGATGATCTCTCCCAGTGGCTGCATATAGATGTTAAAAAGCATGGGGGAGAGGACAGAACCCTGAGGCACCCCACAAGTGAGCGCCCAGGGGTCTGAACACTCATCCCCCACCACCACTTTCTGAACACGGCCCAGGAGGAAGGAGCGGAACCACTGCATGACAGTGCCCCCAGCTCCCAAGCCCTCTAGACGGTCCAGAAGGATGTTATGGTCGATGGTGTCAAAAGCCGCTGAGAGATCCAGCAGAACAAGGAAACAGCTCTTACCTTTGTCCCTAGCCCGCCGGAGATCATCGACCAGTGCGACCAAGGCAGTTTCAGTCCCATGATGAGGCCTGAATCCTGACTGGAAGGGATCCAAATGGTCCGCTTCTTCCAGGCGTGCCTGGAGTTGTTCCGCAACCACTCGCTCAATCACCTTGCCCAAGAATGGAAGATTTGAGACTGGGCGATAGTTGGCCATATTGGCCGGATCTAAAGATGGTTTTTTAAGAAGCGGTTTAATAACCGCCTCTTTCAGCGGGTCTGGGAAGGCTCCCTCATGGAGAGAAGCATTTACCAACCCGCGAAGCCCATCGCCCAGCCCTTCCTGGCTAGCTTTTATAAGCCAGGATGGGCAAGGATCAAGGAGACAGGTGGTTGGTTTCATTCGTCTAAGCAGCCTGTCCACATCCTCGGAGGTAACGGATTGAAATTGATCCCACAAAACTTGACTAGACAGGACTCTAGCACTCCCCCGCCCCGGCCCTGCTCCCACGGTGGAGTCTACCTCTTCCCGAATCTGAGCGACTTTATCTGCAAAAAACTTTGCAAAATCATTGCAGGAGATCATGTGGCCCGTACTGGGCCCGGATGGAGCAGGTGGTTCCGCTAAATTGCGAACCACCTGGAAGAGTCTCCTGCTGCTGTTTTCTGCAGATGCGATGGAGACGGTGAAGAAGGTCCTCTTCGCCGTCGCCATTGCCACTTGGTAGGCTCGAAGTTGAGCTCTAGCCCGTGTCCGGTCTGATTCAAAATGAGTTTTCCGCCACCGGCGCTCTAGCCGTCTCAACGACTGTTTCATTGCCCTAAGCGCCGGGGAAAACCACGGGGCTGTCCGGGCTCCATGCAATCTGAGAGGGCGCTTCGGAGCCAGACAGTCAATAGCGCTGGTTAACTCCGCATTCCAGCGGGCCACCAGGGAATCAGCTGAAAGGCCATCGACATGGGATAAAACATCCCCTACCACTCTTTGGAAGCCAATTGGATCCATTAAGTAGCGGGGGCGGACCATCCGAATCGGTCCCACCTCCCTGCAGAGGGAAAGGGTTGCGGAGAAGTCCAGTTGCACCAGAAAGTGATCTGACCATGGCACTTCTTTTGTTTCGCTTTTACTTAATGTCAGATCACCAACATCCATAGAGGTAAACACCAAGTCCAAGGCATGTCCGCGGCTATGAGTTGGGCCAGACTTATTCAGGGACAGCCCCATGGTGGCCATGCTTTCCACGAAGTCCCGAGCGGCTCCTTGTAAGGTCGTGTCGGCATGGATGTTAAAATCCCCTAAGACAACCAAGCTAGGTGTCTCCAGGAGCACATCCGACACGACCTGAAGCAGCTCGGGCAGGGAATCCTTGGTGCAGCGGGGAGGTCGGTACACCAAAAGGAATCCTGTACTGCCTCTATTGCCCAACTTCCAGAACATGCACTCAGAAAACTGGGTCTTCCCAATAGGACGCCTGGTGCAAACTAATGACTTCCTAAAAATCACTGCAACCCCCCCTCCCCGCCCAGATGGCCTGGGTTGCTGTGCATAAGAGAAACCTGGTGGGCAAGCAGCGCCAAGAACGGGCCCATCGGCTTCCTCCAACCAGGTCTCTGTCACACATGCCAGGTCAAATCCTCCATCCACAATCAGGTCGTGAATGGCGGTGGTCTTATTCATCATCGACCTGGCATTGCACAGCAGCACCTTCAGGTCATGTGGGTATCCCTTGCCTATTCCAATATCCGTCCGGTCAGGACCAGACCTGGAGGCAGGGATAGTCCTCAGACAACGACTAAGTCTGCCTCCTCGGTAATGACATGGTCTGGTCTTAGCGTAACTCCTCCTCCTACCCGTGACCACTGAGATCGGTTGTTCCAGTGCACACACCCCTGTGGAATCTGCCCCAGCCATTTTGCTTGCTGGGACCCCCTCCCGGGCAGCCCTGACCCCTCCCCTTAAAAACAAAATAAAACCTCTGTAAAAAACAGCAAAGAACTCAACAAAAGAAAAACACAAAAAAGACAATAAAACAATAAAACCAAAAACAATAAAAATTACAAATACACTAAAATTTAACAGATTCCCACACCCAACTAAAAATCCCTCCCACCTACCACCCCAAACACAATAAAACAATAAAACCAAAAACAATAAAAATTACAAATACACTAAAATTTAACAGATTCCCACACCCAACTAAAAATCCCTCCCACCTACCACCCCAAAGAAGATAAAAACATTAAAAAATCTTTAAAAAGCATTTTAAAAAGAACTCTGTGCTGTTTCAAGTTCCCCTGGGCAGCACCAGCAGCAGAGCGGCGGCAGCAGTCCTTTATGAGGCCTTCCAGGCCCCGCCCTAAACCAGGTGGAGAGAGGTAGGGACAGGGCCTGTGGGCACTCACAGCAGGAGAGAGTCCTGGGCAGCACCAGCAGCAGAGCAGCGGCAGCAGTCCTTTATGAGGCCTTCCAGGCCCCGCCCTAGACCAGGTGGAAGGAGGCAGGGACAGGGCCTGTGGGCACTCACAGCAGGAGAGAGTCCTGGGCAGCACCAGCAGCAGAGCAGCGGCAGCAGTCCTTTATGAGGCCTTCCAGGCCCCGCCCTAAACCAGGTGGAGAGAGGTAGGGACAGGGCCTGTGGGCACTCACAGCAGGAGAGAGTCCTGGGCAGCACCAGCAGCAGAGCAGCGGCAGCAGTCCTTTATGAGGCCTTCCAGGCCCCGCCCTAGACCAGGTGGGAGGAGGCAGGGACAGGGCCTGTGGGCACTCACAGCAGGAGAGAGTCCTGGGCAGCACCAGCAGCAGAGCAGCGGCAGCAGTCCTTTATGAGGCCTTCCAGGCCCCGCCCTAGACCAGGTGGAAGGAGGCAGGGGCAGGGCCTGTGGGCACTCACAGCAGGAGAGAGTCCTGGGCAGCACCAGCAGCAGAGCAGCGGCAGCAGTCCTTTATGAGGCCTTCCAGGCCCCGCCCTAGACCAGGTGGAAGGAGGCAGGGACAGGGCCTGTGGGCACTCACAGCAGGAGAGAGTCCTGGGCAGCACCAGCAGCAGAGCAGCGGCAGCAGTCCTTTATGAGGCCTTCCAGGCCCCGCCCTAGACCAGGTGGAAGGAGGCAGGGACAGGGCCTGTGGGCACTCACAGCAGGAGAGAGTCCTGGGCAGCACCAGCAGCAGAGCAGCGGCAGCAGTCCTTTATGAGGCCTTCCAGGCCCCGCCCTAGACCAGGTGGAAGGAGGCAGGGACAGGGCCTGTGGGCACTCACAGCAGGAGAGAGTCCTGGGCAGCACCAGCAGCAGAGCAGCGGCAGCAGTCCTTTATGAGGCCTTCCAGGCCCCGCCCTAAACCAGGTGGAGAGAGGTAGGGACAGGGCCTGTGGGCACTCACAGCAGGAAGAGTCCTGGGCAGCAGGTGGGAGTGATCATGCACCAGAAGAGCATGATCACTCCCACCTAATGATCCTGCCACTTCTACCCCACTAGCCAGGTCATCACTATTGGTTAGGACCAGATATAAAATGGCTGATCCTCTTGTTGCTTCTCCCACTTTCTGGACAATGAAATTGTCTGCAAGGCCAGTGAGGAATCTGTTCGACCTTATGCTCTTGGCTGAGTTACTATCACTGTTACTTTTCTCTCCCTTAATTTTGACCCAGATACTCTCAATTTGGCTTTGAAGTTTTAAATCCTGGATCTCTTCACAGGTATACACATCCCTGACATATAACGCTACTCCTCCTCCTTTCCTGTTTGGTCTATTTCTCTGAAATAGATTTCATCCCTCTATTACTACATTCCAATCATGAGACTCATCCCACCAGGTTTCAGTGATGCCTATTATGTCGTATTTAGTTTGCTGTACCAAGAGCTCAAGTTCATCTTGTTTATTTCCCATGCTCTGTGCATTAGTATACAGACATTGAAGACCGTTGATCATTCCCCCATGTCTCTTTTTTAAGGATATTTTCCTCCCACCACTAGGTCTATGTGCTGTTTGCTCCATTTGGTCCTTGACATTTGGATAATCATCTTCAGCACTTGGTAGACTCCTACCTTCAGGACCACTCTCTCCCTCCCCCACATAAGGATTCTAACATCCCCACCATGAACCCTGAATGAAGGGATATCCACTGTTTTCTCTGCAAATTTTTTGTGTCTAGTCATGCCTTTTAAAGCAATGACCAGGTTGTTTGAACTGCCCAGGCCTTCTTAAATGTCAGCCTCAGAGCTTTAAGGGAAATTGGAGATGGAGTGGATTCCAGGATTGAGCCAAACAAAATCTATCCCCGATAAAAGCCAAGCAATATGTCAGTTAATACCAGCCAACAAAGGCGGTGAAAACTATTGTAAGGCCTCACATCTAACTCTCTTCAGTTCTTCCTCTATCACAAGCATTCATTAACTATGTTCTTTCTGAGGCTCTAATTAACTTCTCTCTTAATTGCAGGTGGTGATGAATTGGAAGGGAAGAACAAGGGGGACCAGAACAGAATGCACATAGTGGAGAAGTCATATAAATATTCAGAATGTGGAGAGAACATCTGTCAGAGCTACCACTACACCTCACATCAAGGAAAGAGCTTCATTCGGAGGGATAGAATCTCTTCACATGAAAGAACTAGCAGCGGAGAGAAATCGTATCAGTGCAGAGAATGTGGGAAGAGATTCAGTCACCGTCAGAATCTCACTTGCCATCAAAGAATTCATACTGGGGAGAAACCCTATCGGTGCTTGGAATGTGGAAAGAACTTCAGTCGGAAGGAACATCTCACTTCCCATCAAAGAATTCATACAGCAGAGAAACCCTATCAGTGCTTGAAGTGTGAAAAGAGCTTCAATCGGAAGGATGGTCTCACTTCCCATCAAAGAATTCATACAAAGGAGAAACCCTATCCGTGCTTGAAATGTGGAAAGAGCTTCAGTCACAAGCAGAGTCTCGCTTCCCATCAAAAAATTCATACAGGGGAGAAACCCTATAGGTGCTTGAAATGTGGAAAGAGCTTCATTCGGAAGGATGGTCTCGCCTCCCATCAAAGAATTCATACAGGGGAGAAACCTTTTCAATGCCTTGAGTGTGGAAAGAGCTTTCGTCACAGTGCCAGTCTCACTTCCCATCAAGGAATTCATACAGGGGAGAAACCCTATCAGTGCTTAGAATGCGGAAAGAGCTTCGGTTGCAGTTCCAATCTAACTACGCATCATAGAGTTCATACACAGGAGAAATCCTATCAGTGCTTGGAGTGTGGGAAGAGCTTCGGTCAAAGGCAGGGTCTCATTTTGCATCAACGAATTCATACCGGGGAGAAACCCTATCAGTGCTTGGAATGTGGAAAGTGCTTTAGTCAACGTGCACATCTCACTTCCCATCAAATAATTCACACAGGGGAGAAACCCTATCAGTGCTTAGAATGTGGAAAGAGCTTCAGTAAGAGGGTGCAGCTCACTTACCATAACAGAATTCATACAGGGGAGAAACCCTATCAGTGCTTGGAATGTGGAAAGAGCTTTCGTCGGAGAGGTGATCTCACTTCCCATCAAAGAGTCCATACAGGGGAGAAACCATATCAGTGCTTAGAATGTGGAAAGAGCTTCAGTAAGAGGTTGCAGCTCACTTCCCATAACAGAAGTCATACAGGGGAGAAACCGTATCCATGCCTGGAATGTGGAAAGAGCTTCCGTTATAGGCAGAGTCTAGATTTGCATCAAAAAGTTCATACGGGGGAGAAACCCTATCAGTGCTTTGAATGTGGAAAGAGCTTCAGCCAGGGGGTCCATCTCACTTCCCATCAAAGAATTCATACAGGGGAGAAGCCATATCAATGCTTAAAATGTGGGAAGAGCTTTAGTCTCAGGCAGAGTTACACTGCGCACCAAAGAATTCATACAGGAATGAAACCCTACCAGTGCTTGGAATGTGGAAAGAGCTTCAGTCTCAGGCATAATCTCACTACCCATCAAAGAATTCATACAGGGGAGAAACCCTATCAGTGTTTAGAATGTGGAAAGAGCTTCCGGGAGGGGCCCAAGCTCACTTCCCATCAAAGAATTCATACAGGGGAGAAACCTTTTCAATGCCATGAGTGTGGAAAAAGCTTTCGTCACAGTTCCACTCTCACTTTGCATCAAAGAATTCATACAGGGGAGAAACCTTTTAAATGCCACAAGTGTGGAAAGAGCTTTGGTCAGAGTTCCTATCTCATGATCCATCAAAGAACTCATACAGGTCAGAAACCATATCAGTGCTGTGAATGTGGGAAAAACTTCAGTCAAAGCGCCCATCTCAGGACGCATAAAAAAATTCATACAGGGGAGAAACCCCATCAGTGCTTGGAATGTGGAAAGAGCTTCAGTCACAGGTACAGTCTCACTTCCCATCAAAGAATTCATATAGACAGAAAAGCAAAAAAAGAAAATACCGGTAATGACGCAAACATTATTAAACAACCCTTACAAAACACATTTGTATAGAAAAGAGAAAGGGCGGGAGAATAACTAAAAATAGCCTTTATCACATTTGTATCATATATCATATTATTTGTCAACACATAGAAAGGCAGGCTCCTCCCCCAAGGAAGGAGAGTCCAACACCTTCCAAGGGAGTCTGTTCCACTCTGGAAGAACTCTTCCTGTCCTAAAGTATTTCCTGAGGTTTGAAATGTAAAGAGAAAGAAGGGACCTTTTACCACATGTGGTGGACATGCCCCAAAGGAAAAGACTTCTGGAAAAAGATTTATAATGAAATGAAAAGAGTGTTGAAAAACACCTTTATTTTTTTAAAAAAACCAGAAGCCTTTTTACTTGGAATAGTAGGGGGAGAAATCCCCAAGAAAGGCATTATATTCTTTTTGTATGCCACAACAGCTGCTAGAATATTACTCACCAAGAATTGGAAGACATCAGAGATACCTACGATAGATGATTGGCAAATGAAGATGTTAGATTTTATGCAACTTGCCCAAATTACTGGGAGACTACAATAATAATAATAATAATAATAATAATAATAATAATAATAATAATAATAATATATTTATACCCCGCCCATCTGGCCGGGTCTCCCCAGCCACTCTGGGCGGCTTCCAACAGAAGAATAAAACACAATAATCTATTAAACATTAAAAGCCTCCCTGAACAGGGCTGCCTTCAGATGTCTTCTAAAAGTCTTGTGACCAGAAGGAAGAGACGGTGGAAGAAGATTGGGGGGGGGGATTAAAATTTATTTGAAAAAATATTGTAAGATTAAAAAATTATTTCCTTTGTGAAGATATATAGTTTACATGCGCTAAAATAAGATTTGAAGTAGTATTAGTATAGAATTTAGAAATTGGTTAATAAAGTAAGGAATAATTAAATTAAGTTTTGGTTATAGAAGATGAAGAATAAACTGCTAAAGTTGTATTATAATGAAATTCAGAAAGAAGGGAACAAAGAAAGTCATTTGAAGAAGTGAATGAAAATAAGGTTTATACAGAAATATTTTTATGTATTTTTGTTTTTTGTTTCTCTTTATTGTTTAGTTTGATTCTGTATTAGTTTGTAGCATTATGTGAATTTATTATTTGTTAGAAATGTTATTTGTATGTTATAAAAAGAATAAATATTATTCTGAAGTATTTCCTAAGGTTTAGTTGGAATCTCCTTTCTTGTAACTTGAAGCCATTGCTCCATCCTGAACACCTTGCTCCATCCTGCATGTGGCAGCCCTTTCATAACATGTATACGTTGTAGAAAATAACAATTTCATAAAACTGCACTTGGATGATTCCAATTTCTTTTAAGCCTGAAGCGTAGCTTAATTGAAAAGGCCTGTGCCTGCCTTCTTTTGACGGAACAGAACAAGCTGCTTTTAGGTACTGTATGTAGCAAATGTCTGTTCCAGAACCCTGAAAAGAATTAAGAAAAGAGAATCAGCTAGGCATGATTGTGATTCACCTTGAACTGTTTTGTAGACGGATGAAAGAGGACATTGGAAGACATTTAGTGAATAGGAATATTAGCCAAAGTCTTAATAAAGAAAGACACCAAAAAATGTCATCACATGACACATCACATGACATGACAAAAAATGTCATCACATGATATTATGATGAGGGCTTATCTGAAGAGCCAAATGATTTTGGTTAGTTCAGGATGATTACATTGGGTTGCAACGATTTAAGATTGCTGTGGTCCTTTGATTGGTGAATAGGAATGATGTGCAATTTGCTATTCCATTAAAAAAAAACTAGAATAAAATATAAATTACTTATTGATCGGAGAAAGAGAGGCGGATTTGACCTACCTGAACTGGAATTATATCATGCTGCAGCAGGTCTGACCTGGTTAAGGGAGTGGATTAAGTTAAAGGACACTGGTGTGTTAGATCTGGAGGGAGTAGGCACTCGATTTGGATGGCATGCATACCTAATAGATGGAGAGAGTCCACAAGGGTTTTATGGACCATATTATAAGGAAATCATTGTATAAAATATGGATGAAATATAAAGGGATCCTAGAACCCAAAACACCCTGGTGGACCTCACCATTAGAAATCATTACCGTAAAGAGAAAGAATATAAACAACAACTGGGCAACATATAAGGTATTACTGGAAGAGGAAAATAATAAACTGAATGAATATAAGGAAGTTAAGAAATATTTGAACGATTGGCTGCAATACTTTCAAATTAATCAGAGATTGGCAAAAGATAAAAAGGATTTGAGAAAGAAATTTCCAATATTGGATGAGTACTGAATCCAACCTAAAAGTAAACATACTTCCAGACTATATGATTTGCTCCTAGAATGGGAGTTAAAGGAGGAGCAAGTGAAGACACAATGGTAAAGTGGGCCCAGGATTTAGGGGAAAGTATTATGATGAGCCACTGGGAACGGCTGTGGAAAAGGGATATTAAATTTACGGCATGCTACAATTTAAGAGAGAATGTAATGAAAATGCAATACAGATAGTACCTGACCCCAGTTAGACTGGCAAAAATGTATAAAAACTGTAGTGATGTTTGTTGGAGATGCAACAACGGGGCAGGAACCTTTCTACACATGTGGTGGGAGTGCAAAGAGATAGTGGGATTCTGGGAAAATATTTACAACAAGTTGAAAAAGTGAATAAGTAGTGGGCTATCTTTAAGGAATACATCATAAGCTATGTGGGAAAAGTAGGACTTTTGACAGGTATTGAGTGAATCCAGAAAATGATTAGAGTGAAAGGAGTGTAAAGTTAAGATAGAAGAAGAGATCAAAGAAATAACGAAATGTGTTTAAGCCAATTGGAAAAATAAAGTAGTGTAACAAGAACGGCTGGAAGTCAAGTCACTTTGTGGGTGTTTGTGTGGGGTGGAGTGTAGGTGTGTTGGTAAGTATAGGTAGGTATAATATAGAGTAATGTAGGTATGCTTTATGTTATAAAAATAAAATATTGTGTATATGTACTGTGTAAATGTAAATGTATGTGTTCTATATGTTAATAAAATGTTTTAATTTTTAAAAAAGGAATGAGGTGCAATTTGGAAGTTTGCCTGGTTCTTTGCAGGCACTTTGTATTTCAATAAAGGCCTATATTTCCACTTGGAGACGTCCTCCTTTTCTTTTGGGTTTCTATGTGGATAACCTCCAGTCTGGGAACCTCTTTTTGAATTTATACTACATATACATGACAGGATTTAAAAATAAATAAATTTGAAAGTGATTTATAATGAGACTGAATATCATTATTGGTTGAAACAACTCTTTAAAACATTCAAAAAATGAACCAGCAATACATTTTAAAAGAGAATTTTTTCTTATGGTTGGGGGGGCACAACAGCAGAGCCCATCTTTTTCAAGGGGTCCTTATTAAACTTGGGAATGTCTGCATGTGATCCCATCTCTACAGCTCACATAAACACCACGCAGAAGGTTGTCGGAGCCTGAAAGGCGAAAGCCTTGGCCTCTAACACAGGCCTCAAGGACAATTTCCCCCATGGAGACCTGGGACCCCTTCTTCTGAAGGGACCTCCGAGGACGTAGCCAGGGCCGCCAGGGTGGATCAATCCCTGGATCTTGGAGGCGATTCCTCGGCTCATCTGGACAATGACATATCATGTTCCTTTCCCTATTTGCCCGGAGTCTCAGCTCCATTTGGGGTTCCTCATTCTGCACCCCAAGGTTCCTCCAAGGCTTTGGGGAAAGAAACTGGGACAGGCTCTGGTTGCTCCCCAGGGCCCTGCAGGCCTGTCTCTTCCTCTGGCCATGGCAGTTCCCAGGAAACCTTTTCAGAAAGGCAGGAGACCCTCAGCACAGAACAGCCAAGTTCGGTTCTTCTCTGCAATGGCTTCCTCTTCTGAGAGCTTCATCTCTTGTCTGGGCTGGACTAGGAGGACTACTGGGGAAACCATAGCTTTAACTATACGGACCTTTGTTGGCAAGGTGATGTCTCTGCTTTTTAAGATGCTGTCTAGGTTTGTCATTGCTTTTCTCCCAAGAAGCAGGCGTCTTTTAATTTTGTGACTGCTGTCACCATCTGCAGTGATCAAGGAGCCCAGGAAAGTAAAATCTCTCACTGCCTCCATTTCTTCCCCTTCTATTTGCCAGGAGGTGATGGGATGGTGTACAGTAAATCCGTCACTGGAGTGATATTTTATGAATTTCTAAAGGTTTTCCCATGGAGTCAGTGCAAAGATACATTCATCAGTGAACTGTTACATTTGGGAATGTGCAGCGGAGACTCTCTGTCTTTGCCTCATTGTGTGTGTGTGTGTGGGGGGGGGAGATCTTCCAACCCCCTTCCAATTTGTCATAACTGTGTCATAAATTGGGAGGGGTCTTCTGGCAGAAACTGAGCACCAGGCTTGCCCCGCCTCACTCACCTGACCTCCACCTCCCATCTTTTTAGGTGAAACCAATGTAAGTATTTACATTTCCCTGTTTCCCCACTGAACTTGGGTTTAGGATTGTTCTCGGGGTGACTACTTGTCTGGCACTCAGGTGCCAGGATGCCGGCGATTATCACCCAGACAGTACATGGTCTCAGGATCCAGGGATTAGGGCTGCCTCTAGCCATATCCCAAGCTTCTCCTCTTGTAGGCCTTTTCCTTCTAATTGGAACAACGTTGGAATGGTGTAAATGCGTCACTGGAGTGACTTTATATGAATTTCTAAAGGTTTTCCCATGGAGCCAGTACATAGATACATTTATCAGTGAACTGTTACATTTGGGAATGTGTAGCTGAGACTCTCTATCTTTGCCTCATTGTGTGTATGGGGGAGGGGGGAGGTCTCTCAACCCCCTTCCAATTTCCAGTAATACAGTGGATTTATAAATAAAACTATAAATAAAACATTTTATTTACAAGCAAAATATTTAAATAGCTACCTTTCTACCAGCAAGGGGGGGGGGGGTTGGTCGGAAAAAAAGGCTGAGGGACACTGGGCTCCATGCGGGGGGTGGGGGGTGGGATCGCATGGAGTCAGTGCAAAGATTCATTTATCAGTGAACTGTTACATTTGGGAATGTGTAGCGGAGACTCTCTGCCTTTGCCTCATTGTGTGTATGGGGGGGCGTGTCTCTCAACCCCCTTCCAATTTCCAGTAAGGTAAAGGTAAAGGGACCTCTGACCATTAAGTCCAGTTGTGACCGACTCTGGGGTTGCGCGCTCATCTCGCATTATTGGCCGAGGGAGCCGGCGTATAGCTTCCAGGTCATGTGGCCAGCATGACAAAGCCGCTTCTGGCAAACCAGAGCAGCACATGGAAACGCTGTTTACCTTCCCACTGTAGCGGTTCCTATTTATCTACTTGCATTTTGACGTGCTTTCGAACTGCTAGGTTGGCAGGAGCTGGGACCAAGCAACGGGAGCTCACCCCGTCACAGGGATTCGAACCGCCGACCTTCTGATCAGCAAGCCCTAGGCTCAGTGGTTTAACCACAGCGCCACCTGGGTCCCTATCCAATTTCCAGTAACACAGTAAAAATGGAAAAAAATTCCTTCAGTAGCACCTTAAAGACCAACTAAGTTTTTATTTTGGTATGAGCTTTCGTGTGCATGCACACTTCTTCAGATACCCGAAAGCTCATACCAAAATAAAAATTTAGTTGGTCTTTAAGGTGCTACTGAAGGAATTTTTTTATTTTACTTCGATCCAGACCAACACGGCTACCTACCTGTAAACAGTAAAAATGGGGAGAGGTATTCCCATTTCTGGTAACTCAGTGGGTTTATAAATAAAACTATAAATAAAACATGCTCTACTTCAGTGGTTCCCAACAGGTGGTCCGGGGACCCCCAGGGGTCCGCGAGCTATGCCAGAGGGGTCCGCAAGATGCTATTAGAATAACAAATATATTAAATATATTTCGTATGATAACAGATTTTTTGTTTTGGCCGCTTCCTGCATGAGCAGAGACTAGCGCAAAACTAGAATTAGATAGAGGCAGTAGTTCTGCTGTATGCTGTTAGGTGGTGCTTTACAAACACTACTGTTTTGCAAAGAGGCAGCGCGCGCATTCTACTAACGCTCACCTCCCCAAGATGCTTTGCGCGCGTCGGCTTCATTTGTGCGCTACTGCGCAGGTACCCTGTCTTCTCCATTCCCCTCCCTCCTCCCTGGCGCGCGCTGCCTCTTTGCAAAACAGTAGTGTTTGTAAACAAAGCGTTGTTTTTCACGGAAGCTACAGTTCACGTAGTTAAAAATGGACCGTTGGTTAAAAAGTGGTTCGTTAAAACGACAAAGGCCTACAGATGAAGAGGAAGAATTGTAAAAAAACGTATAAATATAAAATATAAAAAGACTCTTAATTTGGCTCTCACTTTTTAATTTTAGGATTAGGAATTAATGGCGGTCCTTGTCACAATAGCGGCTCGATGAGGGGTCCTTGAGAAAATTTTGTTGGGAACCCCTGCTCTACTTACAAGCAAAATATTTTAATAGCTACCTTTCTAGTACCAGAAGAAGGGGGTGGGTCTGAAAAAGGCTGAGGAACCCTGGGCTCCATGAGGGGGGTGGAAATCCCTTCCCACTACATTTATAGGAATCGGCTTGCAGGGATTGGGAGGGGGTAATCTCCTGCCCCCTCCCCCTCCCCCTGGGTCAATGAACTCTCTTCCTAGAGAGGCAGGAAATGATGGAGAAGGGCGGGGGGGCGTTAGAGGCAATGTTGGAGAGGGTGGGGTCTCCATGCACATCCCCTGAAGAGAAGGAGGCCTGCAAACAAAGGAGGAGGAAAAAAGGTGCAACATTTGGGGGGGGGCGGGAGAGAGAAGAATTTGCTTTCCCTCCACCTGAATCTACAAAAAAGGAAGCAGGAAGGAGGGGAGGATGGAGGGGGGGCATGAAAGCAAGGAAGGTCTCCGTCTCCCCCTTTCCCTCAGGGAACCAGGAGAGGCAATTTGCAAGCGGCTGCAACGGGGGGGGGTGCTCCTCTCCCCCCAACAAGGTTTGCATTTCAGGATGAACCCCAGAACCCCGATCTGCCACCCCCTGCCTCAGTCGGGATCATGAAAGCATAGGAGCCAAATCAGAGGGGCCCGAAGGGTATTCTCCCCCCCCCACAATACCCTGTTTCTCATATTTTAAGACATACCCATAAAATAAGCCATAGCAGGATTTTTAAGCATTCAAGGAATAAAAGCCATACCCCGAAAATAAGACATAGTGATAGGCGTAGCAGCAATGCCGGCCACGGCAGAAGGAGGAGGAAAAAAATAAGACATCCCTTGAAAATAAGCCATAGTGTGTTTTTTTGAGGAAAAAATAAATATAAGACATGTCTTATAATATGAGAAACACGGTATATATGGAAGAGCTGCCCCCAATATGGAGGGTGGGAGGGAGTCTGCCTTGGTGCAGGGGAAAATGCCTTACATGGGGGGGGGGAGGTGCTGTGTGGCTTTTTAATCCCCAGAGCTGGAGAACAGAGTCGTCTCTGGATTGGGAGAGAGGGAGGAGATTTCGAGTGGGGGGGGGTGAGACATGGACAATGTCAAGGGAAAATCGACCAGAGCACGCCAGGCACTCCTGTCTTGCACTGCCTCCCGCAGTTTGGTCAAACTCATGTTCGTAGCTTCGAGAACACTGTCCAACCATCTCGTCCTCTGTCGTCCCCTTCTCCTAGTGCCCTCCATCTTTCCCAACATCAGGGTCTTTTCTAGGGAGTGAGTTCTTAATATCTCAAATCAGAATTTTAATCTATCAAAATTGTTAACAATTCCAAATTTGGGGTGCATGGTACATATTTTCACTAACTATTTCATATATTTCTCATATATGTGGATAATATGTGGATTTTGCATTTGTAATTAGAATTTATATTAGTTTATTAGTATCATAGAATCATAGAGTTGTTAGAGACCACAAGGGCCATCCAGTCCAACCCCCTGCCAAGCAGGAAACACCATCAAAGCATTCCTGACATATGCCTGTCAAGCCTCTGCCTAAAGACCTCCAAAGAAGGAGACTCCACCACACTCCTTGGTAGCAAATTCCACTGCTGAACAGCTCTTACTCTCAGGAAGTTTTTCCTAATGTTTAGGTCGGAATCTTCTTTCTTGTAGCTGGAATCCATTGCTCCGTGTCCACTTCTCTGGAGGAGCAGAAAACAACCTTTCACCCTCTTCTATATGACATCCTTATTTATTTATTTATTTATTTATTTATTTATTTTTACAGTCGAGGACCAGTTCACATCCTTTTATATATTTGAACATGGCTATCATATCACCCCTTAACCTTCTCTTCTCCTGGCTAAACATACCCAGCCGTTCCTCATAAGGCATCGTTTCCAGGCCTTTGACCATTTTGGTTGCCCTCTTCTGGACACGCTCCAGCTTGTCAGTATCCTTCTTGAACTGTGGTGCCCAGTACTGGACACAGTACTCCAGGTGAGGTCGGCCCTCGCCACCTCCACTGCTGCCGCCGCACTCCCTACTCTGTCGTCTGTGTCTTTTTCCTAGGATCCGGAATGAATTAGTCCGTTCCCAATGCATTCCTATGGGAAACCACGATTCGACTTAAGAATTTTTCTACATACGAATGTGCATTTTTGATGTTAATTTCCTATAGTTTTCTATTATTTCTCTCTGAAAAGTTGACCTTTCATACTGAAATCCTTTCTTTTTATCATTCTTAAATGTTTCATTTAACTGAAAATCTGTTACTTTCTCTCTATACGTAGCCCATTCCGTGTCCATATTTATTCCCCCTCCCTGATATTGCCTTTAACGGGGAGAGCCACCATGGTGTTCTTTGTTCCAATAATCCTTTATACTGTATTCTTGCCTTTTCATACCATAAGTATGCATGCCAACCGAATCTATTGCCATGCCCTTCCACATCTAATAAATCTGTATTTTTTAATTTTATCAATTCCTAAATTCAGAAAATGCATGAGGCTTCATAATATAATTTCAGGTCCGGCAGTGAGAAGCCTCCTCCCTCTTTGATGTCTGTTAATAATTTGTCTTATATTCTTGGCTTCTTGCCCTGCCATATAAATTTTAAAATATCATTTTGCCAATCATTGAGACATGCCATATTACTTATTACCGGGAATGATTGGAATAAAAACAACATTTTGGGCAGTACCTTCATCTTAATAACTGATATTCTTCCCAACAAAGAAAAGTTCATTCTGTTCCAGATTTCCAATTTCATTTTTATTTATTTCCAGGTTTTTTCATATATACAGTATATTAATATTCCTTGGTGTTAACCAAATCCCTAAATATTTCACTTGGTTGTGAATATCTATACCTATTTCTTGTTGAATTTTTTCTTTAATATGTTTCAGGATATGTTTAACTAATAATTTCATCTTGTTTTTATTGTGTTTGAAAAAAGCAACTTGTTCAAACTTACGTATAACCTGTTTGAGTGACTCCAAGGGTCTTCTAGTCCAACTCCATTTTAAAAGAACACATAAAACACATAAAACACATTTTTATAATTGCAATAAAGGAACAATGAAAACACAGAAAGACTGGAAAGTAATCCTTAAGCTATCCTACATTGTTTATAGTCTGTAAATTCATTGTTTTACAACACCTCATTCATGGCTACATTAACGACAAAGTGTATAAACTCCCTGGTGGCAGCCGGAATAAAGGAGGTGCTTAGGGGAGCAACCGACATGGGGAGGGAAGATTTCCCTGGGGAGAGAGGAATCTCTCTGCCCATGTGATTGGCCCATCTTTCAGAAATCCGTAGAAAGAGCAGGAAGTATAGGAGGCTGAAAGCAGAGTTCATCTGGAGCTGCTCCTCCCTCTGCCAGCATTGAGCGTTTGCCCATGACATGAAGCTGCCACAGCAGGTCCTGGAAGCTGCACACAGTTGGATTTCACCCCCAAAGGTGCCCCCCTCCATCGCCTCCCGAGACAGACGGATGCCAACAGGGTCTCTTTGCCTGCTGAGGATTTTACCCGGGACCTTCTTCTGCATGCAAAGCATTGTATTTGAGACCTTTAAAAAACATAAATCATTTTTTCCAATACAGCTTTGTCCACTGCCATAATATCACAGAATGATCACTCCTATCCTCAATCTCACATCACGATCATGTTGCCTCGCCCAATACTGTACCCTCAATTGGAACCCAACTACCAATTTGCTTGGCCAGACGTTTCCAATCATTATATCCCCACCACAAATACCTCTGTGATGATGATGGTGATGATGATGATGATGATGATGATGATGGCGGCAGCGGCATTAAAGTATCCTGTTCTTGTTCATTCAAGGGAGACCAGATGGTGTCATAGAATCATAGAGTTGGAAGAGACCACAAGGGCCATCCAGTCCAACCCCCTGCCAAGCAGGAAACACCATCAAAGCATTCCTGACAGATGGCTGTCAAGCCTCTGCTTATAGACCTCCAAAGAAGGAGACTCCACCACACTCCTTGGTAGCAAATTTCACTGCCGAACAGCTCTTACTGTCAGGAAGTTCTTCCTAATGTTTAGGTGGAATCTTCTTTCTTGTAGTTTGAATCCATTGCTCCGTGTCCGCTTCTCTGGAGCAGCAGAAAACAACCTTTCACCCTCCTCTATATGACATCCTTTTATATATTTGAACATGGCTATCATATCACCCCTTAACCTCCTCTTCTCCAGCCTAACATACCCAGCTCCCTAAGCCGTTCCTCATAAGGCATCGTTTCCAGGCCTTTGACCATTTTGGTTGCCCTCTTCTGGACACATTCCAGCTTGTCAGTATCCTTCTTGAACTGTGGTGCCCAGAACTGGACACAGTACTCCAGGTGAGGTCTGACCAGAGCAGAATACAGTGGTACTATTACTTCCCTAGATCTAGATGCTATACTCCTATTGATGCAGCCCAGAATTGCATTGGCTTTTCTAGCTGCTGCATCACACTGTTGACTCATGTCAAGTTTGTGGTCTACCAAGACTCCTAGATCCTTTTCACATGTACTGCTCTCAAGCCAGGTGTCTCCCATCCTGTATTTGTGCCTTTCATTTTTTTTGCCCAAGTATAGTACTTTACATTTCTCCCTGTTAAAATTCATCTTGTTTGTTTTGGCCCAGTTGTCTAATCTGTTAAGGTCATTTTGAAGTGTGATCCTGTCCTCTGGGCGTATTAGCCACCCCTCCCAATTTGGTGTCATCTGCAAACTTGCTCAGGATGCCCTCAAGCCCATCATCCAAGTCATTGATAAAGATGTTGAATAAGACTGGGCCCATGACAGAACCCTGTGGCACCTCACTAGTCACTACTCTCCAGGATGAAGAGGAGCCTTTGATGAGCACCCTTTGGGTTCGGTCAGTCAACCAGTTACAAATCCACTGAATGGTAGCATTGTCTAGCCCACATTCTACCAGCTTCTTTACAAGAATATCATGGGGCACCTTGTCAAAGGCCTTGCTGAAATCAAGGTAGGCTATATCCACAACATTCCCTTCATCTACCAGGCTTGTAATTCTGTCAAAAAATGAGATCAGATTAGTCTGACATGACCTATTTTTCAGAAACCCATGCTGAGTTTTAGTGATCACAGCATTCCTTTCTAGGTGCTCTTAGACAGTTTGTTTAATGATCTGTGCTAGAATCTTTCCTGGTATTGATGTCAGGCTGACTGGGCGGTAATTGTTTGGGTCCTCTCTTTTCCCCTTTTTGAAAATAGGGACAACATTTGCCCTCCTCCAGTCTGCTGGAACTTCGCCTGTTCTCCAGGAATTTTCAAAGATTATTGCCAGTGGTTCTGAAATCACTGAAATCACCTCTGCCAGTTCTTTTAATACTCTTGGATGTAGTTCATCTGGCCCTGGAGACTTGAATACATCTAAACTAGCCAAGTATTCTTCTACTACCTTCTTACTCGGTATTTCTAACTTGTAAAATCTTTGTAAATGTCTCCTACTCTAAATAAATCTGCCTTTCTATGAGCCGCTCTCAGACCTCCAGGTATAGGGCAGTATATAAATTCAATCAATAATAATGATAATAATAATATAATTTCTGCATTGTTCTCCTTAAAGAGCTGCTCCCTGCATTGACGTGCATCGTGGCAACATCTAAGAGAGGCCCAGAAGTGGCCCAGTTTACACCTCCTCCTCCTCTGTCCTTTCCACTGGCAACGCAATGGCCTCCGAGACAACCTCTGAACAGTCTCTTCTTAAAGATGGAATGAAAAGAGGGGCCAGCCAGCTTCCTCAGGTAGCGAAGGAGCAACGGGAGCAGGTAGGAGGGAAGAGGCACAGATGGGACAAACCAGCTTCCCTCTGTGTTGAGTGGGGATGATGGATATCTAAGGAGAAGCTCTGTTTTCTTCTTCTTCTTCCAGGCCCTCTTGACCTTTGAGGAGGTGGCTGTGTTTTTCACGGAGGAGGAGTGGGCTCTGCTGGATCCAGGCCAAAGAGCTCTGCACAAGGAAGTCATGGAGGAGAATTATGAGATGGTGGCCTCTCTAGGTAAGGGCATATTTTTATTCCTCTTGGCTGTTAGATGTTGGAGGTGTGAATCTGCTGTTTGAGCCATCATTCATGCCATGTCTTCTTTTTTGGCTAACCCTTCTATGTCTTCCATGAACACGGTCTTAACGGTACATTCGTAAGTGACTGCGGAGTCCAATTTTGGATCTACACATCCTTCTACATTGGAGACATACCTTCTGGGCTGGTTTGTCCCTTTCATCCTGAGTTTGTGCTTCTTCAGGTTGTAGTTTATAGCAGCACTATACTTTTGTCCGTAGGTAACTCTTCAGAAAGCACATCAAAGTGCAAGTAGATAAATAGGTACCACCCCAAGTGGGAAGGTAAACGGCGTTTCCGTGTGCTGCTCTGGTTGGCCAGACGCGGCTTTGTCATGCTGGCCACATGACCTGGAAGCTGTATGCCGGCTCCCTTGGCCAATAACACGTGAAGAGTGCCGCAACTCCAGAGTCGGTCACGACTGGACCTAATGGTCAAGGGTCCCTTTACCTTTTTAACTCTTCAGAAGCTGATATTGTGGTATGAAGTACCCCCAAAAACCTACATAGAGAAAATCTACAATGAGAATCACAGGTGAATAATGGTGGAATGAGGTTTCCTGGTTGACGTCATTTATAAGCTTTTAATGGGCCACCAGATACTTTACTGTCTTTGTTTCACAAGATTAATATATTTTGAATATTTTGAATATTTTTACAGTCACATATGACATAAACCACTTCTGTTTTACTTATTCCACATAACAGAGACTATCTCCTCACTTGGAATGGAAAAATACAGGGATGTTGTCCTGGACCAATTAAGAGGTGCATGCTTCCACTTTGCTCTGAGACTGTACCTTTTATGACTCCT
The DNA here is from genome assembly GCF_965207765.1 of Zootoca vivipara. Taxonomy (NCBI): domain Eukaryota; kingdom Metazoa; phylum Chordata; class Lepidosauria; order Squamata; family Lacertidae; genus Zootoca; species Zootoca vivipara. The sequence goes on from NC_142584.1 coordinate 119,944,013, forward strand.
TTCTATGTGTAGGAATATAAAAAGTGTCCTTTTGGATCAGAACGAGAGCCCATCTTTTCCAGCATCCTGGTGCAGGTTTAGGTGATGTGAACAGTTGATTGGAATGTATCACAAATCAGGGAGGAAGGAGAAAAATTAATACAGAGGCGTAGCATTTTCAGGGGGGGGGAGCGATGGAGAAAGTGTGTCTCTCCAGATGTTGCTACACTACAACTCCCATCATCCCTGGTCATTGGACATCTTTGCTATCTGAAGGACCATAGATGTTTCACCTCAGCATAGAAGGTTCTCTTGGTGCTCAGGGTTACATGGAAGTTGAAGGTAGAACTGGATACTAAGGGTTCTTGAGCCTATTTGCAGATTTCCTTTCCTTTCCTAAAAATGTAGTACATGGGAGAGGGATGAATACTGGAGGTGCTAAAAGAAGAGAAGGTGCTGATTTAGTCTTGCTGTGTGTTAATTTCTCTTGTTCTCTTCCTTCAATACCTAACAATATTCTCTTTCCCCCAACTTTAAACCAGGTGATGGAGGAGGCAATCAGAATATTGAAGGGCCATCTGCAAAGTACTTCAGTGTGAGTGAACACCTTAGCACACATCTACAAACTAACACAGGGGATAAACCTTTTAAATGTATGGAGTGCGGAAAGAGCTTCAGTCGCAGTGCAATCCTTACTAAACATCAACGGATTCACACAGGGGAGAAACCCTTTAAATGTTTGGAGTGTGGAAAGAGCTTCAGTGAAAATGGAAAACTTACTATACATCAACGAACTCACACCGGGGAGAAACCCTTTAAATGCATGGAGTGCGAAAAAAGTTTTGCTTATACTTTCAGCCTTAGAAATCACCAGCTAATGCACAAAGGGGAAAAGCCCTATACATGTATGGATTGTGGAAAGGGTTTTAGTGATAGTAGAATTCTTAGAAGACATCTACGAACTCACACAGAAGAGAAACCTTTTAAATGTATGGAGTGTGGAAAGAGCTTCAGGGAAAATGGAAAACTTACTAGACATCAACGGACTCACACAGGGGAGAAACCATATAAATGTTTGGAGTGTGGAAAGAGCTTCAGTCAAAAGGGAAAACTTACTATACATCAACGGACTCACACAGGGGAGAAACCATATAAATGTTTGGAGTGTGGAAAGAGCTTCAGACGGTGTTCACACCTTACTGTACATCAACGGACTCACACAGAGGAGAAACCCTTTAAATGCATGGTGTGCGGAAAGAGCTTCCGTCAAAATGGAACACTTAATATACATCAACGGACTCACACAGGGGAGAAACCCTTTAAATGTGTGGAGTGTGGAAAGAGCTTCAGTCAAAATGGAAAGCTTACTAGACATCAACGAATTCACACAGGTGAGAAACCATTTAGATGTATGGAGTGTGGAAAGAGCTTCTGTCAAAATGGAACACTTACTAGACATCAACGAATTCACACAGGTGAGAAACCATTTAGATGTATGGAGTGTGGGAAGGGTTTCATTGAGAGTAGAGATCTAAGAAATCACCAACAAACTCACAGGGCAAAAACCATTTAAATATTATCATACTCATGATAATATTTTATTCTCTTGTTAATTATGCTGTTTTAAATGTGTATTTTATATTTGACGTCACTTAGGAATGTTTTTAAAAATGTTTTAAGATTATTAATTTTTGTTAACTTTGTGTTATGTATGTATTCTGTAGTTAATCTCCATTAGAAATCTTTAAGATAATATTTTAGTTTCCTGTTAATTATGTTGCTTTGACTGTATACTTTATATTTGTCTTTTTTCAGAAATGTTGGATTCTGGATTGTTTTATTGATGTTTTAATATGCTGTAAACGGCTTTGAGATTTTTCTTAAAATATAAAGCAGTAGAGAAATGAAATAAATAATAATAATTAATAAAAATGTATGGAGTGTTACAAAACATCAGCAAGCTCACAGAGAAGTAGCTGTTTTAATGGAAGAAGTTGGGAAAGTATTTCAATTATAATGGAGTTCTTAAAAAGCACCTATCATACTGTTACAGGGGACAACCCATTCAGATGTATGGAGTGTACCATGTTTTCCCCCCAGAGTTCACTTTGTCCCTCATATCAGCAAAGATAGGGAAATATCAATTGTAAATGTATATGTAAAATGTATATTTGATGCTCTGGTGTTTGTATGGAATGTTGTACATATATGTATTAAAGCAGGGGTCCCCAGACTACGGCCCGGGGGCCGGATGCGGCCCAATTGGCCTGCCAATCCGGCCCGCGATGACCCCCGCCGCCCGCCCTTACGGCACGCAGCGCGGCAGCACTCTTCCGGGTTGGGAAAAAAGCGCCGAAAATCCTTTGTGCGCATGCGTATGGGCCTCTCCCGACCCGGAAGAGGTCATTTCTGGTGCACTTCCGGGTCGGGGGAGGCCCATACGCATGCGCACAATGGATTTTCGGCGCTTTTTCCACCCTGGAAGCGCGCTGCCGCGCCAGTAAGCACCCGTGCGCATGTGCACGGGCGCGCACTCCCCCGCCCGCCAGCCCGCACAGGCGCGTTCCCCCGTCCTCCGGCCCGCCGCGCGATCGGCGCGGTGGGAACCGGCCCAAACGCCGGTAAGTCTGGGGACCCCTGTATTAAAGCAATGAAGGTAATGTCTTATAATAGTAAGTATAATGAAAGATACAATGTACTGTTAGGGATGTGCAGAATGTGACTCTCGAAGGGCTCATTGAGAGTGAACATGTTCTGAGAGTCCGTTGATACTTGGTCTTTGGCAGAGAGAATTGGGAATGGAAAGTTGTGAAAAGTGGAGCACGACAGTGGTGTTTAGGAAGCAGGATTGGCTCTGGAATCCTAGAACTGTGGAGTTGAAAGGGCATCCAAGGTCTTTTAGTCCAACTCCTTGTTATAAGAACAGCAGCATAAATCACATTTTTATAGTCTTAGAATATTAAAGTGTCAGGTGTGACTTCAGCCTGAACGTAGCAGAGTGTTGCGCAATCTGGAAGCTTCTGGCGGTAGTAATGACTAGACATCTGGACGCAGAATAACTATTTACAGGATTTATTAAATAAAAGAAATCCAGAGTTTCTATGTACAACTTTAGAACTCAAAAACAAAGTAAAATGAATCCTTTCCTCTCTGTCTCTTTCTCACAACTGTTACAGTATTTCTCCTCCTACACTCACCACACCACATACTGTTCTAGCTTTCTCTGATAACAGGACCCAGTGCTAATCTTCAACCAATGAGAGAGCAGTTGCTATGGCTGAGGCAGACCTTGGCTTTCTGCCCAGTGTTAATTGCTTGTCCCAGAGATAATAGTGTGAAGAAGAAATCTGATGGTTTCTCATGCTACCAATTTAGCAAAACCCGAACAGTCCCCCCCCCCCGAGTTCACTTTGTCCCTGCTGAGTCAGAGGGAGGTTTGTTTTGGCTTAAAGCAGGCTCTCCAATTACAGCAGCAGTCAGTGAATCTCAGCCTGTGTTAAGCAACAAAGCTGTGCATGATAACTGTGCATTTACTGCATAGGAAAATGGGACATGCTGGATGGAAAAGTATTTTGAAAATGCCTATGCTAGCTGATGGGTGCAAGCTAAAGAATTGTGATAAGTGTCTGGATTGCAATGTTTGCAAAAAGATTTAAACTCACAGAGTGTCATATCCCGAGAGTGATAGAGTGAGTAATTGGTCCATTCTCCTTAACGATAGTGGATGACGCAACGCGTTATTCTTGGTGTTGCAATAAAGGAACAATGAAAACACAGAAAGACTGGAAAGTCATTGTTTTACAATAGCTTTTCTTTTTTATAATATTAATTCCCCCAAAATGACAAAAATAAAACAACCACAATACAAATTCATACCAAACACAGAAAAATGACTTTCCCCCTAGTCCCTTCCCTGGTTCATTATTTATCATCATACAACATGTCCATTGTAAATTTTAAAAAGAATTAAAATTACTTATTGTCCATTCATAATATTACAATTAAAGGTAAAGGTAAAGGGACCACTGACCTTTAGGTCCAGTCGTGACCGACTCTAGGGTTGCGGCGCTCATCTCGCATTATTGGCCGAGGGAGCTGGCGTACAGCTTCCAGGTCATGTGGCCAGCATGACAAAGCCGCTTCTGGCGAATGAGAGCAGCGCACGGAAACACTGTTTACCTTCCTGCTTGGAGCGGTACCTATTTATCTACAGTGGAATCTCGGTTTATGAACACCTCAGTTTACAAATTTTCAATTTACGAACGCCGCGGACCCATCTGGAACGGGCGTTCCACTTTCCATTACTTTCAATGGGAAAGTTCGCTTCAGTTTATGAACGCTTCAGTTTAAGTACACCGCGGACCGTTCTTAAACCAAGGTGTGCTTTCCCATAGCAGCGGGGAATTCAATTTACAAATGGAACACACCCAACAGAAAGTGGAACATGTTTTGCTTCCAAGGAAAAGTTCACAAACCAAAACATCTGGGTTTGCAGCGTTCTTAAACTTAAAAGTTGTTCATAAACTAAGCTGTTCTTAAACCAAGGTACCACTGTATTTCTTTCCAGGTTTTTTCATAATTATCTTTATATATATTAATATTCCTTGGTGTTAACCAAATCCCTAAATATTTCACTATGTTGTTAATATTAATACCTATTTCTTGTTGAATTTTTTTCTTTGTCATGTTTCAGGATATTTTAAACTAATAGTTTTGTCTTGTTTTTATTGAGTTTCAAACCAGCTACTTGTTCAGACTCTTGTATCTTACGTATAACCTGTTCGAGTGACTCCAAGGGTCTTCTAGTCCAACTACCTTTTAAAATAACACATAATTTTATAATTGCAATAAAGGAACAATGAAAACACAGAAAGATCGGAAAGTAATCCTTAAACTATCCTAAGTTGTTTATATTTATATATAGAATCATAGAATCATAGAGTTGGAAGAGACCACAAGGGCCATCCAGTCGAACCCCCTGCCAAGCAGGAAACACCATCAAAGCCTTCTTGACATATGCCTGTCAAGCCTCTGCTTAAAGACCTCCAAAGAAGGAGACTCCACCACACTCCTTGGCAGCAAATTCCACTGTCGAACAGCTCTTACTGTCAGGAAGTTCTTCCTAATGTTTAGGTGGAATCTTCTTTCTTGTAGCTTGAATGCATTGCTCCGTGTCTGCTTCTATGGAGCAGCAGAAAACAACCTTTCACCCTCTTCCATATGACATCCTTTTATTCATTGCTTTAAAATTCATGGCTCCATTAACGGCAAAGTGGATAAAATCCCTGGTGGCTGGCGGAATAAAGGAGATGCTGAGGGGAAGAACCAACATGGGGAGGGAAGGTGGCACAGGGAAATGTGGGCATGGCCAGTGGTTTCAGGTGAACCATTTCCCTGGGGAGGGAGGAATCTCTCTGCCCAGGTAATTGGCCCATCTTTCAGAAATCCATAGAAAGAGCAAGAAGTAGGAGGCCGAAAGCAGAGTTCATTTGGAGCTTCTCCTCCCTCTGCCAGCATTGAGCATTTGCCTATGACATAAAGTAGCCACAGCAGGTCCTGGAAGCTGCCCACAGTTGGACGTCACCCCCAAAGTTTCCCTCCTCCATCACCTCCCGAGACAGACGGATGCCAACAGCGTCTCTTTGCCTGCCGAGGATTTCACCCGGGACCTTCTGCATGCAAAGCATTGTATTTGAGACCTTTAAAAAACATAAATCATTTTTTTCCAATACAGCTTTGTCATACAACTACCATAATATCACAGAATGATGACCTGTGTCTAATCAAAGACATCACCAAAAAAGACACCTTTGACACCTTCTGGTCTCCCTTGAATGAAGAAGAATAGGGTATTTTAATGCCATCATCATCACGGTGGTATTTGTGGGTGGGGATATAATGATTGGAAATGTCTAGCCAAGCAAATTGGTAGTTGGGTTCCAATTGAGGGTATTGAGCGAGGCAACATGGCCGTGATGTGAGATTGAGGATTGGAGTGTGAGATGTCTTTGATTAGACACAGGTGGAGTGTGAGGCGTTCTGTATGGTTCTCCACCTCCATTTCCATCCTCTCAACAACCATCCTGCGAGGTAGGCTGGCCTGAGATGCAGGGACTGCCCCAAGGTCTCCCAGTGACGGCATCTGAACACAGCTCTCCCAGCTGCAACACAGGAGCCACTGCAGCACCTTGACTTGTGATCAAGACGTTTTGATAGGCCTCCCAAGTCCCCAACGTGAGGCTGGGTTGATTTCTTCGCCTCAAAGAGGATCTTGAAATGCAAAACTGTGTTCAGAGGAGGGGGAGACACCCCCCCTTGCAGTTGGATTCCCTGGATCAACCTGCCCAACACTGCAGATCCCCAGAGGGAAGGTGTGGGGAGGGGAAACTTTCCATGTCTTCATCTCACCCCCCCTCCCAACCAAATCCTTTCCTTTTCTCCCGTCCCTGCTGGTGGTTGAATGTTATGCAACTTCACACCCCCTCCCCTCTTTATCATTGCACCCAGAGCCCCCCATCTCCCCCCCCTTTGGCTCTCTGCTGTGGGGAGGAGACCACTGTGAATTATTCATATCTGCAGCAAAAGTTCTCTCTCTGATCTGGCTGGCAGAGACTCTTTGCTTCATAGTGGGGGTGGGGGGTGGGGTGGAGAGGGCTCTTCCCATTTCTGTGAACTCAGTGGATTTAAGCAGAGGTCTTTAGTGGAGGTCTTTAAGCAGAGGCTTGACAGGCATATGCCAAGAATGCTTTGATGGTGTTTCCTGCTTGGCAGGGGGTTGGACTGGATGGCCCTTGTGGTCTCTTCCAACTCTATGATTCTATGATAAATAAAACTATAAATAAAACATGCTCTATTTAGAAGCAAAACATTCAAATAGCTCCCTTTCTACCAGTAGGAAGGGTGGGGGGTCGGAAAAGGCTGAGGGACACTGGGCTCCATGAAGGGGGGGGGAATCCCTTCCCACTACATTTCTAGGTCTCTGCTTCCAGGGATTGGGAGGGGGGTAATATACTGCGCCTCCCCCTCCCCCTGGGTCAATGAACTCTCTTCCTAGAGAGGCAGGAAGTGACGCAGGAGGGCTGGGGGGGTAGAGGCAAGGTTGGAGGGGTGGGGTCTCCATGCACATCCCCGGAAGAGAAGGAGACCTGCAAAGGAGAAGGAAAAAAGGTGCAACATTGGGGGGGGGGGTGCAGGGAGAGAGAAGAATTTGCTTTCCCTCCCCCTGAATCTACAAACGGCAGTAGGAAGGAGGGGAAGATGGGGGGCATGAAAGCAAGGAAGGTCTCCCCCTTTCCCTCTGGGAACCAGGAGAGGCAATCTGCAAGCAGCTGCAAGGGGTGTCTCCTTTCCCCCCAGAAAAGCTTTGCATTGCAGGATGAAGCCCAGAACCCTGATCATCCAGCCCCTGCCTCAGTCGGGATCATGAAAGCATAGGAGCCAAATCAGAGGGGCCCGAGGGGTCTTGTCCCCGTCCCCCCCCCCCGCCATAAGATATTTGGAAGAGCTGCCCCCAATATTTTATTAAAGTTGGCATCCCTGTATTGGGGGGGGGGAGATATGGAGGGTGGAAGAGTCTGCTTTGCTGCAGGGGAAGCAGCTGGAGAACAGAGTCGCCTCTGGATTGGGAGAGAGGGGGGAGATTTCGAGTTGGGTGGGGGTGAGAGATGGGGAATGTCAAGGAAGAGGCTGGTGTGATAAGGAAGGGGGAGCCCCCCCCCAGCTCCCCTTTCAGAAATCCTACTCTGGCAGGCTGAGGTTGCTTTGGCAGAAAGGAAAGAGCCTTGTTGGGTTTCCCATGTTGGGGGGATGCAGTTGGGGAGGGTTTGCTGTGCTGCTCTTGTGACCCAAAACTGGAGGGAAGAGGCGCATTTTCCATTTCCTGAAGCATGAAAAAGCACCTCATCAGTTTTCCTCCTGCTTGGCAAGGGAAATGGGCCCATGGATGGCAGGATTTGAAACTGATCAAGGTCTCAGGAGACCTTTAAAAAGCTTCAAGGGAAAGACTGGAGGAATTAAAGAAATGCCCCCTCCCCAGCTGGACTTGGGGGAAAGAGTGGGGGGTGAGTTTTTGATGCTGTTTATTTCCAGAAAGAGGCTTCTCCAGATATCCTCTTGGGACTTTGTAGGAAAGCAGAATCAAAGGACCCAGGAGTGGGAGATCTGGCCTGTCTTGCAGGATTGGCCCAGCGCAGAGGTGCTGAGGGACTTTTTCTGCCAGTTCTGCCAGCCTCACTCCTGCCTGGCCTCATCCCCATCCAGGTTGCCAGGAGGCCCTTATAATACTGTAGATGATCTAAAGCCCACCACCTGGGCAATGCTCACACAAGAACCCTGCAAGGTGGGCCAGGATGACAGCCAGTTTACTATTTGGATAAGCGGTGGAGACCATTACCCAGCCTGAGGGCCACATTTGCTCCTGAGCAGCCTTCCAGGGGCCACTTTCCATTGAAGGGCAAGGCCAGAGGCCAGAGTTGGTGGAGCTATGGAGCTGACTCTGAGCTTTGTCCAGGAGCTGCCTGCCTTCCAGGGATTTTTTCCAGCCACACAAAAGCCCCCCAGGAGGCAGCTAGGAAGTGTTGGAAAGGGTGTGGCGCTGGGGAAATTCCTGAGGGCCAGAGAGAGAGGATATGAGGGCCAATTTAGCCCCTGGGTCTGAGGTTCCCCACCCTGCAGTCTGGGTGCTGGGCTTACACCAGGGAGACCCAGTCTCTCATCCCCATGCTCAGGAGGGATGCCCTGTGGCCGGTTGGACCCCCTCATTATTTCTCCTCCTGTCCTTCCTCACAGTGTAGGGAAAATAAAAGGGGACACACACAAACACACACACAGGTTCCAAAGAGGAAGGACTAGGGGGCCATAAGCCACTGAACTTCATATTTCTGTCCCCTAAACTACAATCCATGTTAGCGCATAGAGTGCTCTAAATATTTCCATGTGCTCTACTAGGATGGAGCTTCTGCAACCTGGTGCCCTCCAGATGTTGGTTTTATTCTGACAGCAAATTATGCCCATAATTTACGAGTTTCCCTTATTTTCTTTATTCTAAATGTATCAAAAGGTCAGAAACTGGTTTCCTGGAGGGCTGTTCGGAGGAAAGGAAAAGTGAGGTCTGCAGAGGTATTGGCCTTAATGCTTTCTGCGAAGCTTCATAAGAGTTTGGGATTTGATCCTAGAACTTTACAAACCAAAGCTGAATGTCCCCTTTAAGACTGAGGCAGCTTATAGTATTATATAGTTCCTATAGAAAGGATTACATTCTTCCAGTTCCCTGCCTTGCACTTCCTAGAAGGGACCCACAGGAGAGCTGGCTCCTGCTTGCTTTTCTTTAGACTATACACACACACACACACACACACAGTTGCATACGCAAATACTTACTCCAAGATTCAATATTTTCTGTTTCTGTTGTGAAAATCTCAAGTGTTCCAGAGCTTTCCAGTTTTGAGCAATGATTTTCTGAGCAGCTATTAAAACACAGAGGATGAGTTCCTGATATCTCCAATCAGCATTTTAATCAATGAAAATGGTTAACAATCCCAAATTTCCGCTACATGGTGCATTTTTCCCACTAACTACTTCATATATTTTTCATAATATGTGTTTGGATTTTGCATTTTTAATAATAATTTTATGAGTATTAATTTATTAGTATTGGTATTTGTAATTTGTAAAAGGTATGCTATCTGATTAAATGTCTCCCATCATAAATAAATCCGCCTTTCTATGAACCGCTCTCAGACCTATTGGTATAGGGTGGCATATAAATCCAATTTATTATCATCTTTATAATTATAATTTATCCATTGTTCTCCTTAAAGAGCTGTTCCCTGATTTGAAGTGCCTCGTGGCAACAGCTGAGAGAGTCCCAGAAGTGGCCCAGTTCACGCCTCCTCTTCCTCTGTCCTTTCCACCATCAACGCAATGGCCTCCGGGACACCCTCTGAACAGTCTCTTCTTGAAGATGGAGTGGAAAGAGGAGCCAGGCAGCTTCCTCAGGTAGGGAAAGAGTAACGGGAGGAGGGAGGAGGGAAGAGGCACAGATGGGACAACCCAGCTTCCCTGTGTATGAGTGGGGATAATGGGGATCTAAGAGAAGCTTTGTTTTCTTCTTCTTCCAGGCCCTCTTGACCTTTGAGGAGGTGGCTGTGTTTTTCACGGAGGAGGAGTGGGCTCTGCTGGATCCAAGCCAAAGAGCTCTGCACAAGGAAGTCATGGAGGAGAATTATGAGATGGTGGCCTCTCTAGGTAAGAGCACATTTTTCTTTCTCTTGGCTGTTAGACGTTGAAGTTGTGAATCTGCTGTTTTATTCACGCCGTGTCTTCTTCTTGGCTAACCATTCTATGTATTCCATGAATACGGTCTTAACAGTGCATTCGTAAGTGACTGGAGTCCAATTTTGGATCTACACATCCTTCTACGTTAGATTTCTGGGATGGTTTCTCTCTTTTGTCCTGCATTTGTGCTTCTTCAATGTCCATTATGCCTTTGGTAAAGGAATAGAGTAGTTGCTTTTGAAGACAATAATCAGGCATCCGAACAACATGACCAATCCAATGAAGTTGATGTTGAAGATTGTAGTTCATAGCAGCACTGTACTTTTGTCAGTAGGTAACTCTTCATAAGCAGATATTGTGGTATGAATTCCCCCCTAAAACCTGTCTGCATCCTGAGGGGGTAGAGAGGCCAGCTGGCTAGCCCCCAGCTGGCTCATGGCCTCCCAGCCGACATGCTGGATGATCCCCCGATCTCTGGAGCAAACGTAGCCAGCGACCGAGGCTTCAGAAGTGTGGACACACGATATTAGCAGAGCGTACTACGCAACAGAAGTGGCGACGAGAGGCTTGTGAAAGCATAATTGCAAGCAGGTTTATTGAGCATAAATCAGGACAAAGAAAAACATGTCTTCTCTCTTTCGTATCCTCAGACAGAGTCACAAAAGCAAAAGCTATACATAACAGAAGTTCCCAGCAGACTGCTGGAACGGAAACAGACATGTGACATGTAACAATCTCACATGTCTGCCCTTAAGGTGGACTGGAATATCCCAACAAAACCTATGTAAAATCTACAGAGAGACTCACAAGGTAATAATGGTGGCATGAAGTTTCCTGGTTGACGTCATTTATTAGCTTTTAATGGGCCAGCAGATACTTTGCTGTCTTTGTTTCCCAAGATTTTGAATATTTTTATACAGTCACATATGACATAAACAGCACTTCTGTTTTACTTATTCCTCATAGCAGAGACTCTGATTCTCAAGTCTGAGTTCATCTCCTCGCTTGGAACAGAAAAATACAGGGATGTTATCCTAAACAAATTGAGAGGTACATACTTCCATTTTGAGACTGTACCTTTTATGACTCCTTTCAGTGTGTAGGAATATAAAAAGCACCCTTTTGGATCAGAATGAGGGCCCATCTTTTCCAGCATCCTGGTGCAGGTTTAGGTGATGTGTACAGCTGGTTAGAATGTATCAGCAAGATATTACAGAGCAGGGAGGAAGGAGAAAAATGAATACAGAGGCATGACATTTTCACTGGGGGGGGGGATGAGATGGAGAAAGTGTGTCTCTCCAGATGTTGCTGCACTACAACTCCCATCATCCCTGGTCATTGGATATCTTTGCTTGGGTTGATGGTACTTAGAGTCCAACCACATCTGGAGGGCCATAGATGCCTCACCTCAGCATAGAAGGTTTCTCTTGGTGCTCAGTGTTACATGGGAGTTGAAGGTAGAACTGGATACTAAGGGTTCTTGAGCCTATTTTCAGATTTCCTTTCCTTTCCTAAAAATGTAGTAAATAGCAGAGGGAGGACTGGAGGTGCTGATTGGTCTTGCTGTGTGTTAATTTTTCTTGTTCTCTTCCATCAAAACCTAACAATATTTTCTTTCCTCCCCACTTTAAAACAGGTGATGGAGGAGGCAGTCAGAATATTGAAGGGACATCTGCAAAGTACTTCAGTGTGAGTGAACACCTTAGCACACATCAAACTAACACAGGAGAGAAACCTTTTAAATGTATGCAGTGCGGAAAAAGCTTCAGTAAAAATGGAAACCTTACCGTACATCAACAAATTCACACAGAGAAGAAACTATTTAATTGTATGGAGTGTGGAAAAAGTTTCACTTACAGTTGCAGCCTTAGAAATCATCACCTAACTCACGAAGGGGAAGAACCATATAAATGTATGGAGTGTGGAAAGAGGTTCAGTAAAAATGGAACCTTTACTTTACATAAACAAATTCACACAGGGAAGAAACCATTTAGATGTATGTACTGCGGAAAGAGCTTCAGTGAAAATAGAAAACTTACTATACACCAACGAACTCACACTGGGGAGAAACCATATAAATGTTTGGAGTGTGGAAAGAGCTTCAGACAATGTTCACACCTTACTATACATCTACGAACTCACACAGGGGAGAAACCTTTTAAATGTATGGACTGTGGAAAGAGCTTCAGTCAAAATGGAAGACTTACTGGACATCAACGGACTCACACAGGGGAGAAGATCTTTAAATGTATGGAGTGTGGAAAGAGCTTCAGTCAAAATAGAAACCTTGCTATACATCTACGAAGTCACACCGGGGAGAAACCCTTTAAATGTATGGATTGTGGAATGGGTTTCAGTGATAGTAGAATTCTTAGAGGGCATCTACGAACTCACACCGGGGAGAAACCCTTTAAATGTATGGATTGTGGAAAATGTTTCACCACGTTTGGAGTTCTTCGAAATCATCAACGGACTCACACCGGGGAGAAACCATATAAATGTTTGGAGTGTGGAAAGAGCTTCAGACAATGTTCACACCTTACTATACATCTACGAACTCACACAGGGGATAAACCTTTTAAATGTATGGAGTGTGGAAAGAGCTTCAGTGAAAATGGAAAACTTACTATACATCAACGGACTCACACAGGGGAGAAACCATATAAATGTTTGGAGTGTGGAAAGAGCTTCAGTGTAAATGGAAGTCTTACTGTACATCAACGAGTACACACCAGGGAGAAACTATTTAAATGTATTTATGGGAAGTGTTTCAGTCAGAGTGGAGCTTTTTCAACACATCAGCAAACCCATACACGGGAGAAACCATTTAAATGTATGGAGTGTGGGAAGGGATTCAGTCACAATGGAACACTTACTGTTCATCTACGAACTCACACAGGTGAGAAACCCTTTAAATGCATGGAGTGTGGAGAGAGTTTCAGTCACAATGGAATACTTACTGGACATCAAAGGACTCACACAGGGGAGAAACCCTTTAAATGTATGGAGTGTGGAAAGAGCTTCAGTCAAAAGGGAACACTTACTAGACATCAACAGACTCACACAGGGGAGAAACCTTTTAAATGCATGGAGTGCGGAAAGACCTTCAGTCAGTGTTCATGCCTTCGTCAACATCTACGAACTCACACAGGAGAGAAACCTTTTAAATGTATGGATTGTGGGAAGGGTTTCAGTGAGAGAGGAGTTCTTACAAAACATCAACGATCTCACACAGGGGAGAAACCCTTTAAATGTATGGAGTGCGGAAAGAGCTTCAGTCAGAGTGCAAACCTTACTAGACATCAACATACTCACAGAGAGGAGAAACTATTTAAATGTATTTCTGGGAAGTGTTTCAGTCAGAGTGGAGCTTTTGCAACACATCACCAAACTCATACACAGGAGAAGCCATTTAAATGTATGGAGTGTGGGAAGGGCTTCAGTGAGAGAGGAGTTCTTACAAAACATAAACGAACTCACACAGGGGAGAAACCCTTTAAATGTATGGAGTGTGGAAAGAGCTTCAGTCAGGGTGGAAACCTAACTAGACATCAACGAACTCACAGGGGAGAAATCATTTAAATGTTATCATACTTATCATACTATTTTACTCTCTTGTTAATTATGCTGTTTTAAATGTGTATTTTATATTTGACTTCACAGGAATTTTTTTTAAATATTTTAATATTTTTATTTTGTGTTAATTTTTTGTTATATATGTATTCTGTAGTTGACCTTCATAATATTTTAGTTTCCTGTTAATTATGTTGCTTTGACTTTATATTTGTCTTTTTTTCACAAATGTTTCATTCTGGATTGTTTTATTGATATTTTAATATGCTGTAAATGGCTTTTTAAAAATATAAAGCAGTATAGAAATGAAATAAATAGTAATAATCATGTATGGAGTGTTAGAAAACATCAGAAGCTCACAGAGAACTGTTTAAATGGAAGGAGTGTGGAAATTGTTTCAATTATAATGGAGTTCTTAATAAGCACCTATTTAGATGTATGGAGTGTACCATGTCCCCCCCCCCCCGAGTTCACTTTGTCCCTCATATCAGCAAACTCAAATAGGGAAATATCAATTGCAGTGGAATTTGCTACCAAGGAGTGTGGTGGAGTCTCCTTCTTTGGAGGTCTTTAAGCAGAGGCTTGACAGGCATATGTCAAGAATGCTTTGACGGTGTTTCCTGCTTGGCAGGGGGTTGGACTGGATGGCCCTCATGGTCTCTTCCAACTCTGTAATTCTATGATTCTATGTATGGAGTGTACCATGTTTTCCCCCCAGAGTTCACTTTGTCCCTCATATCAGCAAACTCATATAGGGAAATATCAATTGTAAATGCATGGAGAATATTTGGTGTTCTGGTGTTTGTATGGAATGTTGTACATATATGTATTAAAGCAACGAGGGTAATGTCTCATAATAGTAAGTATAATGAAAGATACAATGTACTGTTAGGCATGTGCAGAATGTGACTCTCGAGGGCTCATTGAGAGGGAACATGTGCTGAGAGTCCATTGATATTTGGTCTTTGGCAGAGAGAATTGGGAATGGAGAGTTGGGAAAAGTGGAGCACGACAGTGGTGTTTAGGAAGAAGGATTGGTTCTGGAATCCTAGAACTGTAGAGTTGAAAGGGACTCCGAGGGTCTTCTAGTCCAACTCCTTGTTATAAGAACAACAGCATAAATCTCATTTTTATAATTGCAACAAAGGAACAATGAAAACACAGAAAGACTGGAAAGTCTATCCTACATTGTTTATATTGTATAAAGTCATTGTTTTACAATAACTTTTCTTTTTTATAATATTTTATTAATTTTCCAAAAATAACAAAAATTAAAAAACCACAATACAAATTCATAACTAAACAGAAAAAATGACTTCCCCCTACTCCCTTCCCTGGTTCATTATTTATCATCATACCACATGTTCATTGCAAATTTAAAAAAAGAATTGAAATTACTTATTGTCCAGTCATAATATTACAATTAGTTCTAGAATCCTGCTAATGTATTAACCTGTGTGCATTGCTTCTGTATTTATGCAATAAAGTCCTTCCAATCTTCCTTCAATTCATTGTCCTCTCTTCCTCTTAGTTTCATTGTCAATTTTGCCACTTAATCCTATTCCATTAGTTTGACTTGCCAATCTTCTTTGGCTAGGACACCTTTCCAATGTTGTGCTAGCAATATTCGTGCGGCCATAGTTGCATACATAAATAAGTCCTTTTGTAGTCCTGGTATGTCCACTCCTATAATACCTAGTAAGAAATCTTACGGTTTTTAAACAAAAGCTATTTTAAACATCTTTATTTCATTATAAATCATTTCCCAATATTTCTTTACAATTTTACAATCTCACCACATATGGAAAAATGTCCATTCTGCTGTTTTACATTTCCAACACTTACTTTCTATATTTTTGTACATTTTTGCTAATTTTACTAGTCAGATACCATCCAGACATCATTTTCATTTGTTAAACAACTAAGGCGTTCAGAAACCAAGGTATGACTGTATCACGATATCTGAAATAAGGCTGGAGCTGAAAATGGGAATGAACTGGCAACTGCTACTACTTCCAGGTCTAATTTTAAAACTGATAAATTTTTGCTAACCTTTAAAATATTGTTACAACTGTTGTGTTATGGTACTACCATACCAGTAATGTTTGAATTAGCATCTCTAAAATTAAAGCTGTAGAAATAACCAGCAGCATAGCTATCAAAATGTGATAAATTTGGTGATAAATTTGGTGATAAATGTTAATTTTCTTTTCTAAACTACGGTAGGCCAAAATAGAAAGAAGAGAAGGGATAAATTTTAACAGAACAAAAGTTTGTTAAACAATATTTTTATTGCCAAAAATGTGCATTTTTTAAAACCAGGCCAAACCAGAAAGAATGATTAAAATTTTACAGAAAAAATATTTATCTATTTATATATCTATATAGATAGCAAAATTTTCGTTTCTTTTACAAACTGGGCCAAACTAGAAAGAATTGATAACATTTCACAGAACAAAAAAAAATTAAACAAAATATATATATTTGCAAGGAAAATGTGCATTTTTTAATAAACCAGGCCAAACTAGAAAGGATGGATAAAATTTTACAGAACAAAAAATTATTACATGAAATCTATGTTTTTTTCAAGGAAAATTTGTATTTCAGCATTCTCTGGCAATAGAGATGACCTTTGTCTTTGAAAAACATTGCCAGCCGTGCTGAACACACTTTCGGATGGCACACTCGTCCCTGGGATAGCCAAAAACTTCTTTGCCAGCACCTTCAACATTGGGAAGGAAGCCTCGTGTGCTTTCCACCACGTCAGAGGGCATCCATCAATGTCCACTCTTGGCATAGCCATATACTCCTTTAGCTCTTTTTCTGCTTTCGATTCATCATCTGCCACTGCTAGGTCCTCTTCTTCCTCCTCCAAATCAAAAATTTTTGCCAGCCCCCTTTTCTTTTTGGGTGGAGCAGGGCAAGTATTGGGCTCCGTAGAAGCAGAACACAGACGCTCGTGGAAGTCTGTCATCTTCTTTACGGCCTCCTGTCTGACAGCCTCTGGAGCCTCCAAGAAACACAGGCGAAACCTTGGGTCGCACAACGAGGCCAGGCCTAAAGTGGTTGCCGTGGGAGCGCTATCGTACTTTTCCGACAGTGCGCCTAAAATTGCACGTTTAATGTCCTTCAGCAGCACACTGTCTCCCTCATCAGGCTGGAGGCTTTTATTAATTTGCCTATAAAGAGGCAGAATGGTTGACGCCGCGACATAATTGCTTCCACTTAGAGTCGTGGTGATGTCCTCTAGCAGAGTAGTTGCAGACACAAAGTCCTGGACGGCTGAGACGTCGCCCCCTTCCAACATCAAAAGTCTTTTAGATGGATGCTCCGTAAGTACCTTGCAGAGTGGAACTTGGTTTTCGAGAAACCTTTGGCACAGCTGAAGCGTACTCCACCATCTTGTGGGGCAAGCGCTTGGCAAACTGACTTGGTCCATCTGAAGTAGCTCTTGAGCTCTGGCGAGGTCTCTCCTCATCCTCCAGCTGCAGCAAATGCTATTTTGCAGACCCTTCAGTTTCCCAATTGCCCTTTTCAACGGTGTCAGGCTCAAAGCTCGGTTAACCCCGATACTTATATTGTGGGCAAAGCAGGAAATGTGCTCGAAACCAAGCTGCCTGACTGCTTTTAGAATATTTGAGCCGTTGTCCGTCGTGCTGCAAAATATGTTCTTCACATCAATGTCCCACTCCGAAAAGGTGTCTGTGAGCATTTCACAAAGGTGATCTGCGGTGTGGTCCTCCAAGAAATGCTTACAGGCCAAGCAAGCGCTTGTCAACTTCCACTCATCGGAAATGAAATGTATCGTCACAGCCACAAAGGGAGTGCCTGCCACTGACGTCCAACTGTCCGTAGTGATGACCAGTTCACTCTCATTTATCCGCTGTATTTCTCTCTTCATTTTCTCCACAGTGTCACTGTACAGTTTTGGAACTCCCGTGGCTGTGAAGTATTTCCTATCAGGCAACCGATACCTCGGGTTTAGAGTGTTCACCATCTGGACAAATTTGGGGTGCTCTACAGTGTTGTACGGCTGCATGCACGTAGCCAGAAACTGCGCGATTGCCTGAGTGCAAGTCCTTGAGGTCTTGGAAGGGAGCAGCTGAGAATCCAATGCTGTTTTTTGCTGTCCTCTAGGACTTTCCCTATCAGTTCTTGCTGGCTCAGCAGCTCTAGCTGTTGACGGCATTACAGCTGGAGGATTGTCAGAATTAGCAGCAGTACGTGAAGAAATGGAAATGCCTCTTGATGAGGAAGGTACCGCCACGGGTGCGGACAACTCCCTAAATTTCAGAGGGTGGTGAAACTTGAGGTGGCTGCTTAGATTGGAGGTGTTCCCGCCTTTTGCTGATACCGAATGCAAACATATTTTGCAAATGGCGCCATTGTCAGTCAAAACACGGCCGTTCTCATCAGCGGGCAATCCAAAATGCATCCAGACAGCGCTCTTGGTTTTTCTTTTCTCTACCAAATGGTGGTATTCGGGGATATATACAGCACGGTGATGGCGAGGCATGCTGAAGACAAATAATCTAGGGGAACATTGAGCAACAATAAAACTCTTAAGTTTGATGCATTTAATTTTATGAAAATTTACTCAATGATAGAATAATAATAATAATAATAATAATAATAATAATAATAATAATAATAATAATATTTATACCCTGCCCATCTGGCTGGGTTTCCCCAGCCACTTTGGGCTGCTTCCAGCAAATATGAAACATAGTAAAATATCAAACATCAAGAACTTCCCTAAACAGGGCTGCCTTCAGATGTCTTCTAAAAGTTATGTAGTTCTTTATTTCCTTGGCATTTGATGGGAGGGTGTTCCACAGGGCGGGCACCACTACCGAGAATACCTGGTTCCCTGTAACTTCACATCTCGCAGTGAGGGAACCAGCAGAAGGCCCTCGGAGGTAGACCTCAGTGTTTGGGTTGAATGGTGGGGGTGGAGACGCTCCTTCAGATATACTGGACTGAGGCTGTTTAGGGCTTTAAACGTCATCACCAACACTGTGAAGATCCTTTAGGACGTGTGTTGTATAGTCTCTGCGGCCACTCCCAGTCACCAGTCCAGCTGCCACATTCTGGATTAATTGTAGAGTCTGAGTCACCTTCAAAGGTAGCCCCACATAGAGCACATTGCAGTAGTCCCCCAAGCGGGAGATAACCACGGCATCCAACACTCTGGTGAAACAGTCTGCAGGCAGGTAGGGTCTCAGCCTGCGCACCAGATGGAGCTGGTAGACAGCTGCCCTAGACACAGAATTGACCTGCACCTCCATGGACAGCTGTGAGTCCAAAATGACTCCCAGGCTGCGCACCTGCTCCTTCAGGGACACAGGTACCCCATTCAGGGCCAGGGATTCCTCCACACCTGCCCACCTCCTGTCCCCCCAAGAACAGTAGCCTACTTCTGTCTTGTCGGAATTCAACCTCAACTTCACTGCCTTCACTGGTTCCAATTTAAAAGAGGGGCACAGAATGCTTCAACTATAAAGGTAAAGGGACCCCTGACCATTAGGTCCAGTCGTGACCGACCCTGGGGTTGTGGCGCTCATCTTGCATTATTGGCCGAGGGAGCCGGCATACAGCTTCCAGGTCATGTGGCCAGCATGACAAAGCCGCTTCTGGCGAACCAGAGCAGCACACGGAAACACCATGTTGTTATTAATATTATATTATTATATTATTGTCTGTACAACAAATGCGAAAGGTTAAAGGTAAAGGAACCCTGGACGGTCACGTCCAGTCAAAGGCGACTATGGGGTTACGGCGCTCAGCTCGCTTATCAGGCCGAGGAAGACGGCATTTCTCCGCAGACAGCTTTCTGGGTTATGTGGCCAGCAGGACTAAACCGCTTCTGGCGCAACAGGACACCATGACGGAAGCCAGAGCACATGGAAACACTGTTTACCTTCCCGCATCAGCAGCAACTATTTATTTGCTTGCACTTGCGCGCTTTTGAACTGCTAGGTTGGCAGGAACCAATGGAAGAGAAATCGAAATGGTTGTGGGGATAATTGAGAAGAGTTCTAGGGTAGGGAGTGGGACTAGAGGAGAAAATGGGAAGCCTAATGGGTGGGAGGGGAGAGAGACAGGTGGGGGGGGGAGCCGAGTCTCTCTCTCCTTTTAACTATGAAAAACAATCCAGCAGCAGGGACGGTGAGAACGCTGCTGTCAGCTTAGTTAATAATAAAACCGGTGAGGCCGAGAGCGGCTTCCTTCGCAGAAGCAAAACCCGGGGGGGGGGGGGGGAGAGAGAGAGAGAGACAGGGGGACAAACACACAGAGAGATGGTGGGGGGGAGAGGAAGAGGTTCAAACGGGGGGGCTTTGTTTGTTCATGTTTTTAGGGGAGAGGAAATGGGTTCCGGAAGCCACGACTTGTAAGGAGCCAGCCCTGCTGACCAGCCTTCTCAAGCAAGCAACCTACCGGATTTGCTGCAGAGAGATTCCGATTTTTAATTTTGCCAGCTCTCTCTCTCGACCTCTCTCTCTCTCTCTCTCTCTCTCGACCTGCTGCAGCTGCTGGAGGCGGAGGAAACGGTGCACGTGGTTCCTCCATCCTTTCAGCCAGAAGCCAGCGCTTCGGATTCGCAGGGAGGAGCTTAGGCGGAGTTAGCAAGGGCTTCCCAGCAGGAAGCATAGCCTTCGCACAGCTTTTTCAATACCGGCCTTGATGCACGATAAATTGCCAGGTCTTTTTATATACAGGTTTATATATAAGGTTATATAAGGTTTATATATAAGGTTATATATAAGGTTATATATAAGGTTATATAAGGCTTTTTATATAAGGTTATCACGATTTTCTCTAAATATCGGTTTCAAGCAACGTGCTGATATATTGCACAGGCTTAAACCCGACCCCCACACAACCATCTCTGTCCGCCCACCGCCCAAGCCTCCTGTATCACTTGGCAGCCTGAGTGGATTTCCTGAGTGGATTTCGACCAAATTTTACCACATTGCAAGGAGAAAATCCACACAGGCTGCCAAGTAATACAGGAGGCTTGTGGTGGTGGAGGCGGAGGCGGACACTGTCGGTTGTTGTGTGTGTCCGGTTGCACATTTAAATATTATTTCTCCCTCCTTAAGAAAATGAATCCTGACCACGGTAGTTTGTGAAGGCTGCTGGGAACTGTAGCTTTGTGGTGGGTAAACTACAGTTCTCAAGATTCTTTGAAGGAAAGAATGTGCTTTTAAAAAGGACTTGGGATCAGTGTGTTTTGTTAGGCCAACCCTGCGGCCTGGGATTATTATGCGGAATTGTGGCTATGGGATGGTCATCCAGTCCAACCCCCTATAAAGCAAATGTTATTTGCGTGACGAGGATGCCCGAAATCCCCCAAAATAACTCACACCAGGACACTTAATTTTGGTTTGGGTTTTTGGCATTATTTTGGCGACAACTTTATTTAATTACAATTATTTAGTTGAGTGTTGGCTTAGGCTTTTGGTTAAACCATCTGTCCCCCGCTTTGGGACAGGACCAATTTTCATCTGCCCGTAGGGGCAGGACCATTTCCATCTGACCACTTGGGTCAGGACCATCACCATCTGTCCAATTTGGACAGGACCAGCTCCGACTTCCCCACGCGTAAAGGGAAGTCAAGTAAACACCCAATGGGAGAGGAGGTAGCTGTGCCCAGACATTCCCCCCTCTTGTCCATGAGTGTTCCCTAAAGAGGCCCCCCCAGCCCCGCCATTTGGCGGGGATGTAAGGACGAGAGACAAAGCCCTAGGATTCCTTTAACGGAATACTTCTATATGGAGCGATGTTAAGAAGAGGGTTGGCATGTAGATGCCACACCCCTCCTCCAACAAATTAATTAACCAAAAGCCTAACCGCCAACCTAACAAGTTGTGACGATTTGCTTAGCAGTAGGCAAAAACCAAATGGCAAGGCCAATGAGCCAGATGGCAAAATTCCTACTGGGCCCCTGAATACAGGCAACCCCTAGAAAGGCAAAGCAATGTCAGGCTAACACCTTAAAACAAGCAGTGGGTGGGAGGGAGATTCAAAACCAGCACGAGTGACCAAATTCAAAAGATGCCAGGAATAAATAGGGGGGCCATTAGCCAATCAGAATTACGCATTCATTCATGCACGCCCCCTAATCACACTGTCTTGCAGATCCCCAGCACCCACCCAAACCAGGAGGATTTCTACATCCCTTCCGCAACCCACATTATCTTTGATTAGATAATGTGCTTTGCCCTTCCCCATAGGGGCAGATGGTCTTCGTTTTACTAGCTTTCAGACTCTCCCAACAGACGTGTCTTGGCCAGGGGAACCGCTCGCCACTTGAAAAGCCTCTGCCGAGCTCGCTGCTGCACTTCCTATCTGGACACCCCACCCCCACCCCCACTTGCATGCACGGTACATACAGGTGAAACTCGGAAAATTAGAATATCGTTGAAAAGTGCATTTATTTCAGTAATGCAACTTAAAAGGTGAAACCAATATATGAGATAGATGCATGACATGCAAAGCAAGACATGTCAAACCTTTATTTGTTGTAATTGTAATTATTTGTCGTTAGGTGGGTCCATTATAAATGGAATGTAATTAATGAAATGTAATAGCGATGTTTATTTTTGTATTATTGTAACTATTTGTTTTATTACTGTGGAATTTCCAAAAGAAAGCGTTTGTAAAAATAAAAATAAAAAAGTTGCATTACTGAAATAAATGCACTTTTCGATTATTTTCCGAGTTTCACCTGTACATCCGCGTACATGAAAGGAAGAGCAGCGAAGGCTTTGCATTTTGTTTCCTTTTCTAGGCATGTAGAGCGCTGCCGCAGACTAGCCGTGCTAACGGAGAGAAGAGCTTTCTGCAAACCTGGGGGGCGCGGGGAGCGGACTTGCCCTCCCTCCCCCTCCCCTCCCCCCCCGCGCGTAGTTGCCTTAAGGGTTAAATCCAGAGAGTGCAAGCTGCTAGAGTGAAAAAGAGAGAGAAGGGGATGCTGGATACTGACCCCCCCTTCCCCTCCGCCCAACCTCTTCCCTTGGGAAAGGGGGCGTGGCTTAAGCGGAACAGCTGGCCCGCCCCCTCTGCCATCGCGCGCCGCCCTCGCCCTGCAAGGAGTCGGGTGAGTGCAAAGCGCCTTGGGGTTCCGCAAGCTTTAGGGATAGGGTGTGTGTGTTCGTGTGTGTCCAATGCAATGCAATGCAATACCCGTGGGATTGAGGGTGGGGTTGGAGAGAGAGCAGGCAGGGAAGCTGCGAGTCAGGTGTGTGTGTGTGTGGGGGGTTGCAGCTGATTCATCCTCGTTGCATAGAAGAGACAGGGGTTTCTCCCTGAAGGTGCGCGCTCTCGCTCTCTCCCACCCCTCCCCCCCCTCTCATTCACTCACACACGTGTGTCTGCGTGCACACACAGATCACGTGAAGAGCCCTGTAGTTTCATTAGGCCAAGGGCCCATCTAGTCCAGCAAAGGGACCCTGAGAGTCATCTAGTCCAACCCCCCTCTGCAAGGCAGGAATCTCAGCACTGTGTCCTTACGGTGGCCAAGCCTGCAAAGAAGAATTGGAGCCCAAGAGCATCTCTCCCCTCAGGCGGCTTCCATAATAATTTAATAATAATGATGATGATTATATCATCTATATGCCGCCCATCAGACTGGGTTGCCCCAGCCACTCTGGGTGGCTCCCAACAGAATATGTCTTCTAAAAGTCAGATAGATGTTTATTTCCTTGACATCTGACGGGAGGGCATTCTACAGGGCAGGCCCTAGTTTCCTGTCATTCAGTTGATATAGAATAAGTTGAGTTCATATAGAATAATAAGTTGATATCCTAATTTTTCAGCTTCTCTCAAAGAAGCAGGATCAGGAAGTTTTTATTGTTTGATGTCTTATCATGTTTTTATATTTTGCTGGAAGCCACCTGAAGTGGCTGGGGAATTGTTGTTGTTGTTGTTGTTGTTGTTGTTGTTGTTGTTGTTGTTGTTGTATCACTTGTTCAGTGCATTTGGAAACATCCAAATAACTTGAGGTAATATATTCAAACAGAACATTTGCTCCTTATTCACAGTGTAAAAAGGTACTTTCACTGGTGTGCTTTTGAACTGCTAGGTTGGCAGGAGCTGGGGCCGCCGACCTTCTGATTGGCAAGCCCAGGAGGCTCAGTGGTTTAGACCACAGCACCACCCGCGTCCCTACGATTCACCGTGTGCAATCCTACCGGCTGAATTTTATCTGAGTCCTGGGATGAGTCCTGGGATGAGTCCTGAGTTGGTAGAGCACGAGGCTCTCAGGGTTGTGGGTTCGAGCCCCGCCTTAGCCAAAAGATTCCTGCATTGCAGAAAGTTCAACTTGGTCCCTTCCAACTTTGTGATTCTATGGTCCATGAACCTCACTTACGAGGGAACCACCACAATTATTTCTTTTTTTAAAGCAAAATTTTGTTAGAAGTTCTGCAGCCCACCTTTGCATAATAGGAGTTTGCCCTTGTAAGACTGGAAAGCGAGAGGAAAAGGAATCTCAGAGTGGGCTCTTTTTGTGGGGGTTGGGGTTGGGGTGGAACAGACATGAATTTTCTGGTCAGCGGGCAGAAGGAGCTTGAGTTGATCCCTAGCTAGAGCTCCTCCATCCCCTTTTCTCGGTCCAGATTTGGGTCTCTGCCTCCTAGGAGAAGGAAGTCCCAACTTATCCGCTTCCCCCTGGTGTCTTTCCGTGCCCTAAACCTCACCTGCCTTTCCTTGCAGGCTGCAGACCTCAGTGTTTACCCAGTTTCCTCCACTGCTACTATCAAGGCATCTTCCAGTTTTGGGGGGATGTATGCTAATTGCCCAGAGGGGGGACCTTTGTAAGACCCTAATCTCTTCCTCACCCTGCCCCAAAATCACACGCTCCTACCCTCCATAAAGAAGGCGGTGGTGGAGGTTCTGTGTTGGAGACCGAGCTGCTGGGGAGCTCCAGGATGGAGGAGCTAGACTCAGCTGGGCCTGAGGAGGGAGAAGGTCCCCGCATCATCCAGATTGGGAACGGTGAGGCCATCTGGGGGGACCTGCCGCAGAAGTGCTTCCGCGAGTTGTGCTACCAGGAAGCTGAGGGTCCGAGAGAGATCTGCGGCCAGCTCCGCTCACTGTGCTATCAGTGGCTGAAGCCAGAAAGGCACACCAAGAGTCAGATCCTGGACTTGGTGATCCTGGAGCAGTTCCTGGCTGTCCTCCCTCCGGAGATGGAGAGCTGGGTCAGGGAGTGTGGAGCCGAGACCAGTTCCCAGGCGGTGGCCCTGGCAGAAGGCTTCCTCCTGAGCCAGGCAGAGGACAGGAAGCAGGAAGACAAGCAGGTGAGGCTTGTGGTTGGAAGGGGAAATGATATATAATGAATTTAAAAGGATGTTCAAAATAACTTTTCTTTAAAAAAACTACAGAAGTTTTTCTTTTGAGAATTATAGGGACAGAAGTACGGTACCTAAATTGTACAGAATTTTTTTTATGCATGCAACTACAGCAACAAGAATGTTACTTGCCCCAAAATGGAAAGAAGCAGAAGTCCCAGAAAAGGAAGAATGGATACAAAAACTTATGGGATATGCAGAAATGGCTAAATTTGCCGGAAGAATAAAAAATCAAGATAACAAACTTTTTCATAAAAGAATGGAAATGGTTTATTGAGTATTTACAGATAAACTGTAAACAGATAAAAACATTAGCAGGATTATTGCAATAACCTGCAGTTATATAAGAGTATATATTTACAGTAGATAATTAAATGGACAAGTTAAATGAATTTGGATATGCAGATGAATATTTAAAAATAAATTTAGGGAACCGTGGAAAGAGGTGGAAGGAAGTCAAATTTTGAAATGTTAAATGGATTGTAAAACTAATGAAATGTATAAATTTGAAAAGTATATAAATATAATATTTATTATTTATACCACCCTTCATCAAAAGATCTCAGGGTGGTTTTCATATAATAAGAACAAATATGAATTGCAATTGATAATCAATAATAAGTCTTTTCTCCTCACCCTGCCTGAATGTCATACTTAACTTTTTTCATATTTGAAAGAGAGTGTGTGTCATTCCTTTTAATAATAATAAAATCCTCAGTGGCGCCTCAAGAAATCTGCTAGTACATTTGAAAAGCTAAGCAGGGTCCGGCATGGTTTCAGATTGGATGGGGAAGCATTTGTTGAGATTCCTGCATTGCAGGGGAGACTACATGGCCCTCGAGGTCCCTTCCAACGCCACCATTCTGTGTGTGCTGGCTGCCCATCTACTACCAAGGCAGGTTCAGGTTCCCTGTGTTAATTTACAAAGCCCAAACTTAGGTCCAGGGAACCTCTGACAACATCTGCAGCAGCATCACTAGCCGTCCTTCCAGTTGGCGAGGCTCATTTGAAAACAACAAAAACACGAGCCTTTAGTGTCACAGGATGAGTGCCTGTGGAACACTCTGCCACTGGAGATTCAGCAGGCTGCTTCCCATTTCAACTCTTAAAACATTTGCTTGAAAATCCTCTATTCCACCAGGCCTGGGAAGGCAAGCTAGGAATGCAGACTTCTACTCTAGTTAGCTGATTTCAGCATTTTCGTTACGGTTTGACGTGCAATTCATGTAACCTGCTCTGATCAATAGTGGTGGTAGATATGTATTTATCATAAATAACTAAATGAATCCCCCCTTTCCAAATCTCTTCCCTCCCCTGCCCCTTCTCTCTTCCTGGGCTTGTTGCCCTTTTCAGCTGCAGGGGTTGCTAGCCAAAGGGGCCACAGATTTCCCAGGGGCCAAGGAGCATCCGCCAGAGGCTGCGCAGAGACTGCTTTTCAGGTGGATCAAGCAGGAAGGGGACGGAGGACCCCCCTCCCTGGGTAAGGACCACCCTATAGGCACCCCCCCCAGTTGTTCCTGACTCACATGAACTGGTACGAATGCTCCCCTTGATTTTCATAGGATGGGAGACGGTTCTTTCGAACGCTCAAAGCTGCCTCCTACCCAGTTCCCCCTGGTCAGAACTGTCTACTCTGACTGGCAGCAGCTCTTGGTGCTTTTAGGGAACTTTGCCACAGCCAGAGACCAGACCTTGGGCCTCCCACATGCAAACAGATGCTCTCCCACTGAGCCTTTCCAAATAGAAAAAAACAGAAGCTGTCTTATCCTGACTTAGTTCATTCTAGTTCAATAGTGTCTGCACTGACTGGCAGCGTCTCTCCCTGGTTTCAGGCAGGGTCGCTTGCTGTGAGATCAGGGTGCCATCCTTAGGCTCTAACGTTTTAATGTCTTCCTTGTAGAAAGCGCAACCGTTCTCAGAGATGGGGAGACGGCGCTGGGGGTTCCTCCTCTGACGCCTTCTCTTTGCAGCCGGCTGGAAGTGGCTCCTGTGTTACCAGGACAGGTAGGTATGGGGCGGGATTTGGGGGGGGAGGGGGGCGAGGACACCCTCTCACCTCGGTCTCCTCACACCTCTCTAGGCCTGGCTTGTCTTTATTTATTTAGCATTGTCTTTCTTTGAAACCACAGATCCTGCAGGAGAAAGTTCAGCCGCCCTCCACCTTTGCTATCTGTTTGTAGGCAATTGCATTATCTTCTGAATTTCTTTCTTTCTCCCTTTTTAAATCAGGGTCCGGCACCCTTTGAGGAGATGTCTGTTCATTTCATGGAGGAGAAGAGGACTTTTCCAGAACCAGGCCAGGCGTCTCTGCACAGGGGATCCGTGGAGAACACTGGGGATCAGGTCTCTCTGGGTGAGTCTCTTTCTTTGCCATGTTCATTGATCCAGTTCATTCACTGATCAAGTTTCAAGCCCCCATTTACCGTATATTCTCGAGTATAAGCCGACTTTTTCAGCACAAAAAATGTGCTGAAAAAGCCGCCCTCGGCTTATACTTGGGTGAGGCGTGCGGCAGCAGAGAAAGGCACAGGACTGGGGGTTCGGAGAAGCGCTGCACCTCTCATAATCCCCGTCCTATGCCGGCTCTGTGCGAGGTAGCAGGGGGGAGAAGCAGAGAGGAATGGATCAGTTTATAGCTGTCAAATAGCTGTCAAGTTTTCCCTTTTCTCGCGAGGAAGCCTATTCCGCAGTTCAAGAAGGATACTGACAAGCTGGAACGTGTCCAGAAGAGGGCAACCAAAATGGTCAAAGGCCTGGAAACGATGCCTTATGAGGAACAGCTTAGGGAACTGGGTATGTTTAGCCTGGAGAAGAGAAGGTTAAGGGGTGATATGATAGCCATGTTCAAATATATAAAAGGATGTCATATAGAGGAGGGAGAAAGGTTGTTTTCTGCTGCTCCAGAGAAGCGGACACGGAGCAATGGATTCAAACTACAAGAAAGAATATTTCACCTAAACATTAGGAAGAACTTCCTGACAGTAAGAGCTGTTCGGCAGTGGAATTTGCTGCCAAGGAGTGTGGTGGAGTCTCCTTCTTTGGAGGTCTTTATGCAGAGGCTTGACAGGCATATGTCAAGAATGCTTTGATGGTGTTTCCTGCTTGGCAGGGGGTTGGACTGGATGGCCCTTGTGGTATCTTCCAACTCTACGATTCTATGATTCATTCTATTCAGCGTAAGGGAATTTCCTTTTTAAAAAAGGGAGAACTTGACAGCTATGGTGTAGGCGTGTCACACACACACGTTCCCCACACTCCTTCCAAGGCTGGAAGGGGTTAGTTTAACCTCCTATTTACTAGTAAAACTGAATTATTGTGTAGCAAGATGATGCATGTCTAAACAGCTCTGGAATAGAGTTAGCAGGGGTTACGTTTATTTACGGTACTCAGTCTGCTATATTTTATTTTTTATTTTCTTAGTAGCCCTTATCTGGACCCATTGTTGATGATGCTTGCATAGAGCAGCCTGTGTTAGGGCTCATAATATACACACGCACTGTCTTTTTTTTTTTGTCCTGTTAGAAATGGATCCCAGTACCAGTACTTCTAATCCTGGACCAAAACAAAAACGCAGGTCATACGAAGCTGGTTTCAAACTTAAGGTTGTGTCGAGAGCAGAAGAGAGCAATAACAGTATTGCAAGTAGGGAATTTTGCGTTGACGAAAAGCAAGTGAGGGAGTGGCGGAAAACGAAAGCTGACTTGGAAAAGATTCCGAAGGCAAAAAAAGCTCAACGTGGTTTGACAACTTCATATGGGGCTCTAGAGACTGAATTGTATAAATGGGTTATGGAGTGTCGTCAAAATGGTTACTGCGTAACACGCATGGGAATTCGCTCCCGTGCCCTTCAGATGGCTAAAGATGACAAATTAAAAGCACCAGGCATTGAAAATTTTGTTGCGTCTGCAGGATGGTGTACCCGCTTCATGAATAGGTTTGCCCTATGTTTGCGGCAAAGAACAAAGATGTCCCAGAAGTTGCCAAAAGACCTTGATGAAAAAGTGATGTCATTCCATTCAGTCATCATGAAACAAAGAAGGATCCATAACTATGACCTGGGAGATATTGGGAATATGGATGAAACACTTATGACCTTTGATCTTCCAAGCGACAGAACTGTGGCAAGTTTGGGAGA
The DNA here is from genome assembly GCF_965207765.1 of Zootoca vivipara. Classification (NCBI taxonomy): domain Eukaryota; kingdom Metazoa; phylum Chordata; class Lepidosauria; order Squamata; family Lacertidae; genus Zootoca; species Zootoca vivipara. Next base: position 119,973,332 of record NC_142584.1, read on the forward strand.
CAAAACTATTTTACTCAGAACCACAGGAAATGAAGAAAACCACTTCACAGTCGTTCTGTCATGTTTGGCTAATGGAACTAAGCTGCGGCCTGTCGTTATTTTTAAAAGAAAGACCTTGCCTAAAAAGGTCAAATTCCCACCACGAGTTACAGTGCGCGCACATGTTAAAGGCTGGATGGATGAAGACGGAACAAAAAAATGGCTGGAAGAAATTTGGAACGGACGACCAGGAGCAGCCTTAAAGAAAAAACCATCCTTGCTAGTTTGGGACATGTTCAGAGCCCACACATGCGATGACGTAATAAAATCGGCAAAGTCTTCTCAAGTTACTTTGGCCGTTATTCCAGGTGGGCTTACATCTGTATTGCAGCCCCTGGATGCGTGTTTAAATAAACCTTTCACAGACCGTGTGCGAAAGATGTGGCATGAATGGAGGTCGTCTGGTCAAGCCCGACTGACAAAAGTTGGAAGTCTGATGAAGCCCGACATAGAATTGATAGCCAAGTGGGTTCGTGATGCATGGGAAGAGATTCCAGAGGGCATGGTGCAACACACCTTCCAGAAATGTGGCATTAGTAATGCTATGGACGGCAGTGAAGACACCGCTTTGTATGAGAACAAAAGCAGTGATGGTGATGACTGCAAACTCGGCGGTGATAAGAATGTCTATGCTGATAACCTCACACCAGCTACACCTGAAGCTCTGTTCAGTGATATGGATGAGGAGGAGGAGGAATCCAGTTTTGAAAGATTTTAACTCTTGTGATTTAGCTTGGTTGCTGATTGAGCTAAGGTTTTTGTTTACTGTTTATCTTTGAAATAAATATTCAAAAACATTTAACCTACGGATGCCTCAATTAATGTAATTTTATTGGTATTTATTTTTATTTTTGAAATTTACCAGTAACCCCCGGCACCTTACCTCTCCTTTCTCCTGTCAAAAAACACAAGAAGGGCTTTTACACTTGCCAGAAGCACGGCATTGCCCACGCCTGTGCTGGAGGGGCTTTACAAAAAAATCCCATACGCCCAAAAACTCTGCGTATGCCCATTAGGGGAAATAGGAAGCCCTGAGCATCTGTTCTTCAGATGCCCCCTATATGAAGAAGCTCGAAGGGAGATCCTGGATCCCATACTGGTGAGCTTAGCAAGCCTCCTGGAAAAGCAATTATACAACCTGCTCTTGCTAGGCAAAGACCTGAAGATAACCAGGGTGGTTGCCAGATTCTGTGCCCAAATATGCAGACACAGACTTTCTTCCTAGCCCGTCTGAATTTTTCCTCAATGGCACCCTGAGCGAGCTAGGCTCAGCTTTCTGCAGCCACTATTTTAAGGGTTAAATTTTTAGCATTGTTATATAATTAATAATTTTCTTTTAAATCTTGTTCAAAGCGTCTTATATACGTTACACTCCCGGAAACTGTTCTTTCAAAGGGATTCATTTTATTTTTATTTTATTTTACTTCTAAGAGCTGGTCCTCGACCGTAATAATAAATAAATTTACCAGTAACTGCTGCATTTCCCACCCTCAGCTTATACTTGAGTCAATAAGTTTTCCCAGGTTTTTTTGAGGTAAAATTAGGTGCCTCGGCTTATATTCGGGTCGGCTTATACTCCAGTATATATGGTATGTTCTGCTCTGTTGATCTAAACAGTGTTAAGCATCAGCTCTCTTCCCTGATTGAATTTCTGGTTTTGGTTCCCTCAGGTAAAGGGCAAGAGGATCGCAGAGAGGGCAAAGGGCAGAGAAAGGCGGCAGAAGAGAAGCAGAAGTGGGGGAACAAAGCCTTTGTGTTTGAAGGGGGAGAGGCGGATGAGATTCCGATCCTGGAGGAATGTCCTGAAGGGAAACGCCGGTACGTCCACAGCAGAGAGAAGCCCTTGAAATGCTCCGAGTGCGGAAAGAGCTTCAACCACCAGGTCCACCTCCTCAAACACCAGAGGACCCACATGGTGGAGGAAACCTACCGGTGTGCCGAGTGCGGGAAGCAGTTCAGCCACAGCTCCTACCTTAGCTCCCACCAGAAGATCCACACGGGGGAGAAGCCCTACAAGTGCCTGCAGTGTGGGAAGACCTTCAGCCACGGCAGGAGCCTCAGCTCACATCAGATAATCCACACAGGCGAGAAGCCCTACAAGTGCTCGGTGTGCCCCAAGAGCTTCAGCCACAGCAGGAGCCTCAAAGTGCACCTGAGGATCCACACGGGGGAGAAGCCCTTCGGCTGCTCCGAGTGCGGGAGGAGCTTCAGCCAGTGCTCCAACCTTATCAAACATCAGAGAATCCACACGGGAGAGAAGCCGTACAAGTGCTCCCAGTGCGGGGTGTGCTTCAATCAGAGCATCCAGTTGAAGAGGCACCAGATCATCCACACGGGTCAGGATCCCGTCTATCAGAGCATCCAGCTTAAACGGCACCAGATCATCAACACGGGGTAGGATCCTGCGAGTCCTGAGCCCAACCCCTTGCTTCATTTTGGGAGAAAAGCACATGGCTCCCTATAATTTATGTTCTTGAACCTCCCAGAGAACTACAGATGAACTAATTAGGCAAGCAGAGGTTTAGAGTTGGAAGGGACCCCAGAAATCATCTAGTCCAGCCCCTTGCCAAGGAATTTGCTACAGATGGTCATCAAGCCATTGTCCAAGAGAGGAGAGTCCACCACCTTCCGAGGTGGTCCGTTCCAGTGTCAAAACACCTTCTTTGACCAACCCTAGACAACACTTCTTAGAAACTTCAGCTGTTCCCACATTAACTAAATTGCTGAATTAAAGGAATACTGTAAATACCAGTTTCCATGAAAGGAACCAACTGCGGTGATGCTCAGAACATGTGTCCCATCACTGGCGGAGCTGAGCTTGGGCAACAAATTTCGATCAGAGCCGGCATCTTGGATTTAATAAAAGGACCATAGAATCATAGAGCTGGAAGGGACACCCAGGGTCATCTAGTCCACCCCCTGCAATGCAGGAATATCTACTAAAGAATCCGTGACAGGTGGGCCTTCCAAACTATGTTCAGAAACCTCCAGCGAATGAGAGTCCACCACCTCCATAATAATAACAGGTCACCCATAATGAATAGACTTCCAGTGAGTTCGAATCCTGCTACACAGAGGAGAGGTGTAGATGCCTGGTGAAGATGGGTTTTGCAGGACAGCAAGGGTCCATATTAGGACGCATTATTATATATGGTGTCTGGCTTGAAAGTCTGTATCAAGAGCATTTCCTCTTAACTAAAAACAAAAAAACAAACAAAACGGCACCTCTCTGCGTTGTCAGTTTTGTGCAATAATGCTGAATTAAACCATGTGATGTCGTCTGCTGCTGCAGCCAAATCTTTCTCAAACATAACTCCTCAGCCTATCTTGGGCCTCTGAGTGCATGCAGACACAGGAAGCGGAAGCAGGCTGAGTGATTCATCTAGTATGGTTGGTCTACACTGGCTGGGAGTGCTTCCAGATGCAGTGGGGCAGGGGATGGGCCTATTAATGACTGCATATAATTAACGGTGCAAAAAGTTGCAGGGGTAGGGGGCTGAATAATGAATTCTTTGTTCGGGTTTTGCTAAATTAGTAGCATGAGAAACCATCAGATTGCTTCTTCACACAATCAACTCTAGGACAAGCAATTAACACTGGGCAGAAAGCCAAGTCTACTTCTACCATAGTAACTGCGCTCTCATTGGTTGAGATCAGCACTGAGACCTGTTATCAGAGAAAGCTAGCACAGTACGTGGTGTGGTCAGTGTAGGAGGAGAGGTGCTGTATCGGTTGTGTGAGAGAGAGAGAGACAGAGAGGAAAGGATTTATTTTACTTTGGTTTTCGAGTTCTAAAGTTGTACATAGAAACTCTGGATTTCTTTTATTTTAATAAATCCCGTATATAGTTTACTCTGCGTCCAGACGTCTAGTCATTTAAGTTACCGCCAGAAGCTTCTGGAAAAACCTGCACAAACTCTGCTGTGTTCATGCTGAAGTTACACCTGACACTAAGATTCTTTTCTAATTCATTTATTGTTAGGCATTCCAAAGCAACTCACAACACAACAAAATTTGCCTGGGAGAGTTGCATGTGTAAAACCCATTGAAATATTTGCATGTGTAAAAAGATAAAGGACCCCTGGACAGTTAAGTCCAGACAAAGGTGACTATGGAGTTGCTTTGGCAGTGAAGTCCAACTGTGGGCAGCTTCCAGGACCTGCTGTGGCTTCTTTATGTCTTGGGCAAATGCTCAATGCTGGCAGAGGAAGGAGAAGCTCCAAATGAACTCTGCTTTCAGCCTCCTATACTTCCTGCTCTTTCTACGGATTTCTGAAAGATGGGCCAGTTATGTGGGCAGAAAAGATTCCTCCCTCCCCAGGGAAATCTTCCCTCCCCATATTGGTTGTTCCCCCAGCATCTCCTTTATTCCGGCTGCCACCAGGGATTTTATTCACTTTGCCGTTAATGTAGCCATGAATGAGAAGGTGTTGTAAAACAATGAATTTACAGACTATAAACAATGTAGGATAGTTTAAGGATTACTTTCCAGTCTTTCTGTGTTTTCATTGTTCCTTTATTGCAATTATAAAAATGGGTTTTATGTGTTCTTTTAAAAGGGAGTTGGACTAGAAGACCCTTGGAGTCACTCAAACAGGTTATACGTAAGTTAGAACAAGTTGCTGGTTTCAAACACAATAAAAACAAGATGAAATTATTAGTTAAACATATCCTGAAACATATTAAAGAAAAAATTCAACAAGAAATAGGTATAAATATTCACAACCAAGTGAAATATTTAGGAATTTGGTTAACCAAGGAATATTAATATACTGTATACTATATATGAAAAAACCTGGAAATAAATAAAAATGAAATTGGATATCTGGAACGGAATGAACTTTTCTTTGTTAGGAAGAATACCAGTGATTAAGATGAAGGTACTGCCCAAAATGTTGTTTTTTATTCCAATCAATCCCGGTAATAAGTAATATGGCATGTCTCAATGATTAGCAAAAGGATATTTTAAAATTTATACGGCAGGGCAAGAAGCCAAGAATAAAAGACAAATTATTAACAGACATCAAAGAGAGAGGAGGCTTCTCACTGCCGGACCTGAAATTATATTATGAAGCCTCATGCATTTTCTGGATTCAGGAATTGATAAAATTAAAAAATTCAGATTTATTAGCTGTGGAAGGGCATGGCAATATTCGGCTGACATGCATACTTATGGTATGAAAAGGCAAGAATACAGTATAAAGGATTATTGGAACAAAGAACACCATGGTGGCTCTCCCCGTTAAAGGCAATATCAGGGAGGGGGAATAAATATGGACACGGAATGGGCTACGTATAGAGTGAAAGTAACAGATTTTCAGTTAAATGAAACATTTAAGAATGATAAAAAGAAAGGATTTCAGTATGAAAGGTCAACTTTTCTGAGTGAAATGATAGAGAACTATAGGAAATTAACATAAAAAATGCACATTCGTATGTAGAAAAATTCTTAAGTCGAATCGTGGTTTCCCATAGGAATGCATTGGGAACGGATAACAGTAATTCATTCCGGATCCTAGGAAAAAGACCCAGACTACAGAGTAGGGAGCGTGGCGGTAGCAGCGGAGGCCCGATCCCGCGCGAGGCTGGCAGAAGGCGGGACTTTAAGTGGCGGCAGCAGCAGTGGCGGCGGCGAGGGCCTGATCGCGCGCGAGGCCGGCAGAAGGCGGGACTAGCAGCGGCAGCAGCGGCAGCAGCAGCAGCAGCAGAGGCACCGAGGGCTCGATCCCGTGTGAGGCCGGCAGAAGGCCTCGCAGTGGCAGGAGCAGCGGAGGCGGCGAGGGCCCAATCCCACGAGGCCAGCAGGTTGGCCTCGCTGCGGCAGCGGCGAGCACGGGGCCGGCAAAAGGCTGGCAGAGGAGCGGTGGTGAGGGCCCGATCGCATGTTGAAGAAATTCGTAAGCATGCACCCGTTTTCCCCCTTCGTAACTTGAAAACTTCGTATGTCGAGTTGTTCGTAAGTCGAGGTACCACTGTAAATGGCTTCTTCCCTGTGAGAGTCCATAGGAGTTAAATAATAACTCCAGAATCCCAACAACACTTTCCACACTCCTTCCATTTAAACAGCTTCTCTGAGAGATCTTTGATGTCTTCTAAGAGTTCCATTTCCATTGAAGCCCTTTCCACACTCTATACATTTAAATGGTTTCTCCCCTGTATGAGTTCGTTGATGTGTAGTAAGGCTTGTACTCTGACTGAAGCTCTTTCCACACAGCATACATCTAAATCAGGCATATCCGAAGTCCGTTTCGGGGGCCTAATCCGGCCCGCCGGTCGGTTTATTCCAGCCCGCGTGGAAGTTTATTTCCTGGGGTAAAATCCTAAAAAGGTCAACAACTTCAATCCTAAAAAAAGCTCAAGAGCTCAACAACTTTGGGTTGAAATCCTAAAAAACCTCAACAACCATGGGGAAAAAACCCGCCAAAAGCTCAACAACTTCAATCCTAAAAAAACAACTTTGGTCGGCCCTCACACATGTTCATCAAATCTGGCCCTCTTTGAAAAAAGTTTGGACACTCCTGATCTAAATGGTTTCTCCCCTGTATGAATTTGTTGATGTACAGCAAGTCTCCTATTTTTACTGAAGCTCTTCCCACGCACAATACATTTAAATGGTTTCCCGCCTCTGTGAGTCCATTGATGGTTCCTCAGTGAATCACTTTCACAAAAAGTTTTTCCACACACCATACATTTGAACAGTTTCTCCCCTGTGTGAATTTGTTGATGTCTAATAAGGTGTGAACATTGACTGACGCTCTTTCCACACTCCATACATCTAAATCAGGCATGTCAAACATGCGGCCCTCCAGATGTTTTGGCCTACAACTCCCATGATCCCTAGCTAGCAGGACCAGTGGTCAGGGATGATGGGAATTGTAGTCCAAAACATCTGGAGGGCCGCATGTTTGACATGCCTGATCTAAATGGTTTTCCCTGTGTGAATTCGTTGGTGTATGGTAAGTCTTCCATTTTGACTGAAGCTCTTTCCGCACTACATACATTTAAAGGGTTTCTCCAGTGTGAGATCTTTGGTGTCTTCTAAGAGTTCTACTATCACTGAAACCCTTCCCACAATCCATACATTTAAATGGTTTCTCTCCTGTATGAGTTCGTTGATGTGTTGCAAGAGATCCACTCTGACTGAAACCCTTCCCACAAATACATTTAAATGGTTTCTTCCCAGTGTGACTTTGTTGGTGCACAGTGAGTCTCCCACTACAAATGAAGCTCTTTCCACACTCCAAACATTTATATGGTTTCTCCCCTGTATGAGTTCGTTGATGCAGAGTAAGGCTTCCACTGGAAGTGAAGCACTTTCCACAAACAGTACATTTATATGGTTTCTCACCTGTGTGAGTTCGTTGGTGTCTAGTAAGTGTTCCATTGTGACTGAAACTCTGTCCACACTCTAAACATTTAAAGGGTTTCTCCCCTGTGTGAGTTCGTAGATGTATGGTCAGTTTTGAAGCTTCACTGAAGTTCTTTCCACACTCAATACATTTAAATGGTTTCTCCCCTGTATGAGTTCGTTGATGCGTTGCCAGAGCTCCACTATGACAGAAACCCTTCCCACAAATACATTTAAATGGTTTCTCCCCGGTGTGACTTTGTTGGTGTAGAGTGAGTTTCCCACTACGAATGAAGCTCTTTCCACACTCCAAACATTTATATGGTTTCTCCCCTGTGTGAGTCCGTTGATGATTTCTAAGCCCTCCACTCTCGGTGAAGGTCTTTCCACAATCCATACATTTAAAGGGTTTCTCCCCTGTGTGAATTCGTTGGTGTATAGTAAGTTTTCCACTCTCACTGAAGCTCTTTCCGCACTCCATACATTTAAAAGGTTTCTCCCCTGTGTGAGTTCGTAGATGTATAGTAAGGTGTGAACATTGTCTGAAGCTCTTTCCACACTCCATACATCTAAATGGTTTGTTCCCTGTGTGAATTTGTTTATGTACAGCAAGGTTTCCATTTTTACTGAAGCTCTTTCCGCACTCCATGCATTTAAAGGGTTTCTCTCCTGTGTTAGTTTGTAGACGTGTTCTAAGGTGTTCACTCACACGGAAGTACTTTGCAGATGGCCCTTCAATATTCTGATTGCCTTCTCCATCACCTGGTTTAAAGAGGGGGATAATAAAATATTGTTAGGTATTCAAGGAAGAGAACAAGAGAGCTTAACACACAGCAAGACCAATCAGCACCTTCTCTTATCTTAACATTTCCAGCATCCCTCCCTCTCCTACGTACTACAGTTTCAGGAAATGAAATCTGAAAATAACCTGAAGAACCCTTAGTATTCTGTTCTACCTTCAACTCCCATGTAGCACTGAGCACCAAGAAAAGCCTTCTATGTAGAGGTGAGGCATCTATGGCCCATTCTCCATCTCCCCCCGAAGTGAAAATGCTTTGCGTCTGTATTGAGTTTTCTCCTTCCTCCCTGATCTGCAATATCTTGCAGATACATTCCAACCAAATGTACACATTACCTAACACTGCACCAAGATGCTGGAAAAGATGGGCCCTCGTTCTCATCCAAAAGGGCTCTTTTTATATTCCTACACACTGAAAGGAAACACACAAAGGTACAGTCTCACAGCAAAGCGGAAGTATGTACCTCTCAATTGGTCCAGAACAACATCCCTGTGTTTTTCTGTTCCAAGCGAGGAGATGAGCTCAGACTTGGGTACCAGAGTCTTTGCTATGTGAAATAGGTAAAACATAAGTGTTGTTTATGTCATATGTGACTGTAAAAGTATCCAAAATAATGATCTTTTGAAGCAGAGACAGCAAAGTATGTGATGGCCTATTAAAAGGTAATACTGTAAATGACGTCGACCAGGAAACCTCTTTGTAGATTTTACATAGGTTTTTTTGGGGGGGAATTCATACCACAATATCCGCTTATGAAGAGTTACCTACTGACAAAAGTACAGTGCTGTCAGGATTTACCATGCTCCTCTCATACCAAGAAGCGGCAAGCAGGCAGGTTTATTACTCTTAGATTTACTGAGTATTTACACAGTAGTTTCAGTCAGAGCCGTCCCAGCTCAGACCTCTCCCGATGAGACAGTTGAACCCACTGGATGACATTGTTGACGCCAGTATGATATCCTCCACCAGTTGACCCACGTCCTGTTAGGCTGGCGTTCCACGTCTACTCTTCAGCCTACTCCGAGGAGATTCGGGGACAACCAGCCCCTCCTCCTACTCTTGAGCCGAATCTAACAGCGGGAGCTCCTCTGAAACAGGTTCTGTCTGCCCTGTGCTGTCTTGGGAATTTATAGCCTGCATTCCAGGATGGGAGAGACTTCCATAACTCTCAATGTGAGCAGGATTCAAGCCTCTACCCTCCTTAGCCTGCCCCCTTCTTCCCTGGAGTTTATACAGTCACTCTGGGAAGGGAAGTCCCTGGCAAGTGTTGCTATAAACTATAATTTTCAACATCAGCTTCGTTGGAATGGTCATGTTGTTCAGATGCCTGATTATTGTCTTCCAAAGGAACTATTCTATTGCCAACTTAAGAATGGAAATTGAAATACCAGTGGACAACAAAACAGGTTTCAAGACGGTCTCAAGGCAATTTTTTTAAAAAATGCAGTATAAGCACAGAAAATTGGGAAACACTGGCCAGTGAACGCTCCAACTGGAAAATAACCTTTACCAAAGGCGTCATGGACTTTGAAGAAGCACAAACTCTGGACGAAAGGGAGAAACAAGCTAAGAGGAAAGCACATTTGGCAAACCCTCACTGTGATTAACTCTTAGTCACTTATGGACACACTGTTAAGAACGTGTTAATGGAAGACAATCTTACTCGGCTATGAGAGGTCGCCAAAGAAGAAGACACGGCATGAATAAATGGCTCAAACAGCAGATTCACAACTTCAACATCTAACAGCCAAGAGAAAGAAAAATGTGCCCTTACCTAAAGAGGCAACCATCTCATAATTCTCCTCCATGACTTCCTTGTGCAGAGCTCTTTGGCCTGGATCTAACAGAGTCCACTCCTCCTCCGTAAAAAACACAGCCACCTCTTCAAAGGTCAAGAGGGCCTGGAAGAAGAAGAGGAAGAATAAAACAGAGCTTCTCTTAGATCCCCATCATCCTCGCTCAACACAGAGGGAAGCTGGGTTGTCCCATCTGTGCCTCTTCCCTCCTCCCGTTGCTCTTTCCCTACCTGAGGAAGCTGCCTGGCTCCTCTTTCCACACCATCTTTAAGGAGAGACCATTCAGAGGGTGTCTCGGAGGCCATTGTGTTGCCAGTGGAAAGGACAGAGGAGGAGGAGGCGTAAACTGGGCCACTTCTGGGACTCTCTTAGCTGTTGCCACGATGCACTTCAAAGCAGGGAACAGCTCTTTAAGGAAAACAATGGATAAATGATAATGATAAAGATAGCAATAGATTGGATTTATATGCCACCCTATACCAACAGGTCTGAGAGCGGTTAATAGAAAGGCGGATTTATTTAGGATGGGAGGCATTTAATCAGATAGCATACCTTTTACAAATTACAAATACCAATACTAATAAATTAATACTCATAAATTCTAATTACAAATGCAAAATCCAAACACATATTATGAAAAATATATGAAATAGTAAGTGGGAAAAAATGCACCATGTACCCCAAATTTGGGATTGTTAACCATTTTCATTGATTAAATTGCTGATTGGAGATATCAGGAACTCATCTGTGTTTTAAACTCATTGCTCAGAAACTCATTGCTCAAAACTGGAAAGCTCTGGAATACTTGAGATTTTCACAACAGAAACAGAAAGCATTGAATCTTGGAGTAAGTATTTGCGTATGCAACTGTGTGTGTGTGTGTCAGTATATTCTAAAGGAATATACTAAAGTTCTAGGATCAAATCCCAAACTCTTAATGAAGCTTCGCAGAAAGCATTACGGTCAGTACCTCTGCAGACCTCCTTTTTCTTTCCCCCGAACAGCCATCCAGGAAACCAGTTTCTGACCTTTTGATACATTTAGAGTAAAGAAAATAAGGGAAACTTCTAAATTATGGGCAGAATATGCCATTGGAAGAAAAGCAACATCTGGAGGACACCAGGTTGCAGAAGCTCCATCCAAGCGGAGCAGATGGAAATATTTAGAGCACTCTATGTGCTAACATGGATTGTAGTTTAGGGGACAGAGATATGAAGTTCAGTGGCTTATGGCCCCCTAGTCCTTCCTCTTAGGAACCTGTGTGTGTGTACCCTTTTATCTTCCCTACACTGTGAGGAAGGACAGGGGGAGAAATAACCAGGGGGTCCAAATTGGCCACAGGGCATCCCTCCTGAGCATGGGGATGAGAGACTGGGTCTCCCTGGTGTAAGCCCAGCACCCAAACTGCAGAGTGGGGAATCTCAGACCCAGGGGCTAAATTGGCCCTCAGGTCCTTTCTCTCTCTCTCTCTCTGGCCCTCATGAATTTCCCCAGTGCCACACCCTCTTTCCAACGCTTCCTAAGCTGCCTCCTGGGGGGCTTTTGTGCAGCTGGAAAAAATCCCTGGAAGGCAGGCAGCTCCTGGACAAAGCACAGTGTTAGCTCCATAGCTCCTTCAACTCTGTCCTCTGGCCTTGCCCATAACACTGGTTCTAAACCTGGCCTACCTTACAAGGTTCTTGTGTGAGCATTGCCGGGGTGGTGGGCTTTAGATCACCTACAGTATTATAATGGCCTCCTGGCAACCTGAATGTTTGATGAGGCCAGGCAAGAGTGAGGGTGGCAGAATGGGCAGAAAAAGTCCTTTAGCACCTCTGCGCTGGGCCAATCCTGCAAGACAGGCCAGATCTCCCACCCATGGGAGCTTTGATTCTCTTTTCTTACAAAGTCCCAAGAGGACACCTGGAGAAGCCTCTTTTTGGAAAGAAACAGCATCAAAAAACATTGGGAGGAATGTTTTTGCCACGAAACTCAAAAACATCATCAGGAGGGCTTTAAACTGACTTATGTGGGGGAGGGAGACAGTGGTCCTGAAGGTAGGAGTCTATCAAATGCTGAAGATGATCATCCGAATGTCAAGGACCAAATGGAGCAAGCAGCATGCAGACCTAGTGGTGGGACGAAAATATCCTTAAATAAGAGACATGGGGGAATGATCAACGGTCTTCAATGTCTGTATACTAATGCACAGAGCATGGGAAATAAACAAGATGAACTTGAGCTCTTGGTACAGCAAACTAAATATGACATAATAGGCATCACTGAAACCTGGTGGGATGAGTCTCATGACTGGAATGTAGTAATAGAGGGATACAATCTATTTAAGAGAAATAGACCAAACAGGAAAGGAGGAGGAGTAGCTTTATATGTTAGGGATATGTATACCTGTGAAGAGATCCAGGATTTAAAACTTCAAAGCCAAATTGAGAGTATCTGGGTCAAAATTAAGGGAGAGAAAAACAACAGTGATCTCATTGTGGGAGTTTACTATAGATCCCCAAGCCAAACTGAGGACACAGATGATGCCTTCCTGGAACAGATGGCCAAGCATTCCAAAGGAAGTGAGATCGTAGTAATGGGGGATTTCAACTATCCTGATATTTGTTGGATGTCAAACTCAGCCAAGAGCATAAGGTCGAACAGATTCCTCACTGGCCTTGCAGACAACTTCATTGTCCAGAAAGTGGGAGAAGCAACAAGAGGATCAGCCATTTTAGATCTGGTCCTAACCAATAGTGATGACTTGGTTAGTGGGGTAGAAGTGGCAGGATCATTAGGTGGGAGTGACCATGCTCTTCTGGAGTTTATTATCCAGCGGAAAGGAGCAACCAAGCATACTAAGGTCCAAATTCTAGACTTTAAGAAAGCCGACTTCAGAAAACTTAGGGAAACGCTGGGTGAAATCCCATGGACAGTAATACTAAAAGGGAAGGGAGTTCATGATGGTTGGGAGTTTGTTAAAAGGGAGATATTAAAAGCACAACTTCAGGCAATACCAATGAGACGGAAACATGGAAGGTGCCTAAAGAAGCCAGGCTGGCTATCTAAAGAACTTTTGACTGAGTTAAGATTTAAAAGGGATATGTACAAAAAATGGAAAAGGGGGGAAATCTCCAGAGAGGAATTCAAACATATAGCCAGCACGTGTAGAGACAAAGTCAGAAAAGCTAAAGCACAGAATGAACTCAGGCTCGCCAGAGAGGTTAAAAGCAACAAAAAGGGCTTTTATGGGTATGTCCGTAGCAAAAGGAAAAACAAGGAAACAGTGGGGTCACTCAGAGGAGAAGATGGTGAAATGCAAACAGGGGACAGAGAAAGGGCAGAACTCCTCAATGCCTTCTTTGCCTCAGTCTTCTCCAAGAAAGAAAACAACGCCCGACCTGAAGAATATGGAGCAGATGATTCAGCAGGGGAAACACAGCCCAGAATAAGTAAGGAGGTAGTACAAGAATACTTGGCTAGTTTAGATGTATTCAAGTCTCCAGGGCCAGATGAACTACATCCAAGAGTATTAAAAGAACTGGCAGAGGTGATTTCAGAACCACTGGCAATAATCTTTGAAAATTCCTGGAGAACAGGCGAAGTTCCAGCAGACTGGAGGAGGGCAAATGTTGTCCCTATTTTCAAAAAGGGGAAAAGAGAGGACCCAAACAATTACCGCCCAGTCAGCCTGACATCAATACTAGGAAAGATTCTAGAGCAGATCATTAAGCAAACAGTCTGTGAGCACCTAGAAAGAAACTCTGTGATCACTAAAAGTCAGCATGGGTTCCTGAAAAATAAGTCATGTCAGACTAATCTGATCTCATTTTTTGACAGAATTACAAGCCTGGTAGATGAAGGGAACGCTGTGGATGTAGCCTATCTTGATTTCAGCAAGGCCTTTGACAAGGTGCCCCATGATATTCTTGTAAAGAAGCTGGTAAAATGTGGGCTAGACAATGCTACCATTCAGTGGATTTGTAGCTGGATTACTGACCGAACCCAAAGGGTGCTCATCAATGGCTCCTCCTCATCCTGGAGAGTAGTGACTAGTGGGGTGCCACAGGGTTCTGTCTTGGGCCCAGTCTTGTTCAACATCTTTATCAATGACTTGGATGATGGGCTTGAGGGAATCCTGAGCAAGTTTGCAGATGACACCAAGTTGGGAGGGGTGGCTAACACCCCAGAGGACAGGATCACACTTCAGAATGACCTTAACAGATTAGACAACTGGGCCAAAGCAAACAAGATGAATTTTAACAAGGAGAAATGTAAAGTACTACACTTGGGCAAAAAAAATGAAAGGCACAAATACAGGATGGGAGACACCTGGCTTGAGAGCAGTACATGTGAAAAGGATCTAGGAGTTTTGGTTGACCACAAACTTGACATGAGTCAGCAGTGTGATGCAGCAGCTAAAAAAGCCAATGCAATTCTGGGCTGCATCAATAGGAGTATAGCATCTAGATCAAGGGAAGTAATAGTACCACTGTATTCTGCTCTGGTCAGACCTCACCTGGAGTATTGTGTCCAGTTCTGGGCACCACAGTTCAAGAAGGATACTGATAAGCTGGAACGTGTCCAGAAGAGGGCAACCAAAATGGTCAAAGGCCTGGAAACGATGCCTTATGAGGAACGGCTTAGGGAGCTGGGTATGTTTAGCCTGGAGAAGAGAAGGTTAAGGGGTGATATGATAACCATGTTCAAATATATAAAAGGATGTCATATAAAGGAGGGAGAAAGGTTGTTTTCTGCGGCTCCAGAGAAGCGGACACGGAGCAACGGATTCAAACTACAAGAAAGAAAATTCCACCTAAACATTAGGAAGAACTTCCTGACAGTAAGAGCTGTTCGGCAGTGGAATTTGCTGCCAAGGAGTGTGGTGGAGTCTCCTTCTTTGGAGGTCTTTAAGCAGAGGCTTGACAGCCATCTGTCAGGAATGCTTTGATGGTGTTTCCTGCTTGGCAGGGGGTTGGACTGGATGGCCCTTGTGGTCTCTTCCAACTCTATGATTCTATGATTCTATGAAAAACTCACCCCCCCCTTTCCCCCAAGTCCAGCTGGGGAGGGGGCATGTATTTAATTCCTCCAGTCTCTGCCTTGAAGCTTTTTAAAAGGCTCCTGAGACATTGATCAGTTTCAAATCCTGCCATCCATGGGCCCATTTCCCTTCCCAAGCAGGAGGGAAACTGACGAGGGACTTTTTCATGCTTCAGGAAATTGGAAATGCGCCTCTTCCCTCCAGCATTGGGACAAAAATACCTCCCCAACTGCACCCCAAAATTTGGGAAACCCAACAAAGCAACCTCAGCTTGCCAGACTAGGATTTCTTAAAGGGGAGCTGGGGGGGCTCCCCCTTCCTTCTCATATCAGCCTATTTCTTACTAAGGAAACTCCGGAGGCCGATTTCCTTTGATATTGTCCATCTCTCACCCCCCACCCCATTTCGAAATCTCCTCCCTCTCTCCCAATCCAGAGGACTCTGTTCTTCAGCTCTGGGGATAAAAAAAGCCACACAGCAACCCCCCCCCCCGGTAAGGCAGTTTCCCCTGCACCAAGGCAGACTCCCTCCCCCCTCCATATATTCCCCTCTCCCCCCATGCAGGGATGCCAACTTGAATCAAATACTGGGGGCAGCCCTTTCAAATATCTTATGGGGTGGGGGGAAGACCCCTCGGGTCGCTCTGATTTGGCTCCTATGCTTTCATGATCCCGACTGAGGCAGGGGGCGGCAGATCAGGGTTCTGGGCTTCATCCTGCAATGCAAAGCTTTTCTGGGGGGAAAGGAGACACCCCTTGCAGCCGCTTGCAGATTGCCTCTCCTGGTTCCCAGAGGGAAAGGGGGGGGAGACCTTCCTTGCTTTCATGCCCCCCGTCCTCCCCTTTTTCCTGCTGCCCTGTTTGTAGATTCAGGGGGAGGGAAAGCAAATTCTTCTCTCTCCCTGCTCCCCAAATCACAGCCCCCCAATGTTGCACCTTTTTTCCTTCTCCTTTGCAGGTCTCCTTCTCTTCCGGGGATGTCCATGGAGACCCCACCCTCTCCAACATTGCCTCTAGCCCCCCCCAGCCCTCCTGCGTCACTTCCTGACTCTCTAGGAAGCGAGTTCATTGACCCAAGGGGTTGGGGGGAGGGGCAGGATATTATCCCCTCCGCAGATTCCTATAAGTGTAGTGGGAAGGGATTCCCGCCCCCCTCATGGAGCCCAGTGTCCCTCAGCCTTTTTCCGACCCCCCCCCCCCCTTTGCTGGTAGAAAGGTAGCTATTTAAATATCATGCTTGTAAATAGAGCATGTTTTATTTATGGTTTTATTTATAAATCCACTGTGTTAGTGGAAATTGGAAGGGGGTTGAGAGACCCCCCCCCCCCACACACACACAATGAGGCAAAGACAGAGAGTCTCTGCTACACATTCCCAAATGTAACAGTTCACTGATAAATGTATCTTTGCACTGACTCCATGGGAAAACATTTAGAAATTCATATAAAGTCACTCCATTGGCAGATGTACACATATTCCAACGTTGTTCCAATTAGAAGGGGAAAGCCTACAAGAGGAGAAGCTTGGGATACGTCTAGAGGCAGCCCTAATCCCTTGATCCTGAGACCATGTACTGCCTGGGTGATAATCGCTGGCATCCTGGCACCTGAGTGCCAGGCAAGTAGTCACCCGGAGAACAATCCTAAACCCAAGTTCAGTGGGAAAACAGGAAAATGAAATACTTACCTTTAGGACCAATGTTATAAGGTCTCGGTGGTCACTCCCACCGAGTCACTGACTGGTACATTGGTGACTGGTACATCGGTGGTCACTGACTGGTACATTGTGCAATGCTAGGAGAAAACATACAATGGAACAACATGACTGAAGTTTTAGTTTTGGAAAGGACATGGACTTTGGTTTTAGATAGTCTGATAGGAGATGAGTGCTCTCAGGAAAATTAAAGTTGTCAGACTCGGACATAAAGAGAACTTGGCTAAAGTTTTGTGTCATCTATAGAATATCAGGATGCATGTGATAATGGCCTCATGTAGGCATTTTCTCATTTCTATGCCAGCAATATCATAAACTGCTTGATAAGGGCAATTTGAAAGTATAGAACCAATTGTTTTTAAGTCAAGCGATTTTCTGCTCTTCAGAAATAATAGCTGCACCTATCTCCTTTTATGACATTATTCTTGGTGTCTTCCTGTATGGTCTTAATAACTGACAAGCCCATCACCTGTCTAGAATCTGTACGTTTGCTGCCTGCAGCCAGACATCTCAGTGTGATTATCCTCACACCATCAGAGGGGTGAGCCTAAATTAAAATCCTCCGGTTGCTTCAGTGAAGAGAAATTGAGGGGGATTAAGAGTGTAATTTTGTGTGACTGCAGTATAATCCCAAATTCTGGTGCCAAAAATAAATTCCTGATGTGAGTCTGTGCTCTGAGGAATCCTTGGCCTTCGTTCTGAATTACGAATTGGGAGAGTGCTGCAGAAATCACAGGCTTCCTTGGAGTATCTATTTGGCTGCTGTGAGAACAAGATGGTGGACTGTTGTTGTTTACAGGTAGGTAGCCGTGTTGGTCTGGATCGAAGTAAAATAAAAAAATTCCTTCAGTAGCACCTTAAAGACCAACTAAGTTTTTATTTTGGTATGAGCTTTCGTGTGCATGCACACTTCTTCAGATACAGTGAAATGGAAGTTTCCAGGCACTTATGTAGAGAAGGGGTGGGGAGGGGTGGGGATGGGGAGGGGGGATCACTCAGAAGGGTGGTGGAAATGGGTGATTGACTGACTGATAGCTGTTGATGACCGGAAACGACTGCAAATGGTTTTGCATGAAAAAGCAAGGGTGGAGATGGCTGAAGATCGCTTATCATGTATAATGAGATAAGAACCCGATATCTCTGTTCAAACCAGGTCCCTCCATGGTTTTGAGCTTGGTGATAAGTTGCAATTCAGCAACTTCTCTTTCCAGTCTATTTCTGAAATTCTTTTGTAGTAAGACAGCTACTTTGAGATCTTGTATAGAATGTCCTGGGAGATTGAAGTGTTCTCCTACTGGTTTTTCTGTCTTCTGGTTCCTGATGTCAGATTTATGTCCATTTATCCTTTGGCGTAGGGTTTGGCCTGTTTGTCCAATATAGAGAGCTGAAGGGCACTGTTGGCATTTGATGGCATACACAATGTTAGAGGATGAGCAATTAAATAGTCCTGAGATGGTATGTTGAATGTTGTTGGGGCCAGTAATGGTATTGTCTGGGTGTATGTGGCAGCAAAGTTGGCATCTGGGTTTATTGCAGGCTCTGGTACCAGTGTCCATGTTAAGTCTGGTGGTTGTATTATTGTGGGTGAGGAGTTGTTTAAGATTGGGTGGCTGTCTGTAGGCAATGAAAGGTCTTGTTGTTGTTTAGTCGTTTAGTCGTGTCCGACTCTTCGTGACCCCATGGACCATAGCACGCCATAGCACGCCAGGCACCCCTGTCTTCCACTGCCTCCCGCAGTTTGGTCAAACTCATGTTCGTAGCTTCGAGAACACTGTCTAGGCATCTCGTCCTCTGTCGTCCCCTTCTCCTAGTGCCCTCCATCTTTCCCAACATCAGGGTCTTTTCCAGGGAGTCTTCTCTTCTCATGAGGTGGCCAAAGTATTGGAGCCTCAGCTTCAGGATCTGTCCTTCCAGTGAGCACTCAGGGCTGATTTCCTTCAGAATGGATAGGTTTGATCCTCTTGAAGTCCATTGGACTCTCAAGAGTCTCCCCCAGCACCATAATTCAAGATGGTGGACTACATTAGCCTCAATTATCCTAACACATGTGCAGGGCTCATCTGATGCCCCTTTTGATGCCCCTCCCCATAGTCATCATTTTGCACTGTGCTCTGGTTAAGTTTCATCTTAACTAGCAGCTGCCATTTTTGCTTGCTTGGCACACCCGGTTTCCATCCTGCGTGTGCGCACTCCATACGGGCTGCCGCTCTCTCGCGTGCCCTCGGCCTCTCTACAGCTGGGGGGGGGAGGCAGGGGCCATCTTGTCACCCCCACCCCCAGTGTGGCAGCCGGGGCGGCCCACCCCCTCCGTCCCCACTTTGTACGTCCCTGAGCACAGTTGTTGATGGATGGAGTCCAAAAGGGACGCCCAATGTACAGATGGAGAAATGGCACCTAGTGGTCAGCAGCAAAACAAGCAGCTTAATGCAGAGCCAAACAACAATAAGGGAAGGGGAGAGATAGTGTCTCACTCCTCCCTTTAAAGGACCAGGGTGGTTAGCGTATGAATATTTGCAATAGGTGGTAATTTTTCCAAGGAATGTGAAATGGATCCAAGTCCAGGTTACTGGATCAGAAACACAAAGTTGACCTCCTCTTGCAATTGAGTCAATTGATATGCTTCGTTCCTCTGTTGGAGGTAGGAAAATAGCATGAAGGAAAAGTTCAACTCTCATCACCAGCTTGTGGGCTTCCCTTTGGGTCCCCTGGCTGGCCATTGTGAGAATAGGATGCTGAACTTTGTGGGCCCTTGGCCTGATCCAACCTCAAGGCTCTTCTGATGCCAACCATGTTTTGCCAACATCACCTTTACCCTTAATGATCCGTGGCAGCCTATTGAGTAAACATGTTTTCTCCTGCTCTGCACCTGCTCCTATAAAGTTTCAGGGGAGAACTTCCTTCCCTTAACAATCATCAGAACCACAGTGATCTATTTTTATTCATTTCTGAGTCCAAGTAGCCCCTCCCCTTGAATATTGCCTTTGGGACCGATAAGGTAAATATCACAATTAAGGGCAGAAGGAAGTTTTTTATTCCACTGTGCCTGAATGGTTGGATGTATAAAATATATATTGTGCCACAAATTCCTGGGGGCAAGACACAGAGCAGCTGAAGTGGGAAACTACCGGTACATCTGTGTGATGCTGCCTTCTAGATCAGAAATCTTGACTGACTGTCTTTCCAGGAAAGGGGAGGTCCTCAGCCTTGCCTGGAACAGGGAGCAGACATTGCGCCCTCTCACCTTCCTGGTTCAAAATAGATGCTCCACCTCTGAACCATCACCCTTCAGCTCTGAGACACCTTCACTGCAATCTCTGATTTGCAAGAATTTGCGGCATATTATGAACAGCAGCTAGTATTGGGTAGAACAGCTACAAGGTGTAGATCCAGCATGATAACACTGCTTGTGTTCCTGCCTCTTGCAACCAACGGGATGCAGCTGAGGGCAAAATGCCCACTGAATCCAATCAAGGAACAAGTGTTGGCTGCAAATTTTTACTGGCGAGCAGACTATCTCATTAGTGGAGTCATATATCCAATATTCTTTCATGACCAATCTCCTTTCACCTTTTCCAGAACCCCTGCCAGCAGACTTGAGACGTAAGTAATGATGCATTGATGTTGTTCTGCTTCCAACCTACTTTCCATTTCCCATGATGCACTTGTTTTCTAATAAACTTAGAATCATAGAATCATAGAATCATAGAGTTGGAAGAGACCACAAGGGCCATCCAGTCCAACCCCCTGCCAAGCAGGAAACACCATCAAAGCATTCCTGACAGATGGCTGTCAAGCCTCTGCTTAAAGACCTCCAAAGAAGGAGACTCCACCACACTCCTTGGCAGCAAATTCCACTGCCGAACAGCTCTTACTGTCAGGAAGTTCTTCCTAATGTTTAGGTGGAATTTTCTTTCTTGTAGTTTGAATCCGTTGCTCCGTGTCCGCTTCTCTGGAGCAGCAGAAAACAACCTTTCTCCCTCCTTTATATGACATCCTTTTATATATTTGAACATGGTTATCATATCACCCCTTAACCTTCTCTTCTCCAGGCTAAACATACCCAGCTCCCTAAGCCGTTCCTCATAAGGCATCGTTTCCAGGCCTTTGACCATTTTGGTTGCCCTCTTCTGGACACGTTCCAGCTTATCAGTATCCTTCTTGAACTGTGGTGCCCAGAACTGGACACAATACTCCAGGTGAGGTCTGACCAGAGCAGAATACAGTGGTACTATTACTTCCCTTGATCTAGATGCTATACTCCTATTGATGCAGCCCAGAATTGCATTGGCTTTTTTAGCTGCTGCATCACACTGCTGACTCATGTCAAGTTTGTGGTCAACCAAAACTCCTAGATCCTTTTCACATGTACTGCTCTCAAGCCAGGTGTCTCCCATCCTGTATCTGTGCCTTTCATTTTTTTTGCCCAAGTGTAGTACTTTACATTTCTCCTTGTTAAAATTCATCTTGTTTGCTTTGGCCCAGTTGTCTAATCTGTTAAGGTCATTCTGAAGTGTGATCCTGTCCTCTGGGGTGTTAGCCACCCCTCCCAACTTGGTGTCATCTGCAAACTTGCTCAGGATTCCCTCAAGCCCATCATCCAAGTCATTGATAAAGATGTTGAACAAGACTGGGCCCAAGACAGAACCCTGTGGCACCCCACTAGTCACTACTCTCCAGGATGAGGAGGAGCCATTGATGAGCACCCTTTGGGTTCGGTCAGTAATCCAGCTACAAATCCACTGAATGGTAGCATTGTCTAGCCCACATTTTACCAGCTTCTTTACAAGAATATCATGGGGCACCTTGTCAAAGGCCTTGCTGAAATCAAGATAGGCTACATCCACAGCGTTCCCTTCATCTACCAGGCTTGTAATTCTGTCAAAAAATGAGATCAGATTAGTCTGACATGACTTATTTTTCAGGAACCCATGCTGACTTTTAGTGATCACAGAGTTTCTTTCTAGGTGCTCACAGACTGTTTGCTTAATGATCTGCTCTAGAATCTTTCCTGGTATTGATGTCAGGCTGACTGGGCGGTAATTGTTTGGGTCCTCTCTTTTCCCCTTTTTGAAAATAGGGACAACATTTGCCCTCCTCCAGTCTGCTGGAACTTCGCCTGTTCTCCAGGAATTTTCAAAGATTATTGCCAGTGGTTCTGAAATCACCTCTGCCAGTTCTTTTAATACTCTTGGATGTAGTTCATCTGGCCCTGGAGACTTGAATACATCTAAACTAGCCAAGTATTCTTGTACTACCTCCTTACTTATTCTGGGCTGTGTTTCCCCTGCTGAATCATCTGCTCCATATTCTTCAGGTCGGGCGTTGTTTTCTTTCTTGGAGAAGACTGAGGCAAAGAAGGCATTGAGGAGTTCTGCCCTTTCTCTGTCCCCTGTTTGCATTTCACCATCTTCTCCTCTGAGTGACCCCACTGTTTCCTTGTTTTTCCTTTTGCTACGGACATACCCATAAAAGCCCTTTTTGTTGCTTTTAACCTCTCTGGCGAGCCTGAGTTCATTCTGTGCTTTAGCTTTTCTGACTTTGTCTCTACACGTGCTGGCTATATGTTTGAATTCCTCTCTGGAGATTTCCCCCCTTTTCCATTTTTTGTACATATCCCTTTTAAATCTTAACTCAGTCAAAAGTTCTTTAGATAGCCAGCCTGGCTTCTTTAGGCACCTTCCATGTTTCCGTCTCATTGGTATTGCCTGAAGTTGTGCTTTTAATATCTCCCTTTTAACAAACTCCCAACCATCATGAACTCCCTTCCCTTTTAGTATTACTGTCCATGGGATTTCACCCAGCGTTTCCCTAAGTTTTCTGAAGTCGGCTTTCTTAAAGTCTAGAATTTGGACCTTAGTATGCTTGGTTGCTCCTTTCCGCTGGATAATAAACTCCAGAAGAGCATGGTCACTCCCACCTAATGATCCTGCCACTTCTACCCCACTAACCAAGTCATCACTATTGGTTAGGACCAGATCTAAAATGGCTGATCCTCTTGTTGCTTCTCCCACTTTCTGGACAATGAAGTTGTCTGCAAGGCCAGTGAGGAATCTGTTCGACCTTATGCTCTTGGCTGAGTTTGACATCCAACAAATATCAGGATAGTTGAAATCCCCCATTACTACGATCTCACTTCCTTTGGAATGCTTGGCCATCTGTTCCAGGAAGGCATCATCTGTGTCCTCAGTTTGGCTTGGGGATCTATAGTAAACTCCCACAATGAGATCACTGTTGTTTTTCTCTCCCTTAATTTTGACCCAGATACTCTCAATTTGGCTTTGAAGTTTTAAATCCTGGATCTCTTCACAGGTATACATATCCCTAACATATAAAGCTACTCCTCCTCCTTTCCTGTTTGGTCTATTTCTCTTAAATAGATTGTATCCCTCTATTACTACATTCCAGTCATGAGACTCATCCCACCAGGTTTCAGTGATGCCTATTATGTCATATTTAGTTTGCTGTACCAAGAGCTCAAGTTCATCTTGTTTATTTCCCATGCTCTGTGCATTAGTATACAGACATTGAAGACCGTTGATCATTCCCCCATGTCTCTTATTTAAGGATATTTTCGTCCCACCACTAGGTCTGCATGCTGCTTGCTCCATTTGGTCCTTGACATTTGGATGATCATCTTCAGCATTTGATAGACTCCTACCTTCAGGACCACTGTCTCCCTCCCCCACATAAGTCAGTTTAAAGCCCTCCTGATGAGGTTTTTGAGTTTTGTGGCAAAAACATTCCTCCCAACTTTTGTGAGGTGCAGTCCATCACTTGCCAGAAGTCCATCTTCAAGAAACTGCAGACCGTGATCTAGGAATCCAAACCGTTCCTGTTTGCACCATTTGCGAAGCCAGTTGTTCACTTCCCCTATTTTTTTTTTGAAAATGTTCATTACATTACATTAATTTATTTAAAGAGTTCTTTGTGTCTGTTCACTTGGTGGAAAGCCATTTTTCAAAGCGTTTTATAATTAATTTTTAGTAGTAGTTTTGACATGCAAAGGTAAAGGTAAAGGGACTGTTAGGTCCAGTCCCGAACGACTCTGGAATTGCAGTACTCATCTCGTTTACTGGCCAAGGGAGCCGTCGTTTGTTCGCAGACAGCTTCCAGGTCATGTGGCCAGCATGACTAAGCCGCTTCTGGCGAACCAGAGCAGCACACCAAAACGCCGTTTACCTTCCCGCCGGAGCAGTACCTATTTATCGACTTGCACTTGACATGCTTTCCAACTGCTAGGTTGGCAGGAGCAGGGACTGAGCTCACCCCATCACGGGGATTCAAACCGCCGACCTTCTGATCGGCAAGCCCTTGGCTCAGTGGTTTAGACCACAGCACCACCTGCGCCCTCGTTTTGACATGTACTTCTCTCCAAAGCATAACCTGTTTTCCTAAAGGGTAAGAAGTACTTTAGGGTGTTTTTGTGTTGCAGGTGTTCTGTAGTAAATAAAATGGGAACACAATTATTTTCCCCATGCACAAAACAAAATCTATGCAACTGCAAATTGTAAAAGTCAACTGTGCTTCCCTCTATCCTCATCCGTTGCAAAATGTCTGCAGAGTCAGGTACGTGTAGACCTCTGTCTCACTTTGCTCTACCTCCTGGCCCCTTTTCCTAGTTGCTTTGATTAATACAAAAAATAATCGACGTTCATTTTCACTGAATAGAGGATGACTGTGTGACACACTTATTTCACAGCTGGGTGGATAAGAAGAACTCACACGTTATTTCCTTCTCCCTTGCTGTTTGGGATATTAATCACAACCCCAGGCTCTTACCCAACATCACCCTGGGCTACAGCATCTATGATACCTATTCTAAGGGAAGACTGACTTCTGACTCCATGACAGACCTGCTTGCTGGTGGGAAAATCAATATTCCAAACTACAGCTGTGGGAAGCAGAAAAGGCTGCTAGCTGTTCTTGAAAAGAGTGAACTTGACATCTCCACACACATTGCAAGCATGTTGGGCATCTACAAGGTCCCACAGGTAATCAATGGGTCCAAGTGAAACACACCTGGGAACATTAGCCACATAATTGTTTTTCTTGGCAGCCAGGGATGTTGTTGACATTAGTCTGAGTCTGTCTTGAAAGATAATGGAGTGAGTATCTGGGATGAAGTCAAACCGCTGTGTTGACCGTATCAAAGTGACGTCCACAGTGCACAAGCCTAGGCAGTGGATTCGGAAGTCCTGGGCTGCCCAGATGACAAGACCTCCCTCTCAGCCTCACTGCTGTGCTCCAAAGGAAAGCAGAGCAATGCACTTGGCACAAGCTTGGCTGCAGGAGTTGCTGGAAGGAGGCAAAGAAAGCACCACTCAGCTGACTTAGGATTTGTGGCGGGTTCACTCTTTAGCCTTTTCTTCTCCCAGATGTTGGAGGGTATGAAGGATTATGGAACTCCCTTGCAGTTGAGGACAGACAGGCCCCTTTCCTACTGTCTTTCTAGGATCTACTGGAAACAATTCTTTTCTTGCAGCAGGCATTTTCATTTAAGTTTGGTTATAGTGTTTTACATTCTTGATTATTATTTTTAAAGAATCTTGCTTATTTTTTTTTTAAAAAAATACTGTTTTACTTCCAAAAAATCCCGGTGAGGTTTGCACTAAATCTGACAGCATCCTTCACATATGGTAGAAGTATCCAGTCTTAATCCTGAAATACAAGCCATCATTCTCTTTCCCTTTCCTCACCAGCTCAGTTATGGCTTTGTTCTTTCTGATAAAGTCCAGTCCCCTTTTGTCTACCGGATGGTCCCAAACCAAGAAACGCAGTACCAGGGGATGGTCCAACTCCTCCTGCATTTCAGGTGGACGTGGGTCGGCCTCTTTGCTCCGGACAATGACAATGGAGAAAAGTTCCTGAGTACTTTGACACCCCTGATGATCAAAAGGGAAATCTGTGTTGCCTTCACACAAAGAGTACTACGAGAAACTTGGCTATGGATACCCCATGAAGCACCTGCCATCTGGAGACAAGTCAATGTCTTTGTTTACTTTGCAGACTCTCAAAGTGGACTTTACATAATCATAGAGGTACAGACCTTACTGGAAAGGATACAGGCTGGGGGGAAAGTCTGGATAACCACAGTTCCTCAGAACAAAATGTTTTTATGTGATATTCACTGCTTCCAATATGCTCATGGCTCTTTGTCCTTTGTCATGAAGACCAAAAAAAGAATGAAGAAGGACTACTATGGGCCAATGTCATTGACTAGTCAACGGTATTCAGAAGAAGCATTTGACTGTTCATATTCAAAGCATGCCTTGTCTGTGAGGGGTATGACAAAATGCAGAGAGAAGGATAATGTGAAGATGTTGCCCCAGGAAGAGATTGAAAGAATCCAGTCCCAAGACAGCTATGTGAATTACTTGAGTATCCAAACTGTGGCTCAAGCTTTAAATGCTGCATATTCATCCAGGTCAAAGAGGATGTTGATTGTGGGTGGAGGAGGCAGCTTGGAACTTCAAAAGCTACAGTCATGGCAGGTATGTCCTTTTCCTTTTGCAAACTGGAATTTGTTGTCCCTGCTCTGGAATCAACATGATAGGATCACCTGAATCTGTCTTGCACTGTGTCAGAACACTGGTTAGTATTGTCTACATTGACTGATTGGCCATTGACATTGTTTTCAGCTGCTGGCAGAAATCCACCAGAGTTTCTCCCATCCAGGTTCCCAGGGGAAAGGAATTCTACATGAGTTACAGATGGAGCACAACAGAATTGGCCCATCACTGTATGACAGGTCTAGCCCACAGATTCAGGCTATATTCCTGCAAACAGCAGTATCATTCAATGCAGGAAACAATTTACAAACTGACTTCAAAGCCAGCAAAATATAGAGAGAGATGTGGCGCTCATTGGACCAATGCTCTGATTCAACAGTTAGCTACTTCTTAGCAGCCTCCTACACTGCATAGTTTGGAAATCCAGAAAGTTCTAAGCATGTTCTAGATCTAATATGAATATTGGGGATGACATTTTACAAACTGTAATAAACTGTAATAAACACACTAGGAGTAGACACTATCATATTAGACAGCAATACTCTTGCAAGATTTTTAAATTAAAACCACACACCTGCATTTACATTGGGCTGCCTCTGAAGACAGTTCAGAAACTTCCGAAGATGCAGACTTTGACCATCATGTTGTTCATTGGGACAACACTCTTTGAGCATATTACACCGATCCTGGTCCAACCACACTGGCTGCCAATTAGTTTCCAGACCCAATTCATAGGCTTTGACCTATAAAGCCTTAAATGGTTGAGGACCACAATACCTCAAGGACCACCTTTATCCATATAAACCTACCCAGACCCAGAGGTCATAGTTTGAGACCCGTTTTTGTGTGCCACCTCCTCAAGAGCTCCAGAGAGTGGTAACGCAAGAGCAAGTCCTCTCTGCAGTGACTTCCAATTCGTGGAATGTTATCCACAGGGAATTTCGGTTGACACCTTCACTATACAGTACAGCTTAAAGTGTAATAATGCAGATTTTGGTCATCCCAAAAATGCTGAATCAGATTGAGGTTGGGTAACAATCTAGCACGTTCACATGATTCCAGGTGAGAGATAAAGTGGTTCTTATTGCCAAAGGATTGATGCTTTTGAATTATGGTGCTGGAGGAGACACTTGAGAGTCCCATGGACTGCAAGAAGATCAAACCTATCCATTCTTAAGGAAATCAGCCCTGAGTGCTCCCTGGAAGGACAGATCGTGAAGCTGAGGCTCCAATACTTTGGTCACCTCATGAGAAGAGAAGATTCCCTGGAAAAGACCCAGTACGTTTCCGAGCACAATTCAAAGTGTTGGTGCTGACCTTTAAAGCCCTAAATGGCCTCGGTCCAGTATACCTGAAGGAGCGTCTCCACCTCCATCATTCTGCCCAGACACTGAGGTCCAGCACCGAGGGCTTTCTGGCGGTTCCCTCGTTGCGAGAAGCCAAGTTACAGGGAACTAGGCAGAGGGCCTTCTCAGTGGTGGCGTCTGCCCTGTGGAACACCCTCCCAACAGATGGAAAACAACTACCAGAGGAAAACAACTACCAGACTTTTAGAAGACATCTGAAGGCAGCCCTGTTCAGGGAGACTTTTAATGTTTAATAGATTACTGTGTTTATTTTTCTGTTGGAAGCCGCCCAGGGTGGCTGAGGAAACCCAGCCAGATGGGCGGGGTATAAATAATAATAATAATAATAATAATAATAATAATAATAATATATTATTATTATTATTATTATTTATTATGTTGGGAAAGATTGAGGACACAAGGAGAAGGGGACGACAGAGGGCGAGATGGTTGGTCAGTGTTCTCGAAGCTACGAACATGAGTCTGACCAAACTGTGGGAGGCAGTGGAAGACAGGAGTGCCTGGCGTGCTCTGGTCCATGGGGGTCATGAAGAGTTGGACACAACTAAACAACAGCAATTCAGAGAAGATTAGGATGCAGGGAGAACATGAAATCATGTTGCATAATTCAGCTTTGCTTACTCATTGCTAGATGTTCCCCTGTCATTCTAGTTTCATCATTTCTTGAAAGAAGTCCAGTTCTACTCTAATACTTCAACTGATGGGCAGTACTTGGATGAGAATGGAGCACTGGCCGTTGACTTTGATATAGTGAATTGGGTGCTGTTTCCTAATAACTCTCATGATAGAGTGAAAATTGGGAGAATAGAGAGACAAAAGTCCTCAAATCTGAAGTTCACCATTAACCCAGAAGCAATTGTATGGGCCAAACTATTTAAGAAGGTAGGGGAAAATGGATGTGTCATTTTATTAACTATGACTTCCCTGGAGCTAAGTCCCACTGAGTTTAATGGAACCTGCTCTTGAGTAAACATGTATATTATTTCAAAGTAAATAGAATTTCCAAAGCAGAGTAGAACACATTTCCCCAACTTAGTGCCCTCTAAATATTGTGGACTACAACTCCCATGCACCCCAGCCAGCATTGTCCATATATATCTGAAGGGCACTAGATTGGGTAAGGCTGGAGTATAGTAAGGTATTTCACATCTGTTTGGGCATAGAGAAATGGCACACAAGCAAACTGCGCACCAAATTCTGCGCTAGGTGCAGTCTTTGGAAGCAACACCAATGTCTCTGTTGGCAGATGTCATGGCAACAGATGGAGGATTTTTTATTGCTGTTCATATTATGGTTTATGCCATGCTCCTGTTTGTTTCCAATTGTGGGGGTGGGGAAGAAGAAGCACTGAAAAAGGTTTCTCTGCCATGCAGCTCTGCAAAAAACAAAAAAACCCAAAAATGTAACTGCCCCAAAATAGGGCCTGGGGTCACCTGATGTTTTCAGAAGCAAATATCTCTTCTCTGGTACCCTTCCAAAATTCTATTATCTGTGTCCCAAGGCATAAATGCACCTATCACTTTCTCCTTAGTGCTCAATTTTCTCTTCATGCCTAGACGGTGCCTCGTTCAAGATGCACAGAAAGCTGTCTCCCTGGATATTCCAGAAAAGTTCAGGAAGGGAAGCCGCCCTGCTGCTATGATTGCGCTCCCTGCTCAGAAGGGACCATCTCCCCTCAGGAAGGTAGGAGAGGATCTCAGAGAAAATGGCCTTTGATGGGAGGATGGGGCAAATATTTGAGCCAGTGCAAACAAGATGTTAGTAATGGCCAGTTCTGTCATCTATCAGGTGGGCACCATTGGCATTCTAAGAGAACAATGGAGTCATTCACAGTGAATTCTGGCAATGTCAGGCATGGACAATCCTTCCCTCCCTTTAGTAACTTCACAGACAATAATTAATGAGCAGTTTATAATTTATACTCCTTTTTTCAGTCATCTGGTTGGAAGCAAATATCCACATTCCTCCACAAGGAGAGCAGCTGTCTACTCTAAATTCTCCCCCTTCTACCCCCAGCAACATCCTGGCGCCAATGGGAAGTTCCTCCTCCTCTCTGCATTCTTTGTTCTCTAATACAGATGAACCACCTAGTATCTGGGGAGGGAGGGTCCCCCACATTCTCTGATTACGCCCTTGCTGGCTGTTCCCTCTCTTCTGTTTCTCTTTCCATTATCTCATAGCTAGGTAACTCTTGTATAATCTGCTCGTCGTTGTCTGTGTCTCTCCCCCTTCAGAGAGGAGCTGATCTGCCTGAGAATGCATTCCCTAATCCTATGATCCAGACCATTCCCTGAGAGGCACCTCTTTTTCTAGAAAATAGCACTGGAAATGCCACCCCATGAATGAAATGCCATCTTCAAGGAGGGTTCCCCTATTGCCAGCCTGTAATATCCCCACAGCACCCGGAAGTCTGCTGAGACTTGTAGAATTTTTTAGGATTTAATTATGGTAGCACCTCTACAGAATTTTGTCTTATGGTTTCGCCTTCTACTATATCACCAGTACAGTTTTACTGATGGATAGGTGGAACGTCGTCCAAATCCATCCATCCATCCATAAAAAGTAACTCCAAAGAAAACACAAGGATATAAGAAAGGCCTTGCTGCATAGAAAGAACACTCCCCATTTGATCTCCAGCAACTAATATTCAAAGGAATTCAAAGGTCACCTCCAATGTTGCAGGGAGTACATGTCAGGTAATCTCGTCCTGGGGAATATCTTGATGAGTGAGGGGAAAGTCGGCAAGAGAACCAGGGTTTATTGGGTTCACCAACTCTGTGGTCTCAGGAGGGTTGTCGTCCAGCCATAGAGTCAGTCAGCACTAGGGCCAGAGAGACCACCTGACGATTTTTGAGAGGTCCTAGCAGTTCAGGAATGGAGGCAGTGCCACACAATTATACTCCTCCGAGTTGCTTGGAGGAATCATAGAATTCTAATGAAATACGTGATTTTGTTGTTTAGTCGTTTAGTCGTGTCCGACTCTTCATGACTCCATGGACCAGAGCACGCCAGGCACTCCTGTCTTCCACTGCCTCCCGCAGTTTGGTCAAACTCATGTTCGTAGCTTCGAGAACACTGTCCAACCATCTCATCCTCTGTCGTCCTCCTAGTGCCCTCAATCTTTCCCAACATCAGGGTCTTTTCCAGGGAGTCTTCTC
Source organism: Zootoca vivipara (assembly GCF_965207765.1). NCBI lineage: Eukaryota > Metazoa > Chordata > Lepidosauria > Squamata > Lacertidae > Zootoca > Zootoca vivipara. The sequence continues at coordinate 120,004,084 of NC_142584.1, forward strand.
TTCTCATGAGGTGGCCAAAGTATTGGAGCCTCAGCTTCACGATCTGTCCTTCCAGTGAGCACTCAGGGCTGATTTCCTTCAGAATGGATAGGTTTGATCTTCTTGCAGTCCATGGGACTCTCAAGAGTCTCCTCCAGCACCATAATTCAAAAGCATCAATTCTTCGGCGATCAGCCTTCTTTATGGTCCAGCTCTCACTTCCATACATCACTACTGGGAAAACCATAGCTTTAACTATACGGACTTTTGTCGGCAAGGTGATATCTCTGCTTTTTAAGATGCTGTCTAGGTTTGTCATTGCTTTTCTCCCAAGAAGCAGGCGTCTTTTAATTTCGTGACTGCTGTCACCATTTGCAGTGTTCAAGGAGCCCAAGAAAGTAAAATCCCTCACTGCCTCCATTTCTTCCCCTTCTATTTGCCAGGAGATGATGGGACCAGTGGCCATGATCTTGGTTTTTTTGATGTTGAGCTTCAGACCATATTTTGCGCTCTCTTCTTTCACCCTCATTAAAATATTCTTTAATTCCTCCTCACTTTCTGCCGTCAAGGTTGTGTCATCTGCATATCTGAGGTTGTTGATATTTCTTCCGGCAATCTTAATTCCTGCTTGGGATTCATCTAGTCCAGCCTTTCGCATGATGAATTCTGCATATAAGTTAAATAAGCAGGGAGACAATAATTTTAGAAATTATTATTCTAGCTTCGATATATTATAAATAAAGGTGGGGCTTAACACATCTGCTTCTCAATATTCAAACATGACAAGAAGCTGCCTTGATACTGAGTCAACCTATTTTAACCTGCAGTTGTCTAATCCAGGGGTTCATAATTTTTTATGGCCTTTGCACTGGATCTTAACTTTTCGAGGTGAAAAACAGCAGCTGGGTGCTGTTGCCAAAATGTTTATCACCAAATGCAATAGTGATGTCAGCAAATTTTAGGTGTGTGACTGATGTTCGGATACTGAAGTGTGTTTTCCTCTCTGCAGATGCTGATGAATGCACCAAATGTCCAGACGATCACCATCCAAATGAGGATAGACATCAATGTGTCCCCAAGTTATTGACCTTCCTGTCCTATGAAGAATGTTTGGGGATCCTCCTGGCTTCTCTTGCTCTCTCCTTATCCTTAACCACAGGCTTTGTGTTAGGAATCTTCCTTAAATACAAAGAAACTCCAATAGTCAAAGCCAACAACAGGGACCTCTCCTACATCCTCCTCATCTCTCTACTGCTCTCCTTTTTGTCCTCCTTCCTCTTCATTGGGAGGCCTAGGAAAGTGACCTGCCTTCTCCGACAAACAGCCTTCTGCATCATCTTCTCAGTTGCTGTCTCTTCTGTCTTGGCAAAAACCATCACTGTGGTGCTGGCCTTCCTGGCTACTAAGCCAGGGAACAGGGTGAGGAGATGGCTGGGGAAGAGTTTGGCCCACTCCATTGTCATTTCCTGCTCCAGTATGCAAGTTTTCATCTGCACCATCTGGCTGGGGATCTCTCCTCCTTTCCCAGACTTTGACCTGAGCTCCCAGCTTGGAGAGATCATTGTCCAATGCAACGAAGGCTCTGTTGCCTTGTTTTACAGTTCCCTTGGCTACATGGGCTTCCTGTCTGCCATCTGCTTCACGGTGGCTTTCCTGGCCAGGAAATTGCCTGGGGCCTTCAATGAAGCCAAGCTGATCACCTTCAGCATGCTGGTCTTCTGCAGTGTTTGGGTGTCCTTTGTGCCCACCTACCTGAGCACCAAGGGGAAATACATGGTAGCCGTGCAGGTCTTCTCTATCTTGGCCTCCAGTGCTGGGCTTCTGGGCTGCATCTTCATTCCCAAATGCTACATTATTATATTGAGGCCTGAGTTGAACATGAGGGAGCACCTGACAAGAAAAAACTAAACATGACATTTGATCCTTAGCTCTAGGGATATCATAAAATTGTACAGGTGGAAGTCCCAGCCAGAATCTCAACTGGAGTTAAACTGCGTGTTACCCATAGCTGGATTTCATAAGCTGCTTAAGAATGATACTGCTACTACTGGTGCTACTACTACTACTACTACTAATAAAATATTTATTTCTCTAGCTTACAGTACATATAGAAACATTATAAAACATGAAACTCCCCCAAAGTTGCTATCAGATGTCTTCTAAAAGTTATTTAGTTCTTTATCTGCTTGACATCCGAGGGGGAGGGTGTTCCAGGTGTTGCGATGGGGGTGGAGACACTCCTTCAGGTCAAGGCTGTTTAGGGCTTTCAAGGTCAGCACCAACACTTTGATTCATGGTCAGAAACGTACTGGGAGCCAGTGAAGATCCTTTAGGACCAATGTTATAAGGTCTCGGTGGCCACTCCCAGTCATCAGTTTGGCTGGTACAATGTGGATTAGTTGCAGTTTCCAAGGGTAGCCTCACGTAAAGCACATTGTAGTAGCCAAAGCGGGAGATAACCTGGGCATGCACCACTCTGGGGAGACACTCTGCGGGCAGGTAGGGTCTCAGCCAGTATATAAAAAAGTTGATACACATTTACAAATAGTTTATGAGAAGGCAGCTAGTTTGGGCAGATGACTCTTGATGAGGGTCAAAAATGCAAGGCCAGGAGAAAACTAAGAACATGGAAGGACATGACTGAAGTTTTTGTTTTTGACTTGCCATGGATATTGATTTTAGATTGTCAGAAAGGAGATGAGTGGTCTCAGGAAAAGTAAAGTTGTCAGTCTCGGACATAAAGAGAACTTAGCTAAAGTTTTGTGTCATCTATAGAATATCAAGATGCATGTGATAATGGCCTCATGTAGGCATTTTCTCGTTTCTATGCCAACAGAAACACAAACAGTGCTTGATGAAGGCAATTTGAAAGTATAGAACCAAGAGTTTTTAAGTCAAGTTATTGTCTGCTCTTCAGAAATAGCTGCACCCGGGCAGAATCTGTCTCTCTGGAAATGCCTTTGTGGCTTTGCCTGTGTCAGTTTATGTTGATCTCTTGTGGTGTTTCCTTCAGATTTCTTCCCTGTATTACGGACACTAATTCTTGAAGTAAAATCTCCTTTTATGACATTATTCTTGGTGTCTTCCTGTATGGTCTTAATAACTGACAAGCCCATCACCTGTCTAGAATCTGTACGTTTGCTACCTGCAGTCAGACATCTCAGTTTGATTATCCTCACACCATCGGAGGGGTGAGCCTAAATTAAAATCCTCCGGTTGCTTCAGTGAAGAGAAATTGAGGGGGATTAAGAGTGTAATATTGTGTGACTGCAGTATCATCCCAAATTCTGGTGCCAAAAATAAATTCCTGATGTGAGCCTGTGCTCAGAGGAATCCTTGGCCTTCGTTCTGAATTACGCATTGGGAGAGTGCTGCAGAAATCACAGGCTTCCTTGGGGTATCTCTGGCTGCTGTGAGAACAAGATGCTGGACTACATTAGCCTCATTCATCCTAACACATGTGCAGGGCTCATCTGATGCCCCTTTTGATGCCCCTCCCCATAGCCATCATTTTGCACTGTGCTCTGGTTGAGCTAGAAGCTTGGGCTTCTAGTTGAAAGCAAATGAGACCCTGAGAGTCTAAAAGTGCCAATAGGGGCAGAGTTGAGAATTTAATCTTAACTACCGGTAGCAGCTGCCATTATTGCTTGCTTGGCCCACCCGCTTTATCCAGCAACACAGGTGTTAAAGGATGGGGTCCAAAAGAGACACACAGTGCACAGAATGAGGAAATGGCACCTAGTGGTCAGCAGCAAAACAAGCAACTTAATGCAGAGACAAACACCAATAAGAGAAGGGGAGAGATAATGGCTCTCTCCTCCCTTTAAAGGACCAGGGTGTTTAGTGTATAAATACCGTATTTACAATAGGTGGTCATTTTTCCAAGGAATGTGAAATGGATCCAGGCCCAGGTTACTAGGCCAGATACACAAAAATAAGACATGGCATTTCCCACAAACCCATGACCTCAGCACAAAGGAGGAAGAATGTGGTGGGCAGATTAGGATGGTCCAACATTGGAGATGTCGGACCCTCCTGCTTGAGGAGACGATGAGTTAAATCACAAGCACATGTGACGTCACCAGTGCGCAGTGGGCACCCATAATGTTGGGTCGAACTCGGTGCACCTGATTTTGAACTCCCCTCTGGGATTTTTATGTTGTGCGCTGCCCTGAGATCTTTGGATGAAAGACAGTATACAAACCACAACAACTTGGGTGTGTAAGCTGGGTCAGCCTCACCAAACTCATTGGGATACCGGATAAAAGCTTCTCTGGGGCTTCAAAGGGCTGAATGTTGCTGCAATTGTCCATAGAAGCATTTATTTCCTTTACAAACATTTCTCTAGTTCTTGGAATGTATTTGTTGGGCTGGAGAGACTTATAGGGGATGCCGATGGTGTAGAGGACCATAGCCATGCAGAACTTTCCATTGGGGCCAGTTGGAACTTAATGGCTGCCATGACAATCATTGGACTTACTCAAATGAGTAAACACTTGAATTCAAGATTGGGTTGCTGCAATGCACTTTCTCTGGGTCTTTTACTGAGAGATTCAGTACTTTTGTTGGTTTTTGGAATTCATTGTTTAGGCCTATTTCATAGAATCTTTGAGTTGGAAGCGATCCAAGGGTCATCTAGTCCAACCCCCCCATCTGTCTAGTGGGAATCTGCTTTCCTGCAACTTGAAGCCATTGGTTCCAGGAGAAAACAAGCTTGCTCCATCCTCCATGTGATAGCCCTTCAGATCTTTGAAGATGACTATCATATCTCCTCTCAGTATCCTCTCTCCCAGGCTAGACATTCACATCTCCTTCAACCCTTCCTCATAAGGCTCAACTTCTACACCCTTGATCATCCTGGTTGACCTCCTCTTGCAATTCCTCCTCTGTAGGAAAATAGCATGTAGGGAAAGTTCTGCTCCCAACTCCAGCTTGTGGGCTTCGCTTTGGGTCACTTGGTTGTGAGAACAGGATGCTGGACTTTGTGGGCCATTGGCCTGATCCAACTTCAGAGCTCTTTTCATGTCAATCAGGTTCTGCCAACATCACATTTACCCTTAATGATCCGTGGCACCCTAATCAGTAAACATGTTTTCTCCTGCTCTGCACCTGCTCCTATAAAGTATCAGGGGAGATCTTTCTTCCCTTTACAATACTCAGGATCACAGTGATCTATTTTTATTGGCAATTCCAGAGTAGATACAGTAATTGATCATTGATTATTACCTTTGGGACCAATAAGGTAAATATCACAATGAAGGGCAGCAGGACGCTTTTTTATTCCACTGTGCCTGAAAGGTTGGATGTATAAAATATATATTGTGCCACAAAATCCTGGGGGCCAAGACACAGAGCAGGTGAAGTGAGAAGGTACATTTGTGTGATGCTGCCTTCTAGATCAGAAATTTAGACTGACTGGCATTCCAAGAAGGGGAGGTCCTCAACCTTGCCTGGAACAGGGAGCAGACATTGAACCCTATCACCTTCTTGATGCTCCACCTCTGAACCATCACCCTATAGCTCTGAGACCAGAGCTGGACACCTCCCTGTATTTGTCAATTCACTGCAATCTCTGATTTGCAAGAATCAATTTGGGACTTATTAAAACCAGCAGCTAGTGTTTGGTGGAACAGCTATAAGGAAAGTGTACCAGGTAGAACCAGAATGATAACACTGCTTCTATTGCTGCCTCTAGCAACCAATGGGATGCAGCGGAGGACAAAATGCCCCCTGAATCCAATTAAGGAGCAAATATTGGCTTCAAATTTTTACCAGCTAGCAGACTACCTCATTAGCGGAGTCACATCACCGAGATACTTTAATATTCAATATCCTTTCACCTTTTCCAGCACCCCTCTCAGCAGACTTGAGTCGTAAGTTTGATGTATTTCTGCTTCCTACCCAATCTCCGTTTCCCATGATACACCTGTTTTCTGATACCCTTGAACATTTCCATTTCTTTTCATTAATTTATTCAAAGAGTTCTTTGTGTCTGTTCTGTTGGAAGGAAACCATGTTTCAGATAAGATATCTTTATTGTCATTGTCCCCTTGCGGGAACAACGAAATTACTCGGTTGCTACATCCACTCAGATAAAGCATTCCGCATAATACAAAATTACAAAACCTAATTAAAAACAGCAAATATAATACAAAATAACAAGTAAAATAGGATGACTTCAAAGTCCAGGCTTTCCATTTAAGGCCAAAATCGCTCTAGAGAAGAAACTGTTCCTGAGATGGCTCGTTCTTGCCTGCATTGTTCTGTATCTCCGTCCCGATGGCAGGAGCTCAAAGAAATGGTGACCAGGGTGCGTTGGATCTCTTGATATATCTAGTGCTTTTCTATGGCACCTGGTGGTATAGATTTGTTCTAAGGTGGAGAGTGAGCAGCCAATAATGCTCTCTGCTGTTTTAATAATTCTACACAGCCCTGCTCTGTCCTGGGAAGTACAGCTTCTGTACCACACACATAAACCGTACGTGAGCACGCTCTGTATGGCACAGTGATAGAAGGCAAGCAGCAGCTTTTGTGGAAGATGGTTTTTCCTTAAAATTCTCAAAAAAATACAGTCTCTGCTGCGCCTTCTTCACAAGCCCCCTTGTATTAACACTCCAGGACAGATCCTCCTGTAACTCAATGCCTAGAAATCTAAACGTTGTTACCCTCTCCACACAAATTCCGTCAATCAAAAGTGGCTGGACCTCGTTCTTCTGTCTCCTAAAGTCCACCACAAGCTCCTTAGTTTTCTTTGTGTTTATGAGCAAGTTGTTGACTCTGCACCACTCTGTCAGCCGCTCCACCTCATCTCTATACTCAGTTTCACCCTCCTTATCAGAGATGAGCCCGATCACGGTTGTGTCATCTGCAAATTTGACAACCCTATTTCTAGGCTGGGCAGCGACACAATCATACGTTTCAAAGCAATTAATAATGTATTTTAAGTAATTAGTAGTAGTTTTGACATGTACTGCCAAAGCATGTTTTCTAAAGGGCAGGAAGTGTTGTGGAGTGTGTTTGAGTTGCAGGTTTTCTGTAGTAAATAAAATGTGAACACAATTATTTTCTTCATGCACAACAAATTCTATGCAACTGCAAATTGTAAATGTCTGCTGTCCTTAGTCACTTGCAATGTAGGCCTGAGGGGTGAAAGAAATGAGGCTGATTTGTGTTCTGGTCTTCCCTCCATCCTCCCTCCTTGCAAAAAATACTGCTGACACAGGTACAGGTAGACCTCTGTCTCACTTTGCTCTTCTTCCTTGCCTCTTTTCCTAGTTGCTTTGATTAATACAAAAAATAATAATATGTGGCTTTCATTTCACTGAATAACTGTGTGACACACTTTTTTCGCAGCTGGGTGGATAAGAAGAACTCACACATTATTTCCTTCTCCCTTGCTGTTCGGGATATTAATCACAACCCCAGGCTCTTACCCAACATCACCCTGGGCTACAGCATCTATGATACCTATTCTAAGGGGAGACTGACTTCTGAGTGCATGACAGACCTGCTTGCAGGTGGGAAAATCAATATTCCAAACTACAGCTGTGGGAAACCGAAAAGGCTGCTGGCTGTTCTTGAAAAGAGTGAAGTTGACATCTCCACACACATTGCAAGCATGTTGGGCATCTACAAGGTCCCACAGGTAATCAATGGGTCCAAGTGAAACACACCTGGCCACATTAGCCAGCTAGTTGTTGTTCTTGGCATCTGTCTGTCTTGAAAGACAAAGGAGTGAGTCTCTGGGACGAACTTTCCCACTCAGTTCTTTACCCCTCGCTTCACACCTTTATTACAGTTACAGGTAGGTAGCCGTGTTGGTCTGAGTCGAAGCAAAATAAAAAAATTCCTTCAGTAGCACCTTAAAGACCAACTAAGTTTATATTTTGGTATGAGCTTTCGTGTGCATGCACACTTAGAAGTTATCTGAAGAAGTGTGCATGCACACGAAAGCTCATACCAAAATATAAACTTAGTTGGTCTTTAAGGTGCTACTGAAGGAATTTTTTTATTTACCTTTATTACAGTTTGTGTTTTCCCTAATGTAGGTCAAGCTGAGCCTGCTTTGATATACAGTTTCATTTTAACTGTTCCTCCAGGGTCCCCCCCCCCCGTCTTTCACTTTTTGACTCATTCTTTAACCTCAGCTTTCATTTACCTTCGCTTCTCCTGTATTTATATTTATTTATTTGGAGGTCTTTAAGCAGAGGCTTGACAGGCATATGTCAGGAATGCTTTGATGGTGTTTCCTGCTTGGCAGGGGGTTGGACTGGATGGCCCTTGTGGTCTCCTCCAACTCTATGATTCTATAGTCCAGGCAGTGTACGTTTTACCAAGTAAAAGAGGGCTTCCTTTTTACCCCCTTTCTTGATGCCAAATTTATTTGTTCAGATTTACATAGTTTCTTTTGTAAGGTTCCCTTTTTCGGTCTATTATGTTATGGGGATATGGAAATTTACCGCTTAAAATAATATTGCTTTATTTCTAAAAAAACCATTGAGGTTTCCACTAAATCTATTGTCATATTTCATATATAAGCATCCAATCTTAATACTGAAACACAAGCCATCAATCTCTTTCCTTTTCCTCACCAGCTCAGTTATGGCTTTGTTCTTTCTGATAAATTCCAGTCCCCTTTTGTCTACCAAATGGCCCCAAACCAAGAAACGCAGTACCAGGGGATGGTCCAACTCCTCCTGCATTTCAGGTGGACGTGGGTCGGCCTCTTTGCTCCAGACAATGACAATGGAGAAAAGTTCCTGAGCACCTTGACACCCCTGATGATCAAAAGGGAAATCTGTGTTGCCTTCACACAAAGAGTACTACGAGAAACTTGGCTATGGATACCCCATGAAGCACCTGCCCTGTGGAGGCAAGTCAATGTATTTGTTTACTTTGCAGACTCTCAAAATGGGCTTTATATAATCATAGAGGTACAGTCCTTACTGGAAAGGATACAAACTGGGGGCAAAGTCTGGATAACCACACTTCTTCAGAACAAAATTTTGTTACGTGATATTGACTGCCTTAAGTATACCCATGGCTCTTTGTCCTTTGTAATGAAGACCAAAAAAAGTATGAAAAAGGACTACTATGAGCCAATGTCCTTGACTAGTCAACGGTATTCCGAAGAAGCATTTGATTGTTCATATTCAAAGCATGCCTTGTCTGTGAGGGGTATGACAAAATGCAGAGAGAAGGAAAATGTGAAGATGCTGCCCCAGGAAGAGATTGAAAGAATCCTGTCCCAAGACAGCTATGTGAATTACTTGAGTATCCAAACTGTGGCTCAAGCTTTAAATGCTGCATATTCATCCAGGTCAAAGAAGATGTCGATTGTGGGTGGAGGCAGTTTGGAACTTCAAAAGCTACAGCCATGGCAGGTATGTCGTTTTCATTTTGCAAACTGCAATTTGTTTTGTGCCCCCCCCCTTGAATCACCAAGATATGGTCATCAGAAATTGTCTTGCACCAAGTCAGACCACTGACTGGCTGTTGACATTGTTTTCACCTGCTGGTAGAAATCCATCAGAGTTTCTCCCATATAGGTTCACAGGGGAAGGGAATTCTGCACGAGTTACAGGTGGAGCACAACAGAATTGGCCCATCACTGTACGGCAGGTCTAGCCCACGGATTCAGGCTATATTCCTGCAGACAGAAGTATCCTCCAATAATTTGCAGGAAACAATTTACAAACTGACTTCAATGGCAGCAAATCATAGAGAAGGATGTGGAGCTCATAGAATCAATGCTGTGATTCAACAGTTACCTACTTCTTAGCAGCCTCCTACACTGTATAGTTTGGGAATTCACAAAAGGTCTAAACATGTAGAATCTAAATCTAATACGAATATTGGGGATGACTTTTTACAAAATGTAATAAACACAGTAGGACTAGACATTGCCGCATTAGACTATCATTAGACAGGAATACTCTTGCAAGCTTTTATCTTCCAATGAAAACCACACATCTGCATTATACATAGGGCTGCCTCTGTAGACAGTTCAGAAACTTCAGAAGATTCAGAATTCAGCAGTCATGTTGCGCACACTTTTGAGCATATTCCATCGATCCTGGTCCAGCGACATTTGCTGCCAATTAGTTACAAGACCCAATTCAAAGTCCTAGCTTTGACCTATAAAGCCTTAAACGGTTGAGGACCACAATACCTCAAGGACCACCACTCTCCATATAAATCTACCCGGACCCTGAGGTCCTCCTCCTCAATAGCTCCAGAGGGTGCCAACACAAGAGCGGGCCTTCTCTGCAGTGGCTCCCCATTCGTGGAATGTTCTCCTCAGGCAAGTTTGGCTGACATCTTCACTATTCACCTTTAGGTGCCATGTAAAACTGTTCCTCTTCAACCTGGCCCTTGTCTGAGTAACTGTACATAAACTGTAATTAGTTTATGTTTAAGTAAACAATTTCATTAGTCCAGTCGTGCTTCCGGACATAAATCTTCCTTTTCAGCAGAGCGTGTGTGCAACGGCAAAAGGGTAAGGATCAGTCAGGAACTCTGGAGCACGTTGCAAACTCAAAAGACTTTATTTACAAAAAACATAGCCTGGAGATAAGGCAGACATCCTTCATCTCTGGGCAAGAAAACTTAAACAAAACTTTGCCTCAGCGCACAAGCTTGAGGCATGATTTCTACTGCAAACTGCAACCAAGAGAAAAACCGCTACTAAGAGAGCGAGCACATGTAAGGAACTGACTATTTATACAGATTGTCTAACATTCCCGGATGGTCCATGATGCTCAGCTGCTCAGTGTTCAGAGCGTCTAGTATAACTTAACCCTTTAATACCAACATTAGCATATACACCTATACCCCTTTTAAATGTGTTTGGGGTTGGGGGAGTGTTGTTACTTGTTTGTGGAGCGTATGTGTTTTTATAACTATGATATTATATTCCTATATTTCTTATATATCTGTATATTATTTGATTCTTAGTGTGCCACTCAATAGCTTTCTTTACAGTTTCATCGTGCTGCAGAAAAATTACTTCATCCTTCATAGAACTTAGTGTTCTTCCTTTAATAAAGCCAAGCTCATCATGTTTTACATATTTCCCCAAACATCTTAGAATCATAAAATTGTGGAGTTGGGAGGTACCATGAGGGTCATCTAGTCCAACCCCCTGTAATGCAGGAATATTTTGCCCAACATAGAACTCAAACTCATTACCCTCAGATTAAGAATCTTATTGGCTACCGATTGATCTATCCCTCCAAATCAACCTTTCCTAATATATGAAATAATGCTGGTTATTATTCAGAGAAGAGAAGATTAGGATGCAGGGAGAACATGAAACCATGTTGCATAATTCAGCCCTGCTTACTCACTGCTGGATTTTCCTCTGTCATTCTAGCTTCATCATTTCTTGAAAGAAGTCCAATTCTACTCTAATACTTCAGATGATGGGCAGTACTTGGATGAGAATGGGGCACTGGCCGTTGACTTCGATATTGAGAATTGGGTGCTGTTTCCTAATAACTCTCATGATAGAGTGAAAATTGGGAGAATAGAGAGACTAAGGTCCTCAAATCTGAAGTTCACCATTAACCCAGAAGCAATTGTATGGCCCAAGTTATTCAAGAATGTAGGAAAATTTGGATCTGTCATTTTATTAACTATGACATCTGCTATGCTCTAATAACATCTTGAATAGTACGTATGAGGCTTTGACTGCAATCTTATCGACGCTTTCCTGAAGCTAAGTTCCACTGAGTTTAATGGATCCTGCTCTTGAGTAAACATGTATAAAATTTCAAAGTAAATAGAATTTCCAAAGCAGAGCAGAACACATTTCCCCAACTTGGTGCCCTCTAAATATTGTGGACTACAACTCCCATGCACCCCAGCCAGCATTGTGCAAAGATATCTGAGGGGCACCAGGTTGGGTAAGGCTGGAGTATAGTAAGGTATTGCACATCTGTTTGGACATAGAGAAATGGCACACAAGCAAACGAAATTCTGCTGTAGTTGCAATCTTTGGAAGCAACACCAATGTCTCTGTTGGCAGATATCATGGCAACAGATGGAGGATTTTTATTGCTGTTCATATTACGGTTTATGCCAGGCATCCCCAAACTTCGGCCCTCCAGATGTTTTGGACTACAATTCCCACCATCCCTGACCACTGGTCCTGTTAGCTAGGGATCATGGGAGTTGTAGGCCAAAACATCTGGAGGGCCACAGTTTGGGGATGCCTGGTGTTTATGCCGTGCTCCTGTTTGTTCCTAACTGTGAGATATCAATGTCAAGGCAATGGGAGTGGGGAAGAAGCAGCACTGAAAAAGGTTTCTCTGCCATGCATCTCTGCAAGAAACAAACAAAAATTAAACTGCCTCAAAATAGGGTCGGGGGTCACCTGAGGTTATCAGAAACAAATATCTCTTCTCCAGGATCCTTCGAAAATTCTATTATCTCTGTCCCAAGGCATAAATGCACCTATCATTTTCTCCTTAGTGCTCAATTTTCTCTTCATGCCTAGACGGTGCCTCGTTCAAGATGCACAGAAAGCTGTCTCCCAGGATATTCCAGAAAAGTTCAGGAAGGGAAGCCGCCCTGCTGCTATGATTGCGCTCCCTGCTCAGAAGGGACCATCTCCCCTCAGGAAGGTAGGAGAGGATCTCAGAGAAAATGTCCTTCGATGGGAGGGTGGGGCAAATATTTGAGCCAGTGAAAACAAGATGTTAGTAATGGCCAGCTCTTTTTTTTTTCAGTTGGAACTCGTCAAAACTCTGTTCCGTCATCTGTCAGTTGGGCGCCATTGCCATTCTGAAAGAACCCTGGAGGCATTCATTTATATTTTAAATTTTTTAAAATTAATTTAACATAAGATTGTACACAATAAACCTAGCCATTTCAAAAATAAAAAAATAAAAAGAGGTTATTTTGAATATTCAGACCTGCTTGCCTAACTCCTTAGGTTCCATTTCTAAAGGTTTTTTTCCTGCATCTTTTACCGTTATCCATCTGTTATATAATCATGGTAACCAAAGTTCATTTTCCTTTTCAAGTGTCATTGTATTCCTGTCAATTATTCCAACTGTCTTCCTGCTTTGTGATCTTTCCCGTCAGTCTTGCTATTTCTGCATATTCCATCCGCTTTGTCTGCCACTCTTCTCGTCGTCGGTTCTCCTTCTCCTTCTTTCCTTATCTGGGCCAGAAGCATTCTTGCTGCCATCGTTGCATATATAAACAATATTTTATTTTATTTTGGTAGTTCCTAACCTGTTATAACTAACAAAAAGGCCTCTGGATTTTTAACAGAAGTTTTCTTAAACATTTTCTTTAACTCATTGTATATCATTTCCCATAAAGCTTTTTGTTGTTGTTGTTTAGTTGTTTAGCCGTGTCCGACTCTTCATGACCCCATGGACCATGGCACGCCAGGCACTCCTGTCTTGCACTGCCTCCCACAGTTTGGTCAAACTCATGTTCGTAGCTTGAAGAACACTGTCCAACCATCTCGTCCTCTGCCGTCCCCTTCTCCTAGTGCCCTCAATCTTTCCCAACATCAGGGTCTTTTCCAGGAAGTCTTCTCTTCTCATGAGGTGGCCAAAGTATTGGAGCCTCAGCTTCAGGATCTGTTCTTCCAGTGAGCACTCAGGGATGATTTCCTTCAGAATGGCGAGGTTTGCTATTCTTGCAGTCCATGGGACTCTCAAGAGTCTCCTCCAGCACCATAATTCAAAAGCATCAATTCTTCGGCGATCAGCCTTCTTTATGGTCCAGCTCTCACCTCCATACATCACTACTGGGAAAACCATAGCTTTAACTATACGGACCTTTGTCGGCAAGGTGATGTCTCTGCTTTTTAAGATGCTGTCTAGGTTTGTTATTGCTTTCCTCCCAAGAAGCAGACGTCTTTTAATTTTGTGACTGCTGTCACCATCTGCAGTGATCAAGGCTTTTACCACCCCACATGACCACCACGTATGATAAAAAGTACCCTCTTTCCTTTTACATTTCCAGCACAGATTTGAGATGGTTCTATAATTTTTTGCAAGTTTAATGGGTGTCCGATACCAACGGTACATCATTTTCATGTAATTTTCTTTCAACGAACAGCAAGCTGTAAACTTTGAATCCTCTTTCCATAACTTTTCTTCTGATGAGAACTGCCCAGTGAATCATTACTGATTTAACTTCTTCATCTTTAGCAAACCATTCTAAGAGTAATTTGTACGTTTTTGAATGCAATTTCACATTATTTTCCAATAAATCTTTTTCAAGCCTTGACATCTATGTATCAAAACCTTTTTTTTTTTGAAGGCATCATTTAATGGATGATACTGTAACCAATCTGTTAATAGCTCTCTAATGTCTTCAAACTTTTACAGTTTTAATTTATCTTCCACTTAGCAATTCTTTATAAATTGCCCAATCACCCCTCATATTAATTTTTTAACCGATATTGCTTCTAGAGGGGAGAGACACCATGGTGGCCTCTGCTCTAGTAAATTTTTATATCTCTCCCAAACCTCGTAGATTGATTTTCTTATCAAGTAGTTCAGGAATCCCTTATGTACTTTCGTTTCTCCATACCATAAATATGCATGCCACCCGTACCTGTTATCACGACCTTCTAAGTCTAATATATCTGTATTTCTTTAACAGTATCCATTCCCAAAGCCAGCATAGGCAGGATGCTTCATAACATAACTTTGAGTCTGGCAGGGAGAAACCACCTCTTAATTTGGAGTCTACCAACAGTTTATATGTTATCCTTGGTCCGTCCCCCCCTGCCAGATAAATTTAGATATTACTTTTTGCCATTCTTTAAAGTGCCCTGCCCCACTGATCACGGATATTGATTGAGGCAAACATAACATTATTGGTACACAAGAGAACACTGGAGGCATTCATGGTGAGTCCCACCATATCTTTTTCTAGAAAATAGCACAGGTAATGTAACCCTATGAATGAAATGCCCTCTTCAAGGAGCGTTCACCTATTGCCAGAAACCTCAAGGATATAAGAAAAGCCTTGCTCAGTGAAAGCAAAGCAACTTGTTCTAAGTGGGGCCAGTGAATACTGAAGGGTGTTTTTCCTCTCTGCTCAGTTTTCTCTTCATGCCTAGACCATGCCTTGTTCAAGATGCACAGAAAGTTGTCTCTCTGGATATTCCAGAAAAGTTCAGGAAGGGAAGCTGCCATGCTGCTATTTGTGCTTACTGCTCAGAAGTGACCATCTCCACTTAGGAAGGTAGGAGAGGATCTCAGAGAAAATTGCATTTGTTGGGAGGATGGGGCAAATATTTGAGCCAGTCCAAACAAGATGTTCATAACCATAATTAACAAGCAGTTTATAATGTATAGTCTCACTGCATTATTTGTTCTCTAATACGGACGGACCTCCTAGTTTGTGGGGAGGGAGGGTCCCCCACACTCTCTTATGACATCCTTGCTGGCTGTTCCCTCCCTTCTGTTTTTCTTTCCATTATCTTGTAGCTAGGTAACTCTTGCATAATTTGCTCGGTTTCTGTGTCTCTCCCTCTTCAGAGAGGAGCTGATCTGCCTGAGAATGCATTTCCCAATCTTCTGTTTTAGACCATTCCCTGACAGGCACCTCTTTTCCAAGAAAATAGCACTGGAAATGTCACCCATGAATGAAATGTCGTCTTCAATGAGGGTTCACCTCTTGCCAGCCTGTAATGTCCCCACAGCACCGGGAAAGTTTTCTGTCCATGTAAAATTTAATTTGCCCATCTGCTGAGACTTGTAGAATTTTTCAGGTTTTAATTAATAAATCCATTAATAAAAAGTAACC